>NW_024582526.1:442378-486651 GCF_018398535.1 Haplochromis burtoni | reverse complement strand
CACACACACACACACACACACACACACACACACACACACACACACAGACACACAGATTTGACCCAACCCCTGCTTGCAGGTTAAACACTAAGATTGTTATGCCCTGTCACACCTCATCAGACTTAAAACTCGTTAGTGAGGCAATTTAAAGAAAATGTGCATGTATGGGTGTGTGTGTGTTTTCTGCTGCTATAGCTGATTGTCCTTAGGTTGCCTGACAAATGAGCTATTTTATTTTACTCATTTCTTCAAGTCAGTATTCAGGATGCCACACGGTTCCTGATTAATCAACTGCTGGTGTGAAAGCCTGTCGTGTTTGTAATGCTGCCAGTCTGAAGTCGCCTGAAGCATCTTAATGTTACAGATACACACAAAATTACAATCAATATGCCATAATAAGACACCTCAGTGTTTCTTTTTTATGTGCATTTGATGATACTAATTAGTTCATGTTAAACTTGGAAAATCTCCAAACCTACCTACAAATTATTAATAATCTATTAATCTTTTTTTTTTTTACAAGACTACTCGCTAATTTTTTTCTTTACTTAGTACAAAAGTTTTCTTTCAAGCTTAAGAACTTTCTATACTTTTTTCCTTGACTGATGTTGACTGATTTTACATTATTTTATTTTATAGACGAGTCAAACAAATACAACTAATGAAATGAACAAAATGTGCTGTAGGCGTCACTTCTTAAAAACTCCTTGGTGGATATTTGGGGTTTTTTTTTTTTTGTTTATTTCATTTTTTTATGATGACAAATGCTTTCCAAAGCAAAGCAAATAATTTAGATTTACATAAAAGCAAAAACTTTTGGGATTATCGGGACCATTGTTGTTTTGTGTTACAGCTGCTAGAGTCATGCAATGGAAAACAGTGCTTTGAGACTGCAGCATGACCAAAACGACTGCATCTGTGTGCGATAAACTTGCGATCTTGTTGCCTTTGAAATGGTTACTTTGAAGCCGCAGACCAGGTCTTTGGCCACTCACAATAAGTTGCTATCTTCAAAGCAACTTTGGTGCAAAATGGCAATAAGATGGAGTCAGTCTGCTATATCTCTCCCCATGCAGTTGCAGTGGGTGAATTTGACATTATTATTACTATCTATTTAAAAAAAAGTTACATTCACCCGTGCAGACAGCCTCAGATTGATTGCAACAAGCAGGCAATCTCTCTGCTTTTTTAAATGATATAAAAGTCTATTAAAGAGCCCGTTAAGGATAGCTAACAAGATGGCAGAGAGGACAACCTTTTTTTTTTGTGACCTAATTTACATTATTTTGTGCCTTTCAGCTGCTGGACAATGCTGGAGAACAATGCTGCATCTATACTGCAATGGCTAATCTTTAGGCTAGCTTAACAGCTAGCTAAGCTTATTGTTGGTTATTTGGTGAAAGACATGATACCACTATCAACTTGTTGTACTCTGAGAGGTTGTGGATGTGGACCCCAGGAAGAATAGTTCCTGCTACAGTAACAGCTAATGGAGATCTAAATAAGAATAAAGAAAGTCATTTCACGTAAATGTTATAGGCTACAAAGTGCAGCAGCTAGCTTTTAGCTAAAGCTGTCCCTCCAAGAGAAATGAATGAACTTTATGCTGGTCATGTTGTGGAGGGACCATTGTGATCTTGTTGTGTAACACAGCAAAATCAATATAAGTGATATATAATAATAACATTAATAACATAAATATGCACAAGACTACACTAAACCATATAATCTACACATACAGCTAATTACAAATATGTATTTGTTTTACGCTAATACAAATATATTCCACCGATTTCATTTCCTTCAAAGTTAATCCTGTAATGTGAATAAAAAGTAAATTTTTGAAGTAAAGTTACACCAATGGTGGCAGCAAAATTTTTATAATATGAATGGTCATTACATTTGATAAGTTGATAATAACCAAAATAATATTTGTGCCAGTTTACTTGAACCTAGAGAGATTCATTAATTCTACTGCTTCTTGTACATTTCTTTTTCAAACAATCTAATAAAAGAGCAAGGGAAGTAATAATATTGGCAGTGGTCATGTTCACAGGACATGCTCAGTCTGTTTTTATGTCAGCTTCCAGCAGCTCTAATCGTGTGGCACAGCAGAGAGAAAAAATGCGAGCTGAGAGTGCTGGCAGCCTTTCTGTCTAAATTATTGTCACTCCCTCTGGCTTATTAGGAAAACCAGCCCCAGAGGCTTTACACAGACCTTTAATTGATTGGTCTAGCAAAAGGTTTAGCCCAGTGACAATCTGTGTGTCTTTATGCTCTGGGGTGTTTGAGAGGATGTATAAAATAGAAGTAAAAACAGACACTTTTTGAATTCACAAGTTTTAATTCACTTCAACACTGAACTGAACTAAGATTTCATCAGAACTGCATTTGAGTCTAACCCTGATTCCTGTCATACAGAAAAGCACAACGTAATGATATAGAGTGATTGACGTAAAAATTAAAAAGGCAGGTCGTCTTTCTGAGTGTAGCAGCCGATCGGGATAGTCAAACGAGACACTATCCATGCTCAGATATTGTTTCCAACATACTATTTACTTACACATCTGCAAGAGACACCAAACAAAGAAAGAAAAAGAAAAAGATATTTGCTTTCTTTTTAAATAGTCTTGTGACTGAATTTGCTTTTCACAATAAAATGAACCGATTCCACTGAGTTGTCTTAAGGAAAAAAAATCTCCAAACTGGCTCAAACAATTAAACTCACTCAGCAAAATAAAAGTATATCAACAACAATTTATCCCATGTCAGGTATTTACAGACATTAAAAGTGAAGAACAGAGTAAAACCTGCCACATTTCTTTAATGGCTCATAAAAGTAGATTGTCAACAACTGCAGAAAAAAGCACATTTTTACTTTCTTCTTTTTCCAGCAAATTTTCTATTTATGTGAAAAAGAACTATAAAAAAACCAAAGAAAACTGGCATAATACGACTTGACAGGGCTTTTTTTTTTCACCCAATAACACTCAGTAACTGCTTCTTTTATTTTCTTTCGTTCTCTCCGCTCCTCTTCTTCCTCTTCTTCCTCTTCTTGTAGGGCAGGGCACTCTTAATGTCTCTTGTTATCCAAACAACCGCCCAGTTCTGCAAACCAATATTTAAAACCATGGAAATAAAAACTAAAAATAGCACGCAATGACAGCATCTCTAACCATAATAACAACAATAATAACAATAATGATAATAATAATCATGGATAAAGATAGCAATAAATAGGGTTGGTGAAGTTTAAGTGCGGGTAGGTGTGGTGAAACACAAGACTGTGGGCACCAATTAGAGAGAGGAGAGGAGGCGGGAGGGAGAGAGTGAGATGGAGAGGAAGAGTGGAAGGGGTGGACTACCACATAGAGAAAGACTGATTGTTTGCTGCTCTGTTTCTTCTTTCCTAACATTTTTTCCCTCTTGCACACGAATGTGAGGGTCCCTCCACGCCACATCCTCTTCGCTGTCCTCCTGCCAAACTGTCCACTGCTCCTCTCCACACTCAGTTTTAAACAGTTTGTCTTTTGCAGCTTTGAGCGGCGAGACAGATGGATGGGAGAAGGGGGACGAGAATACAGCACATCCACTAAATATCAGGGTCCTTGTGATCAGTAAGTGCTAGATTGGACTATTCTGGAGTGTGACTGTGAGGCAGAGGCAGGGAGTATGTGTGTGTGTGTGTGTCGGCCTTTACCACAATGAAATAAAGCTTGAAGATGCACAGAGAGTGCTGTGTACCTGCGGTCTCAGGCAGGCAAAAGTATTAGCAACATCAGCGTGTGTCCTGAGGATTTCGTCGTTTTTGTCGAGGACCCAGCCCACCAATTAAGTTCTATATGACTGTGCTCTGTCTTTAAAGAGGAGGAGCGTGGCTTTCCTGGCTGATTAGGATAAATTGGTGCGATTGTTTCGAGGTCAGAGTAGAAAAAGTATTTCCTACGAATGAAAATCTGGGGTGAATTATTTAAACGTTCCTCGGGGGAGTATTCTTTCACATTTATACAACTACTGCCGTATCACAGCACACCTGTTTTCTTCTACTGAGGTAATTTCACTCTACAAATCTGCGTTTGGTACTGTACACAGTCTGTCTGATCATTTCAGATGTACAGTGTTTCAGCCCAATGCTGTCTTGGTTAATGTGCCTGGGTAGACGTTAACCTTCCTTTGCTGGCACCCTCCATAATTTCTTGAGTAATTCCTCACTTCCTATCACAGAACATACGTTTCTCGTGCTTCTCTCTTTATCTCTGTCCTCTCTGTTCATCAGTCTCTACCTCTGGTAGTCAGCCTGCTCTCGAGGACTGGATGAGGAGCTCCCGGGTGCAAGAGGTCCACTAAGCCTGCCTTGCCCCTTGTCCTTGCAATCCTCCTGAGCCGCATTGGGCCCTAAAGACAACTGGCTGGAGTTGGAGCTGGAGGATGTCGGAGGCTGGTTCAGCCCCCCACTGCTCCCACTGTTCCCCTCAGTGGGCTGGTAGATCTCCTCAGCCCCATCCTCGCTCGACTCTGGGTCCTCTGAGCCCGAAAGCAACTCCTCTTCCCTGTACTCGCTGACATCAACCCCTCCAGTGGCGGCAGCACCCTCGCCCAGGTCTTTGAGGCGGCCGTGGTGCTTGACGTGATACCGCTGGTTCTGGAAGAACTTAATGATGGTGTGTTTGGGTAGGTCAAGCTGTGCGGACAAAGTATGAATAGCCTCCTGGTCTGGGTACAGGCCAACATCCTGGATGAAGCTCTGCAGGATACCCAGGGCCTCTAGAGAAATCTAGAATACACACAGCCAAGTGTCAAAAACTAGATAAAGAAATGAACAAACCCACATAACAAAATGCAGAATGGGAAAACACGATAACCATCGGTACCTTGGTGCGCGATCGGGGCTTCTTGTTGCTTCCAGCACCGCCAACAGTGCCAGATGCAACACCTGTAGGTCCTCCACCCATATTCTGTGACCTCTCTTCATTCGCTGGGGCAGACAATGGTTCTTCACGCATTGGAGACAGGTGATGCTCCTTCATGGGGCCTGGGGGTGGCCTGTGAAGTGCCTGGCGAGAAAGGCAAAAGAGCTGATTAATGGGGCACAGTGACCCCTGATCAAGACTGCAGCCAGGAGCGAGAGTGCACACTATTTGATCTAAATGTATATAAATGTGTTGTATGAGCATTTATGTGACCGTGGGTTTTTGCACTTTATGCCTCACATTTGATCAGAAATACAGTTTTGCACCTGATAAGTGCTATATTCAGTTTACAAAACCCTGTATGTTACATGACATCTTATAAATCATTCAGTATACCGCCCTCCACCTGCAGTACACAGTAGCCAGGGCTGCAAGGTGAACACAGGGTGAGAACAAGTGCTCACAGTGTCATGGTCTATTAAGCTGCTCCAAGGCTGGCATTCAAACACCAATGCATCCTGGTTACCTTTGACCTAATGTGTGTAAGATTAGCTCTAGTAAAACGCCAACCACCTGTTTGCCAGGAAGTCTCTTATTTACAAACTTATGAGACCCAATCACTATTTAACCAGCAAATTCAAAGCCTCAGAGGGGCAGAGGGTAGAGGGGGAATGAGGACAAAGGAGTCATCATCTGCGATTGGTGCTTAGATAAGGTCAGCAGAAAGCAGCTATTGTTGTAGTTTGATAGTAGAGGACAGGAAACACAAGGAGGAAAACTTGTGAGAGTAAATGAACAAAAACACAACAGAAGAACATATAAGGTACCAAAAAACCAGCAGATAGAGATAGAGCAGAATCAAAACAATTAACTTCATTAGACTGTAACTGACACTCTTTTAAACGGACACACCAACAGAACTGCTGTTACTTGATAACATAGGGAATTGGTATCATCACCATATTTATGAACAAAAGAGCTCCAGAATCGAGAAACTGAAAAACTTCATGTTATCTTTTACTTGATTAGACTTGTATTTATAACAAGTATTCAATAATTGATCAATATTTCATATACAATATACGCTGGCTCTCTTTTAGAACTTCTCTTTTAATAAAGGGGTAAACAAGAGTTTAAAAAAGCATATTCATTGTAAACTACTTCAGCACATTAACTTAGTCACTGTAAGATCAAAGTACATTAGCACTGCTTTTGTGCTCATTTGATCGTAGAAGCTATTTTTAGGAGTATTTCATACACATCATGCTAAAAACAAATTTTTCCTTGTTATAGTTACTCGTCAGGAGAAGCCTCCAGACTGGCTGGCTGGTTATTGATCTGTTCTTAAATCTGATCTGGTTGATTTTTACTTTCATATAAAATGAAGACGTGTCAAACGCAGCCTGATGAACCAAAACTTAGTGGGAAAAAAAACAAAAACAAAACTTCTACTATTGCTGCTTGAACAGCTGGTGCAAGTGTACCTGGGTTTTTATCAACTCAGATTATTCAGTAATCCAGGTTATGACACAAAGAGCTCAAAGTTTAGCAGGATTTATGTGTACAGAGAGCTGCAGTAGAAATACATAGAAAAGTGGAGCTTGTGCCGAGAGGATCCTCTGGCTGTCAGGATGGGCCTGACGGCCGTGTGACAGCACTGAGGAGGGCCGGATGAAGTGTTCGGAGGGAACGTGGGGACTTTGGTTGTTTGTCAGAAGGTAGTGGCTGTTGTGAGAGCGTTGCGGTTCTGTCCCGCCCGCTCACTTTAAGAGCAGGGAGGGGCCTCCCCACTGGAATGCCCAGCTATAAATCTGTGGCGCATTAAAATTAAAGGACCCACATAAAGATAATAGTCATTCACTTTTCTCTCCCTCTTTTCAATAATAACAGGGTATTACTTAAATAATATCGAGGGCAGGCCAGACCATGAAATTGCTCCAATTTCATTTCTGGGGCTTTATTTCTGCAGGGGGGGGGCATTTACAGGAATTCTGTAGGTTTTTCCTTATTTTGCCATTTTTCAAATTGACGGTTTTAGATATTGAAGAAAAAAACAGAAGACTGTAAGAATGCGACAGACTAGCAATACAAAGTTAGAGGCAAAGACCGAAAAGAGAGGAAAAAAAAGACTCTATCCCTGTTCTAATGAGGACCACACAGCCACAAATATCCCCCATACAAACATACTGAGACACTTAATAGCTAAATTGAGGGTAAACCATAGAGGGGATTGTGAAACCTACCACCCCAAACACACTCCCACACAGACCTTCATCATTTCAATGCTTATTTGAGCTGACGGCAGGGACTCTCGGATCAGGGGCCGCACATGCATGCATCGACAGAGGAGCCTGGACTCCTACATGTTATAACGGATATGTTTGAAAGCAGAGGCGAGCACACAGGGCTCCTTCAAAGTTCACCTCCAAATGCTTCTTATCTGTTGTCTTATTCTGCCATACCTGAAGCTTTTCTGTCTCTACCTCCTTTCCACGTCTGTACTCACTTCTAATGCTTCAGGACACTAATGAAGCGAGTCCCTGCCAACCCAACACGACTCCAAAAATTCATAGATGCCAGGAACCCCTGCTCCCACCTCCCCGTGTCCTCTACCTACACCACTCTCTAACTACTTTCTGCAAGCCCTGATTCAGTATTTAAAATAAATGTTTGTACCACACCAAATTTGATTTACCATTTATAATAAATTAGGATCCTAGTTGAATTTTGAGCAGTTCAGCATCATGATCAAACACTTTTGTTGTATATTTTTCCTAAAAACTAGTTTTGACTCGATTTGTTTTGATTGCCTTTTGCATTTTCCACTTTTTACGACTTCAGTCTAACCCTCTGTGTCTTTGCTTCTTGAGCTCCACTATTTCTCAATTAATCACTTTGTTAATCACCGTCACCGTACTGGATTCTGTCATCTTACAGAATCCAGTACGGTAAACTCTGGGTGTGTGAGAAAGTAAAAAAAATCATGAAACCAATTTTTGGCGAAGGTAATTAAAAGCTAAAACTGAAAAGAAAATCAAAACAGCAAGCCGTGGTCATGTGTCATAGGGGGCTGACCTACAGTCTGGGGTTAGTTACCTAGACTAACTGGGCGAGCTGGAATCGTTGTAGATCGCAGGCAAAGAAGTTCTGCTAAAATGCTTTTCATTGCCCAACTACCCATCATTTTTCATTGCCATATGAAGTTCACAATAATGATTCATAAGGCAGCCACCTCTCTGGTAATGATCTGGTTAAGTTTAGGGACCAAAAGTGCTGGGTTACAGTTTGGGAAAGATCATGGTTTGGGTTTAAAACCCATATGTCTAAGGGCAGGGAAAGATCATGGTCATAACTAAATGAGGACTTGCTGTACTCTGTTAAGGTCAGGAAAAGACTGTGGTGGTCACAGGCTCAAAGAAAACAGCAGCAGTTTATACATGTAAGAAACAGAAACATATGAACATGGTCTCCAGTGGAGAACGTGACGTGTTGATACGGCATCCTGATCCTGTTTTTAGGAAAACACCCACTGTGACATCCAGAAGTCTGATGTTGTAGATATCAACTTGGCTACTATTCAGTGTCGGAAAAATTCAGTATGCAACATATGAAAAAGTACATGAAAAGGAACCAAAATGCTAAGATGCATGCATTCAGTGGTACCGAGGAGTGCAACATGAACCCGGCTTTAGTTTGCATTTTTTAAACGTGAGCAATTTAGCTGTTTACGCGACCACTGTAGCATCATTCTGAATATAGACTATTAACAAATTGTGTTTTATGATCTGACCGAGAAACCAGCGTATACTGCATGCTCAGTAACGTGCACTGGTTTATCCTTCCTGTTTTTCTAATGGGGAACATAATTGACATATTGAACATGATACAGTATTTAAAAAAGACTTGAAATTCACAAGCGAGAGTATAAACTCACCAGAGAAGCCTTTACTCGGGTCATAGAGTATTGGAGTTGCTGTCCCATTTTCGAATGAGCAAATTTACAGAAATATTCACCAAACGTAACATGTCAGGCGTGATCTCGATTATGCTACAATTATTCTTAAACGTTTACAGTTTATTTGGCCTGTTTCACCTTTAGTCCCCCTTCCCATGCAGTCCAGCTTGCCTACTTCTCACTATTAAACGTTGGAAAGGACTACATGTCACTTCAGAGCAACACAATACAGCCCTGCTCTCCCAAAACCACAAGCACTGGAGCCCAGCGCCAGACCAGCTCTTCTTGTGGCATGATTCAATATTCCTGAAAAACATCCCCCCCTCTCTCTCTTTCCTTCTCACTTCTCCCCTCCCTCTCTCTGTCTTTCTCTCACTCTTCTGGCAGCGCCGTGAGTGCACTGCAGTGAAATGAAAAAGTTTTCTTTAAAAACGTAAATCAAGGCAAATTACGACGCAGAACTATGAAAGAATTATAGAACATGAAATATTCATCTTCCCCTTAATGAGCTCTGGTCCTGCAGGACCTCTAACTCTCGCTCTCTGTCTGTGTGTGTTTTGTTGTGTATGCGTGTGTGTGTGTTTGGTTGCGGGTGGGGTGACCACAAGAGACGGCATTAACACAGAGATAAATATGTAATGAAGGAAAAATCACTTTTCTGTTGGTTTTTTGCATGACTTCACCTTTCCTGTTAATCAGTGTGTTTTTTATTTTCCCCCTTTTCCCTCCATCTCTGTCTCTGTCTGTCTCTTTCACTCTTGCATTTAAAGAAGTGTGTGTGGTTGCGATTCATGGAGACTGGATCCGGACTAATGGAGTAGATGAGTCACTGCACATAACTTTTTTTTGGTATAATAATGTTTCTTTGATGAAAAACTGTATACACGTAATGTCACTGAGCGCTGGGGTCATGTGTGTATACACATGCACGCACTTGCATTGTCGCATCTTTTTTTCATTCAAACTGTGTGTGTGGTATTCATTCCATTTATCTGCAATTAAACAATTAACTTAATTGTGGTTTGCCAAAAAGCCCAAACTCCACCCTGCAACAGTGAGTGAGGCCACCGGGATGCACTGAAGACTGAGAGACAAACCAGGAGGAAAAGAGAGAGGCAGATATGTTGTCTGGAAGTGAAATGAATAGACTACACAAACTGAACTGAAACTGAAAAATGCTGCTTTATCATTTATCGTACAATTATTTTCATATTTTGCAGCGCTAGATCTGCATGAATGTGTGTTTGGTTGTGTTTTTTCTATTATTAAGCCGTTTTTATTGACAGTGTTTGAAAGATTGTAACATGATTTGTGAGACTAGTTTAGTCATGAAAACTGTCGTTCTAAAATTACTTGTTACTAATTACTAATTACTAATGTTATGAATTAACCATCACCATGGATGGAACAGATGTGCCACTTACTAGTGGGCTACCTAGGTAGCTTTTGCTTGTTTACATTAATGGTAATAGAATCATATCTGAGCGGAAACTGGCTGGCTACCTCGTCAAATCCCTGATCCATGATGCTAACTTGTATAACAAAGTAAACCTGTGTAATCTGACTTGTGTATGACAAATGCTATTGATTTTCTCCATAATGGTACAGGTCATACAGGCCTGGAAATTGATCACCTGACGACCCTTAGCATCATCTGTTTACTGGGGGGGAAAAGTATATTCCCTGACATGTTGGTGAGTGGGTGCCAGAGGCCAATAGCTATTGCTGGGTGAAATCAGTGGGAGAGTGGGTGCTGCACCAAAACTTTCTGATGTTTGTTTTTGTCGCTAACAGTTGGCTGCGGTCGCCCACAGTTAGATGACACAAACTGTTCTGCAAACGTTCTCTAACTAACCACTAATCCATCTATCCATTTTCCTCCACTTATCACGGTCGCGTGGGGGCTGGAGCTCATCCCACTGAGACACAGGGTACACTCTGGACAGGCTGCCAGCCTGATGCAGGGCTAACGCAGAGCGATACAGACAACCGTTCACATTCACACCTATGGGCAATTTGGAATCACCAGTTAACCTAACCTCTCTAACTGCGTTGCGTGTCTGTGGAACCGGAGTACCCAGAGAGAACCCACGCAAACACGGGGGAGAACAGACAAACACCCTGACCAAGTCGTGGAGTCAAACTCATCTGCTAGAGGCCAAAACAATCATTAAGTGATAACTGATAATAAGAGTATTTTCTCTGGAAGTTACGCAGAGATCATTTAACTGTTTCCTTTAAGACATCTAAGCTGGATTCTATCAGTGGGGAAAAGACTTATAACTCTACATTTACCAAAAGCAAAACAACCTGATGAAATCATTTCACATTAATTTTTATTGCATTAAATTGTTATGGAAGCTCAGTAAGATTTTAGACATAAGATGCTAGACTTTGCTTCAAAGCTCTAGTGTTATTTTTTAGCAGACATTAAATGGCATTAAGCGAAACAGAGTAAAAACAAGCAAATAGAGTCGGCTATAGACCTACGCTTTATTTGTACAGTCCTTTTTTTTAATCTCTTGGCAGTTTTTTTTCCTGCTGTTAGTTGTGATCAACTCTGTGAGAGCTGATCACAACAGTTGGTGTCAGTGAACAGCAGCACGTGCTGTCCAATGGAAGTCAGAAATATAAAAGCTTACACAACTCGCTGACAGGACACATTTTGACTTTCTATAATAGGAAATTATGTCAAAGGTGGTTCTGTTTTATTTCCAGTAAGTTGTAACAGTGAGCCAGCATGCTAAGTAATTTAGCTGTCGCTTAAAACTGAGGCAGCTAAAGGAAATGCTGCTATTTTATTGTCTACACCAAAGGAAGGTATGGGTACCATTGCTTTTTACGGTCCAGAGAATCTATTGTTTCACACACTGAGATCAGTTTACTCATCATCAGCACTGCTCGGCTGGTGAAATCAGTTGTGTAACGGCTCTGGTGGGAACTTTCCCAGCTCTAGGAAAAATAATGCCTGGTGATGTCATTGAGGTTGTTTTGGCATTGGGTTGGGTTTGGAGATTTTTATTTATTTATTTATTTATTTTTACAGAAAACTAGTGTTACAAAATAAGGGTGTGGAGTTTAGAAAAATGGGGGGCGTTTATCAGGCAGGGAGGGTCCAATGAAGATTGATGTTTCATTAAAGACAGCGCACAGTCCAGTGAACAGGCTTGACCCATAAGTCAGTTTGTATTTGTCTAGTGTCCCCATTTAGATCACTATTGTTTTAAACACCACATACCTACATCACCTCGAGACCCTCGGTTTCAATGGCTCTGCAGTACTAAATCACCGTGACAACCCAGGAATGGGCCCTGTGTTTTTCTTATCTAATGCTCATATTTTCACAATTTTTTTGCAAAACAATTTGTCCTACTAGTAAAACAAGTGAGTTAAGAATGTGCATGATATCTTTCATAATATGGTAATGAGTTCATCAATCATTTCCCCCCAAAAAGCATTCATTTCTTTCAACAATCAGAATGCATATGATTCCCTGCATAGATCTGTGTGCAAAGACAGCTCAAAAATAGCTCTGATTCAGAACGTCAAACTCATTTTACATCGTGGGCCACAGTCACTGTACACAAATGTAACTACACATTTAATCAATGAGATATCTTAATATAAGATTTCCACATGATAAAGACATGTTTGCTGTAGTAAAGAAATCTGTCACAACACTTTGGCCTTAAATTGTATTATTATAGAAATATTATCATTACAGAAACAAATATTATTACAGAAATAATTTAATAATTTTGTGTGGTATGAAATGCCATCAGCAGGAAAAGCTGTGAAAATTGTGAAAATCCAGTTAAAAGTCTAAGATTTACGTTGTCCTTTACATTTTTCACAGTAATCCAATGGGCAGATTTTGGCCCCCGGACCTTATGTTTGACACTCCTGCCCCAGAGCTTATGTGGGAAGATTTCAGTTCTTGCAGCTTTGCAGGCCTGAAATCTCACAGTTAAGTATTGTTTGGAGGATTTCACACAGAAGTGTTCACTGTTATATTTTTTATAATTACAGCAGAGCCAGTGTAGCAAACCTGAGTCTTTGAAAGATTTAAGTGAAAACCTGGATTAAAAATTGAGGCTTTGTCTGAAGCGCAAGTCAGTCTTTGTCCTACAAGTGACTATTTATCTATTTGCATTGTTAATGAACCACAATCATTCAAAGAACAGACAGAGTTTGACCAACTCAAGTTCAAAAGTGATAGAAAATAAACTGTTAATCTACACGTCTGGAAATTTTAGAAAACATAAAAAAGTACAAAATAATTAAGATGCTGAAGATGAACTTTGACCTCCTTTTTTGGAAGCTGTGTCACATTATGATCACTTCTTTGCAAAGAACATTGACACTCAGGTTTCAGTTGAGGACTGGAGAAAGAAATGGGCAGTTTGTAATAGAATATTCAAAAATCTTTTTTTCACTCTCAGATTGTGATAATAACTGCAAGTTTAAAACATAATGACATGATCTTAACTTTGATAAGTCTGGAGCATTTATGATGTTTTCTTCAAAAAAATACTTTTGTATATATTTTTCAAACATTTGCCAGACTCGTGGCATTTGACACATTCTATGAAGTGGCCCCGCTTTGACGAGACAGAAAACAGGAGCGATTTGTTTTGGGGGTTTGGAATTAAGCACCGCTGGGCTAAAGCGAGACACAATGAGTGGAGTAAGGCTTGTAACTTCTGATTCTAGTCCACCACTCCTGGGGTCTCGGCCACTGTGAGCGGTCATACATGCACACACATAAACACCTCCAGACTTGCAGCAGAAATCAATTTAGCAAAAACAATAAAGTAATTATTTATAAGGGCAGACTCTGCCAAATTAGCTGTGGGACGCACTTAACTGCTCGAGCCATGTGAGTGAGAGCTGTAGAGCCAACGCTGGGGCTGTGTCAGTCATGAAGAAATGTGATGCTCACTGAAGTTACAAATACACTCTTACAGCACCTACACACTTCATAGACACGCTCACACAGAACCGCTAGCATGGTACCGCACATACAGTCCAGTACAAAGCACACACACACACACAAACACACACACACATCAGTGGTATGTGAACATTTGCTTCAGAGAGCAGCACTGCGTTCATTTTTCATGTGTATCCCGGGGTTGGTTGTTACAGTTTTAGAGACCTTCTTATTGTCCAAACACAACAGAGTGCTCACATTACCAACTATCAGTATGAGATTGTGTGTATGTGTGGCAGATGGGACACATGTGTGGTCTGTGGTGGCAGGCTGGCTGGAGCCTGAGGTTGGTGGAGGGCTTCATCTGGGACAGAGCAGGGAAGGGGGGGGGGGGCTCTCAAGACAGCAACATGAACACACACACACACCTCATTTCCGATTAATAAATCACCAGCGTTTCACCACAGTTCTTCTCCCTGTGTCTCTTGGGGTGGGAGTGAGGGTGGGTTGGGGGTGTGTGGGGGGTGGGAGGGTTATTACACAGGCGTTTATGAGTGTAAATTTTATTTTTAGACTTTGGCGAGAGGAGTAGAGGAATGTGTTAATGGTGCCACCACAGCTTCCTTTGCATCTTCCCATCAGTCTTTAATACAAAGCTCTGAATTGGGAGGAGAGAAAAAAGGCTTGGTGGTAGAGTGAAGGTGGGTGGAGCTGCAAAGCAAGCCGTGTAGGATTCATGTCACAATACCAAATGGGAAGTCTGAGCATTGGCCTGTTTTTGATTTATGGCATATGGTATGTACTATATGTGGGCTATAATAGCTTTGGAGCTGGGGGTGACGGGGGCTGTGGGCAGAGTAAGCTGGCGGGTTCAACCAGAGGACCTAGACTCAGTCCAAGCAGTGAATGCTGTTTCTACCGTCGAACCTGATCTTCCACCTCTTTTCAGCGAGGTCAGGAGATGAAGAAGTGACACACTTCCTGTTGCTTCTCTGGACATTACACCGATTTAACATTTTGGGGAATTTGAACCTTTTCATGTTTGCACTTTAAAATTAAACTATAATCAGCTGCTTGATGTTTCTACCTCAAGCAAGAGAAGGGGAACGGGGGTGTTTGTGTTAGGCAGGTTCAACATTAACATAAACACAGATACCTTCATGTACCAACAAGCTCCTCCTCTGGAGTCAAGTATGGTAAACCACAGGCATGTATACAGGGTTTGCATGCTGTGGCATCGCTCCTACATTAAATATAACTATATAACTGATAGAGGCTGTTGCCACTGGATCATGGCACTATTTATAATTTTTTTTTTTTTATCGATACTTTCAATTCAATTCAATTTTATTTATATAGCACCAAATCACAACAACAGTTGCCTCAGGGCGCTTTATATTGTACAGTAGACCCTACAATAATAGATACAGAGAAAAACCCAACAATCATATGACCCCTTATGAGCAAGCACTTTGGCGACAGTGGGAAGGAAAAACTCCCTTTTAACAGGAAGAAACCTCCAGCAGAACCAGGCTCAGGGAGGGGCGGGCCATCTGCGCACCTGGTTGGGGTGAGAGAAGGAAGACAGGATAAAGACATGCTGTGGAAGAGAGACAGAGATTAATAACAGAGTATGATTCAATGCGAGGTCTGCACATAGTGAGCTGAGAAAGGTGACTGGAAGTCAGGAAATAATTAAGCTATAAGTGCATTTTATCTGACACCATAAGTACACAGTTCTTTTCAGGGCGTGGGTCATGTCATGCTGTGACTTTACCTCGCATAACTGGGTATTTTACAGGAAAGAAGAGAATAATTGTACTGTAAGTAATGTACAAAACAGCCTGAGTGTAAAATGACAACTGATGAATGGAAAATCCTTCATGGATTAAAAAAGATTTAATAATGAAGGCACGTTTAACTCACACCATAATACGAAAAATATTGCACAACATTACCTGTTCATTACACACCAGTGAAATTTGTTATGCTGTACCTAAAATTAAAAGTAAATACTTGAAATTGCTTTCCGTATAATTTCTGTCTCCTTCCTGTAAAATACTTAAAATTACTGAGGACTACTTAAATTGATTTAGAGCATAACTGTTGCTTTGTTACCCCTTTATTCTACCTTTAAGCATCTGCATGTTAATATAACTGCATTATTCTTTCAAATAAAATACACCTAAATTCAATTTAATTGCAGAGAAATAAAGACCTTTGTCACGGGCCGTATTGTAAAGTGCTATCCTACTTTTTAATTGGACTTGACTTACATTTCTAATTTATTTAAGCTTTGCACTAGAAGAAAAAGCAAAACCCAGGCATGCAGATAAAGTTAGGTGGGGCGGCTTCAGCGTGTGTCCAACTGGAGCGCTCACAGTAACCAAAGATGCCAACACGTTTCTGTGCTTCCTCCATCGATCTCCCTTCTCTCTCAAGCCTCCTTCAGCCTCTGCCTCCCTCCTCAAAAACTAATGGGGCATTTCCTCCAGTGCCACACCACCCAGCAACTCTGTTTACTCTTCATTCCACTGGGGCACACAGGGACACACAAACACATGTGCACCCACCACAAGATCAAACAGCACTGCACAAACTTAGATTAAATAAATATAATGACTCAATAATAATGACAGATTTGGTCTCTGAAGGTAGAGGAATACACTTCCATCTGTTTTAATACGTGAGAAGTGCCATGAAAATGGAGCTCAGTAACAACTATTTCTAATATCATTCTTTACAGCATCTTAGTCATCCTTATCAGTCAGTGTTTATACCGTACTGTGTGTTCAGCACATTCATATCTGCGTACTTTTTAGGAGATTGTAATTAGAAGGGGTGGCCATGTTTTAAAGAAACAGTTCTGAAATAATCGAGTAATCCATCAAAAATAGATTTTAGGACACACGTGTTTGTAGGTATGAAGACCAAGCACTTTCTCCCGATTTCAAGTTGTAAATATTATGAGATGAGGTGATGTGCAGGAAATCTGTTCAGTGTGTTTACTAGAGACACCGTCTTTGTGCCAGCTGTAAATAAAATCCACTCATTGTATACCGCATCTGGATATGGACTGTTGAGGTGCACGTTACCTCCACATGCAAACACTTACCTGTGTGTCCTGTGGCATGTGGAGGACGGTGTGCAGCCTCTCGCTGTGATGGTGTCTGGACTCCTCCTCGTACGCAAGATCTCTGTCGGCCTGCGGCAGCGTCAGGAACCTCCTGATGGTGCACAGGTTCTCCCACAGAGTGCGGTTCTCAGGGCTGGGGTTCTCCTTCCACCGAAGTAGCTCGCACAGCCAGCCCTGAAGAGGAGACAAAGATGTATGCGTGGGGGGGGGGAAAGGTGAGGTTAAAAAGAAAGGAAGTGTGGACTGTGCGATAGCTGACAGGGATGTTAATGGGTGACTTCTGCTACTGTGTCATACACAGTGAGAAAGAATTGTTATGCAATTTTTTACGACCTTTCTCTCTCACACACGTGCACGCAGAGTAGATGACTCTGCATCTACTCTGTTTGGAAAGTGGTAGCGGGGATGAGCATGACAAGTGGCAACTGAGATAGACATGAATGAGTTTATTCATCCATTATCTGAGTCTGTGTTACAGCAGTGGAAGGAGATCTGCCTCTCCACAGCCACCACCTCCAACTCCTATGTGTTCCCAAGCCAACTGAGAGACATAATCTCTCCAGCATCTCTCAGCCCTAGGGCCTCCAGGACAAATTGGAAACACCTCACTCAGCAAGTGCCCAGAAGACATCCTGATCAGATGCCTGAACTAAATCTGTTGGTTCCTTTTGATGTGTGCTTTGAACCCCAAGCTCCTCACCCTATCCCTAAAGAAGAGCCCAGGTACCCTTTAGAGGAAACGTATTTCATCTGCTTACATCTACAATCTAATTCTTTTGATTAGTATGCAGAGCTTACGGCTAAGATGAAGGTGGGAATGCAAATTCACCCATAAACTAACAGCATTGCTTTCACAGCCAGCTCTCTTCACAACAGAGTGGTGAAGCTGCGCCAATCCGTCTGTCAATGTGCTCCACTCCACTCGATCATGAACGAGAATCAAAGATACTTAAACTCGTCCACTTGGGGCAGCACCTCGTCCTTGGCTGAGATCTATAGCATTCTCATCCCACCCCCCCATTGAGAGTCACGGCTCAACGAGGCTGACACAACCACATCATCTGCGACAAGCACAGACAAGATCGTGAGACCACCTAACCTGACACCCTCCACCCCGGGGAGGGAAGCTCGAATTAAACTAAAAAGTTGTAAAAGTTGGAAGGATGCAGGATGTGTGAGGTAAAGGAAGACGGAGGAAGGAGAGACGGAGAAGATTCAATTATATCTGCTAGACTGGTTCAGTTTGTGACACCAGCTGTTGTGTTCAACCAGCCACCTCGGGCAGCATGCACCGCTAATAGCCTGATCATCTCTCGCTCTCTCTCTCTCCCCCGCTTGCTTGCTGTCCTTGCTCGCTGGCCAGCTGCAGCAGATGGGTGCAGTGAGCCATGACCCTCAGCCACCCCCAGACCCACCAACCAGGGGTACCTCGCTAAATACACACAAAAGCAACGCACATACTGTATACATGTTGTCAAGCCTTCTTTATAGACCACCTACATCACATGTGAGTCACATCCTGCAACGTCAAGTTGCTACAAATTTAAAAAACTATTTTTTTAAAGAATTCCTATTATTGTTTCAGTCATCGTGGTCTGAAATTAAGACCAAGAAGCAAAAACTGAAGTGTTTCCTTTTTCATTTTTATCCAAAAATTAGAAGTAAATACATATAAATATAAATAATGTCTTAATGCGTGCGGCCAAGATTCAAAATTTAAAAAAAACAATAGAGGTATAAATAATTGCAGCCAGTGTTAATGTCAAACATTATGTCACCAGAGCTTTAAGAGCATAACTGATCACACACGTCCGGTTTGAAGTGATGGTGAAACAGCTGATGAACATTTAGATCGTGTTACCGGCAGAGTACCAGCTTTGCTGGCTCTACTCAGTCCCACAACTTTTGTAGTTTGTAATAAATCGTTATTAATTAAAATGATTTTGGTTCAATCGTGATGCTCACTAACAAGTTGACTATCTAACTCACAGGGTACAAAAAATATCAGCTACGCTATCGCAGTACATATAAATATGTGACTGCACTTGGAATCTGACCTGAAAAACAAACACTTTAAGTCATTTTGTAGGCTTGTTTTCCCCAACAGTCTCCTCACCTGGCTTTTGTTGGCCGCCACCTTTGCGAACAGAGCTTGGGACACTTTGGCTCGCTTCATCTCTTGCTGAATTTCATCATAGATGCCTGATGTAATGTTGACCAGTGACTCCAGCTTCAGTGGGAGGTCGGAGGGCGGGCCAGACGGCTTGGGCTGGGAGACAGGATAATGATGTAATGCAGAGCACAATTTTTTAAAAAGGAACTTTATTGTGCTTCGACAGAACAAGATGAGTGATAAACAGTCACAGAGGCGTACCGCGTATTGTTTAAGGCTTGTTATTTACTTTATGAATCTACTATGAAATTTAACCACGAAAACAAACACATATGAGGAGAGGTTATCAGCTGATGATCAGGCCAAGTCGCTCTGAGAACAGACATGCAGTGTTCCCAGTACGAGCATCAGCTGCACATCTGCAGCGCATGTCCCCACATGAGTTGTGTTTACAGATCAAAGTCATTAAGTCCTCCTCTTTTGTCTTTCTTTGTTGTTTCTGTTTGAATGAACATGTATTGGCTCTCAGAAAGCTTGTATACACAGCGTTTGAAGTCATCCACAAGACATGTAGAGACCAGCTAGCTTACATTCCCCCAGTGTAAACGATGCTGAGATAATTTTACATAGCCATAATAAGAATAGCGCACCAATTCACCCAGATCCATGAATGGGCATTTGTCCTGACATCAGGGGTACTTCTTATCACTGATGTTGCTCCACGTGCTTGTGGAAGGAAATTTCCAAATACTGTATAATGTCCTTTATGTTTACAATATGTCCCTCTGATGGCTTTGAAGCTGTTTTCCATTATAAATGGAATTTGTTAAGATAAAAACTTTCAAATCCCAGCGCAGGTTTTAGGATGAAGCACATGACATGCTGCAGTCTACTTTGTGAGGGCAAGTTAAAGATGGTAGATAACTCACAGAGTTACAGATCTTGGCCTTGTTCTTCCAGATTGAGGCCCAGGTATCTGGGATTTTCTGGTCCTCCAAGCTCCTCTCCCACACTTTCTAAGCTCATACATGACACAAGGCATGTTAGCATCACATATGATTACTCATACAAAACACCGCTGTTTTCTCGCTCGATGCACTGCTATGGCAACCGCAGTTTATGGCCCGTTGGGCACACTAACCTGTGAAAGGCGTGGTGCGCCGGGGTTGGAGGAGTTGGAGGGGGGAAGGCCGACCGAAGGGTTCATAGTGCGCTCTCTCTCTTCCTGGTAGATTCGGTCTCGCTCGCTCTCAGGCAGGTTGAGGAAGTTCTGCATGGCCTTCAAATTCACCAGCAGAGACTGCGAGGCCGTGCGAGGGTCCTCCTCCTTCCTCAGGATCTCTGAGAGCAGGCCCTGACCAACACAAACGCACACAGCAGGATATGTTATTGCATCTCCCTAGCATGGAAAATTGAAATATATGGTCCCTTTCCCATGCTTCAAGTGTACTGTTGAAGCTCCATTAATGCTATTCTTGGACTCGTGTGGCTTCTTTGTTTAAACCCAGACTGGCAATTTGCTTTTTCCTTTTATTTCACAAATGCATATCAAAAGTATCCAGAATTTTTTTTTTTTAAAAAAACCTCTAAACCAAATGTTCAAAACTAGACAATCCTCACTTTTATTAAGCTGACACAAAGACATGTTTATCATTTTGACTTGAAAAATAGATTTTGTCAAATGTAAATCACTTTGAAGCTGCTCGTTTTCTCGTATAAACGTACAACTAGACACTTAAAAGTATTTGCATATTGGTTTGAGCTTCTCAAATACAGAGGCTACCTACCACAAAGTGATGCACCAGTGAAAAACACCTGGCCTCTAGACCAATAGGTCTATCAGCCACCTCCCATTACTTTGATCTAATGGGCCGTGCAGTAACCAGTTTAGCACAGCCTGAATGCATCAGGTGTTTGTGCTGCTGCGATGGTGGAGGAGGAGACTGAATGACGCAGCGAGCAACCCAGCCACGCTTCTGATAAGCCCACCAAAAATACCAAAAGGTGGGTGACCATAAATTAGCCGAGTTGTTTTTGTGAGTGTGTGTGTTTGTGAAAATCAGACCAGTAAGGGCAACTGGCATTTGTTTCTACCCAGTAAACCTCTTCTCACCTGATATGATCCATATAATGTAAGAAATGTGTGTGGGTATTTTTGGTCTCGTCTGACGGATTAACGCCATTGAATGCCATATTTCAGTTTTTAGATTTAAAAACCTCGGCATACGTTTTATTCAACTAGAAACTTGATTTCCTTTCTCTGTCACATCGCCTTCCTCCTCTTCCTCTCATTTTCCCCTTACAACTTCCTATCCTGACTCCTTAGCCTTGACCTTTCTCTGCGTTCCTACCTGTGTACGGTTGAAAGCCACACGGGCGAACACAGCCTGGGACACGCTAGCTCTCTTCAGCTCATCCCTGACCTGCTGGTAGATTTCAGAGGAGACTTCAGAAGCAGAGGGGTTGCTTCCAGGGTGGTCACCGCCAGCTTTGGATGGACCACGTGGGATCGGCGGGTGGTTCAGAAACTGTTGGTTGAGAGCTTGAGGGTGCTGGTGAGCCAGCAGGCGGCTCACGGCTAGCTGCTGGTTGATGAGGTGGGCCATGGCGAGCTGTTGCCGTACCAGCTGCGGGGAGAGTTGAGGAGAGAGCAGTCCACCTGGGCCCAGCAGGGGCTGCAGGGCACCAGGCGGCGGAGGTGGGGGAGGAGGAGGCACCTGCCCTGTACGGAGAGGAGGGCTGTGATGGAGGGGACCATGAGGTGAGGGCTGCTGCTGAGGAGGAGGAGGTGGTTGCTGAGGTGTCTGGGAGGGTGCCTGCGAATCTGGAGATTTGAGGAGGGGGCTGCTGGCTCCCAGGTGACCAAGCTGTGCCAGGCCAGCCAGATGAGGTGGAGGTCTCTGGCCCAACACACAGAAGTCGGCCATGTTGTCTCTCTCAACTGGAGATAACCAGAGAGTGTGTTCAACTAAATATCTTCATTTAAGCACAGTGTCAGAAAGATGGATTATATTCCTTACTTTTTATGTCAGCAGCATCTCGTCCAGACCACATCTTCTCCAAGTAATCTCCTGCTCAACAAAACAAACGGAAGATCAGAAGAGTGACATGATGCTGCTGGTGTAAAGCTATGACTTTGCCTCAGCATCCATTTAAAGAAGAGAGCTAAGCTTTTGAGCCAAAGTTAAAGTTCCTAACGTGTCCAAAAATCAATGTAAGTATATACATTTCCATATGCTGATGCTGATTGTGTCATGGGTTCTCGGCTGAAAGCTCCACAACAGCTCTGAAGAAACTGTCATGTCAACATCTGTGGAGCAGGACTGATGGAGGAAATGTTGAATGTAACTTAACACCAGCTCGTAGCAGGAGCGCAGCAGGCTCCGGCATAACTCCATCCTCTCTCACTTTCTTCTTACATCCTCTCTCCTCTTCTGGCCTAGTGTTTATTCTGTTATTATTACATTATTATAATGTAGCTTTTGGGAGTGGGACAAGCTGGTGTGGCTAAGTAAAAGAAGGGATATTATGGGGACTATATGACTGAATATCACATCCAATCAGTGTCACTGTAACCATTTACATAAAGCCATCCTGATTTCTACTCCTCCACATCTTCTAAGATGCACGATTCACAAGTTGGACTGGACTCCAGTTGTAGATATTAAACACAGATATGCATGTATAATTCTAAGTCAGGCTGTAACAATTTAAAAAATGATACTTATATATATATATATTGGATATAGCAGCAACAATTGTTTTAATAACTGTGAGACAAAATAATAGTAACAATGACTTGACATTTAACACTTAACATTAGCATAGGTCCCATTACCAAGGCAGACCTCATGGATGGAACTAATCTAATGCTTCTAATCAGTCAACTGAACCTTTTAGCTATGACAATCTAACCTGTGAGCATCTTTCTGGAAAGTGAGAGGCTGAAAATGGCTCTTGTGGGTGACTTCAAACCTGCAACACCCTGACCGAGAGAGTGACAGAGTTACTGAGGGCTTCATCCTTTCTCAAATCTAAGGTTTTGCTCTGACTTGTATCCAATATTTTATTTTATTTATTAGTTTTTGCTGGATACACCAGCAGATGGAATACTGAGCAAGCTCTCGATATTCAGGGCTTGTGTGAGTGTTTGTTTATTCACATAGAGGGCAAGTGGCACCTGGATGGCTTGCAGTGTTAAGTCTTTGCTAGAAGTACGTTCTGGAATAAACCACTGAACCTTTTCGCCCACCTATGCTACTGTCCCTCTCTATGGCTTAAGAAACTCAGCCCAAGCTGACCAGTCACGCTTCTTGCACTCCTCATGTGGTGTATCAAGGGTTGCCATAAAGATGTGTGGTTACATGTAGCTCACATATGTTGTAGCTGCATGGCTAAAATAAAAGTGAGTTGGGCCTTTTAGTAGCTAGTTATAAAATTCTGCTGTCTTCAGAGCTGCATTATAGACAATGTGGGATTAGATGTTGAAAAAATGGTTTCGATCATCTTTTGTCCGTTTAATGTTATAGGAGTGCAGTGTTGCATCAGTGGAGCACTCATTTAATGCTCTTCATTGCAGCTCTCGCTCAAGAGTTTGCACTCTCAGATAATCTTGTGTGACTTATTTCAAAGTATATTGCAGAAGAAGTAAAACTGTGTTATCATTTCACCAGAAAAGTAGACAGATTTGTATGTTTTTATTATTTTACTCCAGAAATCATTTTACAACTCCTTGACCACTGGTCCAACTACCAGATGATTTAAGAACTCTGGCTCAAACTCTATTAGCCTCACCTTTGATTTTTTTATACTTCTTGTACCAACGACCGAATTCTTGACATTTGGCAGTGGATACGTTGGCATAGTAGGAACTGTTCACTATGGAGGAAATCATGCTCTGAGAGGGAACAAGAGGGGAGAGGTAATTAATAACCAGCATAATATGAAATGCTTAGACTCACGCAACAACCACATGGCATGCACACATAAACACATACAACATGCACTCTTGCGCACACACAATAGAAACAGACAAACATTAATCATAACTGGAAGCCACCCATGGAAACTCGAGCCAGTACGGTGCAGCGAGGGAATCTCCAGCCACATACACATATGCTTGCAATTGATGCAGTGATCGACACCCCCACCAGAGATCCATTTAAACACAGTATGCAAACACTTCTCAGACACGAGTGAGAATAGGACCAGGCTAGAGGGCCAAACATACAGCTGAGGACTTTAACACGGCACTTAAACTTTTGGGGTGGAGTTTGATTAAAAGCTTGCAACAATAGCTCGTGGCTGTTTCTAAATGTGCCCAAATGGATCTCGTGAGGGCTGTCTGTAGCCAGGGTGTGTGAAGAGCTTGTCACTAAAATACATGTGTAAAGATATCTCTTGTAGAGGATCATTGTACTTAGAGCACTTTTTGCATGCAGATTAACTCCTTGATATGAAGACGCAGTAGAGATGCTACATTCTGGTGAGTCATACCTGTGATAGAGGACACTCTTTGGCCAGAGTACTTTGGTTCATTTCCTTTAGAAGCTCTTTGAGAGCATTCCTGACAGTTGCATGGTTCCACTGTTCGCAGGGCAGATCCTCCAGCTTTGAAAAACTATACAAACCAAAACCACACATCAGTTTGTTAGGCTCATTTTAGGACAGGAGCACAACCGCTAACCTACCTCCACATCTACCTGTAGGTTATAGAGGGAGACAAAAGTAGTTTTGCACTTGTATCAGTTAGCATATTTTATTCTGTCACAGTCACCTCTTTTGACACATAAGGTCAGGGGTTAGATTACTTATCGCCAACGACTGGTTGGTTTAAATCCTACAAGGTTTATTTAAGTTTAAAAAGTAGTTTAATGTCAAACTAAGCCACCATTAGATTCATATTTGCTCATGTAACTCTAAGCAAGAAAAGAAATGTAAACCGGAATGAACACATAACCCCAACCATAATCCAAGCATCATGTATTAACATCAACCACAAACCACTACTTCCCATCTAGGGTCTATCTCCTTTTAATCTTTCTGGTTTTATTTAATTTTAACCTCAAATAAATAATTTCAACTCGGAGCACGAAGCATGTGAAACGTCTGCCTTTGCCATGGATACATGAATAAACATGTAAACAAACCTGGCTGGTATGCGCCAAGACAATAACAATAATAACCCTCTCATCTGGAGTTTATCTGGTTTTATCTACCCATCAAGATTCTGCTTCACCATTTCTCGGGAACCGACAGTTCCTGGCACGCGGGCTCTCCCTGACGGAGACAGATAATAGATAATTCCCTACCGGGTTGTTTAAATAGAACTTTAGTGTTTCAATATTGTTGCTTTCAAATTTGATATATATGGTAAATTCCTGAACTGCAATCAGCTGCAATGACATCAGCAGCCCAGTGGACCAAGTATCTGATCTAACACACACACACACACACATACACACTGTACCCATAAAATGCAGACTTACAAGTCTCTGCTACAGTGCTGCACACAGTTTGTTCTAAAGTCTAATGAATGAGAAAAAAAAACATCCTCTCACATCTGTCTTTCAAAACACAGTCTGACCTTTGTAGTTGAATGCGTAATGTGACCATGTGGTAAACCTCCATCAACATGTCAGCAACTGTTGCTTCTGGAGCATCAGTCAAAAAGTGAATGGGAAGAGGATTCCACTTTCCCACCTTTATGATGCCTGAAAAGAGAGAGCACATACTTCTGTCAATTTTCAATCATTGTTAAACAACCTTTTGACATCACACAACAGAGGAAGTACAAAACTCAGCAGACTATGATGGAAAGCAGCAAAAGAGATTTTCACCCAAGCACTCACTGTGACTAGTAAAGTGTTTCATCTCTACAGTGCTGCACCCTAACTGTAGCTTAGAAAAGTGTTGTACACTTTAGATGCCTTGGCTCTTATTGTTATTAACCATGAGAAGTGGTGTTTAAATAAAGAGTGGCCTCCTGTGTGTTGGATGGCCATCACTCTATTGACTGGTGTTTTTCTTTAAAGACAGCAGTTGCAGTCAGATTGAAAAGACTGTCTCTTGTCCACAGCATGTCTTTATCCTGTCTTCCTTCTCTCTCCCCAACCAGTCGGAGCGGATGGCCCCGCCCCTCCCTGAGCCTGGTTCTGACCGAGGTTTCTTCCTGTTAAAAGGGAGTTTTTCCTTCCCACTGTCACCAAAGTGTTTGCTCATAAGGGGTCATATGATTGTTGGGTTTTTCTCTGTATGTATTATTCTAGGGTCTACCTTAAAATATAAAGCACCTTGAGGTGACTGTTCTTGTGATTTGGTGCTGTGCAAATAAAATTGAATTGAATTGAACACACCACCTTCACCTACTGTTCAATTTACTGTTTATTGCCCTTGTTTTATTCTGAGAATGTTAGGTGGATGGGAATGTTAACAGACACTTTGAAGACTGGGATAATGTACATTTAAAATGCTCTGGAGACACCCACTAGTTAGGAAAGTCCTGCCTTGCCAAGTGGCTCTGACTGAGAAATCAAAAGTATAGCCCGATTGATCTTCCTGTACAACTTAATGGAGACCATCATTTACAAAATGACAATTTTCTTTTAGATTTCCAAATTTCTTTTCCCAACCAAAGGAGTCTCTTCTGCTGGCCACCAGAAAGAAGCATTTTAAGGTACTTTCACACAGGCATCATTTTCCCACCCAGAAGCTAAGCATATGATCTAAACAGCGAGTTTAGATCATTCAGGCCCTGCAATATTTATCCCTACATGTTGATTTTATTTCTGTTGCTCAAAAATTGCAATTATTTTTTCAAATCTACACATCACCATCTCTCAGTGTTCTGGTTACATGGATACAGAGTCAAGAGACACAACATCATAAACCCCTCTGCAAATAGATCTGTGAGAAATTCTGCTGCCGGACTGGGCTAAATTGGATTTCGGCTGATGTTTGAAACATTCTGGGGTCTTTGTCAGCGCAAACAGAAACATGCTTTTTCTTTTTGAATTATGAGGCACTCGTTTTTCTGCGGGTCTGCACTGCCATGATACTGTTGATCTCTTGATTTAAGGAATCTAGT
Organism: Haplochromis burtoni; assembly: GCF_018398535.1. Lineage (NCBI taxonomy): Eukaryota > Metazoa > Chordata > Actinopteri > Cichliformes > Cichlidae > Haplochromis > Haplochromis burtoni. The sequence goes on along the minus strand of NW_024582526.1, from coordinate 459,518 downwards.
TGAATCTCTTTAAGAATATTAGCGTAATACGCACAGTCACACACGAGCATTTCACCTTTACCAGAACACACGAGCAGACACACAGTACCGCACTCACTCACATGGGTTTTTCATGCGGACTGGCTGGAGCTGTGAAAACTAAACAAAGCTAATCGCATTACTGTCCTCTAAATGAGATCCAGACGGGTCCTGAGAAGCTGCCTCGCTCTCTCGCTCTCTTTTTTCATCCCCTTATTCCCTCCCACCTCTCCTCCATATCTCCCCCTGTCCTTTCCTCCCGCCTTTCTCTGAGTTGTCCTCTCTGATCTCCCTCTCTCCTTTAGCTGTGATTACAGCTCAGTTATATCTTTGATTCCACTCAGGCAGAGCTGTGTTGTTAATTATTTGGTCATACAGAGAGAGCATCATTAAAACCCTATGCACAAAAAAGTCTGAACCCCCTTAAGGGAGGAAAAGAACCCTAGAGCAGCGGTCTCCAACCTTTTTTGCGCCACGGACCGGTTTATGCCCGACATTATTTTCACGGACCGGCCTTTAAGGTGTCGCGGATAAATACAACAAAATAAAACTAGTACCGGTACCAAAAAAAAGAAGATTTATTCATAACGCACCTGAAAAGACCCAGGAAAACCGAGTTAACATTAAAAATGATAACAAAATAACCCTGAAAACCGATAAAAACCCTGAAAACCATACATTTCACACCTGAGCTTCAACTCTCGTGGCCCGGTACCAAACAACTCACGGACCGGTACCGGTCCGAGGCCCGGGGGTTGGGGACCGCTGCCCTAGAGGAGCTAAAGACCAGCATGGAGACATTTAAGGACTCAAACAGAACTAAATAGTTAGATTTTAGCAGCACAGTGAGCTAAAGTGAATCTGCAGCACATGAAAAAGCTTCTTTTTCTATATGAAAGCTTTAATTGTATTTCTAAAATGCTTTTTTCTTGAGTTATTTCACGTACAATAAACCAAGTTTTAATCAAATGTATCAGAAATGCCACGCGTCCATATCTTTGGATTTCTTCAATTATGGCATCCAAGCTAATATTCCTAACAAGCCAATCAATGACTATCTTATCTGAAAGCTTCCCTCGTTCAAAATAGTCTCATCAATATAGTGCTAATTACAACAACAGTCATCTTAAGGTGCCTTATATTGTAAGTAGAGGCCCTATGATATTAGAGAAAGTTCCAACAATCAGCCAATCCCGTGAGCAGCACTTGGTGATGATAGCAAGAGACGTCTGCAGAAGCAGGCCTGGGAAAGAGCAGCCACCTGCCATCATCGGACGTGGAATTAGAGGAACGAGAACAAAGATGTAAATAAGAGGAAAAGGCGTGAAGATGGAAGTTAAAACTGCCTCATGGTCATACGGCTTTGAATCTGCTAAGAACATGTTTACATATGCAGACAGAAGCAATAAAGAAGGTTAAAAAGATTGGAGTGCTCTCACTTCCCACACGTGCACGCACAGTTCAGATGAGGGAGGCTATAAAAATACATGTATAAGGAAGGCAAGGCAGAGGAGCTAAATGCAAGATACACAGAAGTCTAAAATCCAAATCTTTAGTCAGAAGTAGAGAAAGGCTGGCAGTGAGGGACCAGGCAAAGGGCAATCTCCATTTCACAGCCCAAAAGGATCATGGGAAAAATAAGAAATGCATCAGAAATACAGGGATTGCTCGAAGACCCAATTAAACAGACAAGGTGATCTGTCAGGAGAAAGAAACTGCAGAGTTTATACAGAGAGGTATGCGATCAACTCACTGGACACAGGCAGGGAACAGGTGTGGAAGAAAACAGGTGAGACTAATGAGGGTGTGGCACACAATAAAGAAGAGGGAAAACAAGCTAAGGGAGGAAATCAAACCGGAAATAATGCAGCACTATATAATATGTGACATGTTCTTTTCTAAAACCCAAACAACAACAGCAGCAGAGAACAGCCTCACGCCCTGGCTACTAATTTTCTGCATGTAGCATCAGCACATCTGAGAACAAGCCAACAATTCCACTGATGCCAAGTTGGGTGGAAGCAAACGGGTGAATAAGCAGACAAACACAAACTCACACAGGACACATGACAGCATGCAGAGACGTGGACGCATGCATGCAGCAGTTCACATGCAAACACACACGCACTCACACACTCACGCTCAGTGTGACGGTAAATACATTAATAATTGATTCATCTTTTCTTTTTTTTGGTCTGCTGTTCAATGGGCTCTGCTTCTCGTCTGCGTTTAAAAGTAGAAATCATTGTTCCCATTTCCACATTAAAATTCCGCCTCCCAGAGACACGCTTTTATGTGGCCGGCTGGTGGCTTGGCTCATGTCTAAGGGTGCCCATCCACACAAATGCAAATCCAAACACACACTTAATGTCTCTGACTCCTCGTGTCGACACCCGTACAGCCCTGCACGCCACTGGATGCCACTATGCGCGCGCACACTCAGATATACACATGTTAATCCAATTCGGCATTTTAGAGAGGCCGAAGCCGGCACACACATGTGAGACCTCGAAAATGGTTCCAGGTTCTGCCCCTGGAAACACACTGACTGAAACCGCACACGTCAGACTCTGATGTCTATCATCTGAGGTACTCCTCTAAATAAAAATCCATCAGGCTGTCATTTCAGGGAGTGAAACACGTCTTCTGTCTACTCTAACGGCCCAACGGGAGCGAAAGCTTCAGTAACGGCACCAGTTGGTCTTATGATGCAACTCACTGGATACAGAACTCTCTGAGCTCTACGTTCTCACCAGTGATGACCCTAATCCTAACCCTTTGAAATCAGAGGATGTATTTTTTTTCCTTTTCACTCCCCCAAGTATTGAAAATTGGGAACCACAAAGTAGTCACTCTCAAAAGTTATATTTTTTTTCCAAAAATTTGGGGTTTTAGTTCACAACTAGGATTTGGATTATTGCCAGTGCCACTGATTGAGTATATACAATCATGCACTCTTATAAGGCACCAGGCTCTTTATCGTTCTCCAAAGTCTTGGCATTCAAATTGAAAGATATCTAAAGAGACCAACAACTTACATATTCTATGAGGTAAAATTATTATTTCTGTCAACAAGCCAGTGATATAAAGGCTTCAGGTTTTGTTGTAAAGACAATCCTGACTGCAAGTTGCAACTGTTCAAACACAGCATACACTCAGTCGTCTGTAGGTAGTACGCTGACTTCTATCTCTGTGTTCCTCTTACAATCCTATAGGTTACCTGTGACCTAGTTAGAGGTTGAGATGGTGCTGGATACATAAATTTCCATTTATGTGGAATATTTGGGCAAACTGGTTATGGACTGTGTGGCTAAAATACAACCATGACCCTAACACTACCCCGAGTGTTTCACTGCTAGCCTGATAAATACTAACAAGTTAAAAACTGATTTTGATCATCTGCCTTTATGAAGCAGTGAGTCCAGTTTTAGAGTGATGTTCACAGACATGACTTTAAAGCTAGATGGTGTTTGGGATGGAGCTCTCGAATGGAAAGACTCGGTTTGGTTTCAGTTAAAAAAAGACGATGATTTTGGTTTTATGTAAATAAACACGTTGTGTCTCAGGTCACTGTGGGCTCTCTGTGTGTTTAAACTCAACAGGATCTTTTCTTAACCTCAACTCACAGTTGCAGTAAAATCTTTGAAAAGTTTCTTTAAAGATACATATTGTACTTGTGAATTTTGACTAATACGCTGATTTTATTATGATCCTGTCTGTGACTCGCCAGCTGCAAAAAGCAAAATTTTCTCATTTCGGCAAATCAAACATTTTTTGCAAGGGCTGCTATGATCATTTCTAATAAAAGGGTCGAAAATAGACCTGGCAAACCTACAAATCAAAAGGTGTCCTTAATAATTGCTTTTCACAGATTCACAAAGCACTAATAAGTAATTTATTAAGCAGTAAAGCTTAGCTTTTAACTGATAAGAATGTGTTATAACAAAGTGGTGTCCAAAATGTAACGACATGCTGTCAGAAGCAATTCACAGCCAGTTTAAAGTCATATGTCCAGTAAACTGCAGCTCTGCAGCACTGACCCTTTTTGGCCTGTTAGACGTGGCACAGCAACAATGCTCTCTCTCTCGCTCTCTCTCACTGACCACTGTTAACTGTTTGCTCACTAAATCCTTAAAATACAGGTCTGCTCTCATCCAATCTATAAAAGCCTTCAAACCCTTATAATTGAAATAAACAATATCTCCCAGTTAATTACTGGGCTAAGCTAATTAAAGAAAGGCCGTGGTCCTTGCCGGGGACTTTAAATACAACGCCGGGACGCAAGAATGCAGGACACAATTCAAACAGGGAGAAAATAGCTGGGACTCTGTGTAATTTTGGTTGTGGACCGCAGGGGAAAAAATGTATAATTTAAGCCAGAAATTATTCATTTAACATAAACGCTTGTTTTAAAAAACAAAAAGTATTCATTTGAGAGAAGCTGAGGAGAAGTGTGTGTGTGTGTGTGTGTGTGTGTGTGTGTGTGTCTAACAGAGAGAGTGTGTTGTGTCTGTGATACTGCATGACTACATGGTATTCCATGCCAAGCGTGCATGCCAGTTTAAGTGCGATTCTATGCCAGTGGATCCTTGCAGGGGTTAAAGAGAGTTTACAAGTAACACGTGAACGTTGCTCAAGTCAGCTGCAGGAGTTTAGTTTGTGTGGAGTTGGGATGTCCCATTCAGTCTAGCTTTTTTTTTTTTTTATTGTTGTTTGTTCATTGATGTGGACAGGAGACCAATGTGGTCTCACTGTTTTCCATGCACACTGATGAGACAGACAAAGAGAGACCTCCCCTGATACTACTCCCCTGATGCTACTAATGGCATTCATCTGCAGACCACAGCAAACACTTGCTATAGCAGTTAGCGTGCTATTTCAGTGCATCAGTGTTGGATGATGTGCATGTGAGTAAAGTTTATTTTTCTGACTAATTTAACGAGGCTTCAGTTGTAGCTCTGAATCTTTCCAACCAGAAGAACAAAAGACGAGCAGCATAAGCAGCTCACAACAATCAGTTTATAAATGCTCTTCTTTACACTTTGAATACAAACAGACTAATATCAGTGAAGCAGACTGGCCAATTGGTTTAAGATCACCTCACTATTATCTTATAAAGGAAATAAAATATTTTCTACACTCTCAAATCACCTGGGCCTTTCTATATGATTTCATTTTATGCTTTGGCATAGACAGTACCACTAATAATACACAGCGGGATTAAGATGTTCCATTTTTCCATTGTTATTTTTTCTCACCAAAGAAAGCTATTGCAATTATAACTAATTGAGCTGATGGAAACACCTTAGCAGGCTTTAACACAGAGATGTCAGTGACAGTCAGTGACGTCATCTGACTTTGAGGTGAGCAATTGAACCAACTTCCAATGAGAGCAAAGGTTACTGTTGACTGACATATGACATTAGAGGGTCACAGCCATGGTCAGAAGTTCACTCACACTCAAAAAAGTATTCATCAATAGTGACTTGAAAAATCAAGGATTGGGTGCACAAGTTTGAATTTATTTTGGGTTTGCATACAGGCTCACACTAATATTTCCTTTTCAAATTCCACCTCTCTTGATAGCTATTAACAATCTTCTAGCATAATTCCAGTCAAAGTTTCAACTTTCTACCTGTTAAGTTGAAGAATTTGGAGGCATTCCTTCTTCACCTTCAATATTCCATCTACTTTGTGTCATGTACTTATACATGGCACAAAGAAGGACTAAAGCACATCAACAAAGCACAGAGAGTATGACGCCACCGCCACCATGCTTGACAGCTGGCATAGTGTTATTAGGTTTAAAAGCTTCAAATTTACCTCTCCTTAATACTTCTTGTCATTGTAGCCAAGTAGCTCAATCTTTGTTTTGTTTGGCCATAAAACCTTTCTCCAGAAGACATTTAGTTTTTCCCTGTAGAAGGCAACAGTTTTAGTTGTTGTTAGTCGGCACCTTTGCATGATGATGCAAAACATGCTTCACTGTGGTCAGTGATACTGGTGATACTGGTGTTCCAGCAGTGTCTAGTTCATTGCATCTTGGGCCTTGGGAGTTTCTGGGTTGCCAGTTACTTTTCGTTTTTCGTCTTTTTCAAGACCTTGGCAAAGTGGCAACACATCCAAATGACATGTACGTACATGCAGCTGTTTGAAGTGATCATCATGGAATCGGCATTGGTCCAACTTGTGCAAATCGGCAGTTCAGCATCTTCACCATCAGAGTGTGAGTGTTAGATAGAAAGCAATTACACAAAAAAGTGCTTCTATGAATGCAAGTGTGACTGAGTGGATGAGATATGTTGTATAAAGTGTTCAAGTGGAGCAGTAAAGCAGTATATGAGAACCAGTCCATATACCAAGTTCCAGTGATTTTCCCATTGTTTTGTGTATTGATTAATCCAGTGAGTACTAGCAAACAAATCTTCTTCTTTTTTTTTTGTTGGCAAAGAGAAACTACCAGTTTTAGTCACTCGTAATCACTATTTAATTGGACTTGGCCTCGTGAAAATAAAAGACACTTTTATTAAAAGATTCAAATCAGTGTGTTTATTTGAGCCAATATGCATACTTTTAAAGAAAACCCAAAATAAATTCTAACTTGTGCACCCAAGTCTTGTTTTTAAAGTCATTAAAGATGTGTGTTGTAAAATTATACCACCATAGAAAAAGAACCGTTCAAAGAAATCATTAAAATCCCCAAATTACTGTGATGAGCGTATGTAAGCTTTAGACAACAGCTGTACCTGAGCAACCACAGCCTGGAGCATCAGCTAGCAATAAACCAGCTTAGAGATGGCTACTTGCAACACTGTAAATATTAGATCCCGATTTCCACAACTCACATAAGCCGTTTTTTAGTTTTCTTTATTTAATGTCATCCTTTTTAACCTGAATATGCAGCAGTACTTCCTGTATAGACTTATCCTCATCTGTTTTTTTTTGGTGCTGTGAGCTACCTTAGCTGGCACAGTCACTTAAATCACAGAAATCTATAGTAGACATATTATAGGACAGTGATTTCCCAACATGTACAGTGGAGCAAATCAGGTCATTTAAATTCAACTCCTACAGGAAGGTCAGCTTAAAAGAAAAAAACGTATTATACTATATTATTAATATTGCATGCATTGCTGCATATGCTACTGCACAAACAGTAGCATATGCGATCACCAGGATACTATGATGTATCATATTTAGGACGATATGCAAAACAAGATTTCTTTTTGTCCTGAATACCAGGACCTTATATGGCAGATGCATACACACACAAACAATCGAGATTTCAAACAGATGGGGATCTCCCACCATTTTCAAAGTATTGCAATAGCTGTGTTGCTCACTGTCACTCTGTTGTTACCATTTTATAGTGATGTGAGGCAACTCCCGCAGATGGAATATTCTGCATACTTGAGAAAAGACAGCAGTAAATGACACTGTCCTGTTTCAGATGACTACCATGTGTGCAACAATAAATTATAGTTTTTTTTTCTTTTTCTCTGCTTCATAAACATTCTCACACATACTGTACGCACACACACACACACACACACACACACGCACACACACACATAGACAATATATTTTTGTCTTGGGGAGACATTCCTGTCCAGCTCTTTGTTGTGTCTTTAATGAGTTTTACAGGCTCTGTCTGTGCTTCAGTTGTGTTTTTGAAGCATTCTTTAGCTTATTGCCACTGTAATAGTTCAGTGTCTGCTCCAAATAGGCAACCTCACATCCACTTTTGTTCTCAGACCACTGATTAGAGGGAGAGTCTTCTTTCATTCTTGTCTTGACCTTTGAGCTGCAGGACATTTAACTCTGACACAGTATTATAGTTTACACTGTGAGCCTCAGTGAAACTTTTGTCATGCTATCAACAAGAGTCAGCATGACATAGCATGTTAAGAATCTAAGTAATAGTATAGTGACAGGATTAGTCTTTCTGTATTTACCTAGTGTTTTACTTTGTTTAGCAGCATCATTGTTGTTGCGTTTGGGTTCCTTTTGATGTTGATTTAATGTCTGGAGTTTGATTTTGAATTTGATAAAGGAGGGTTTTTTGGTTCAACTGTTATAACACTATTAATAATCTAAGTTACACTCATTTTAGGCTACCTTTGAGCTTTCCAGTCTTTACGTTAAGCTAAGCTAATAGGCTGCTTGTTGTAGCTTTTCAAATAGTCTAAAAATGACTGATAATCATCACTCTTATTTAGTTTCTAACCCTTAGTTAAGGAGGAATACTCATTTACAAGTATTAATCTCAGGCTACATGAAAGGCTAACTAGCTGCTAGTTAGTTAGCAGCTACCTAGCTGCTAGTTAGCCTCGCATAAAGACTGGAAACAGACGTAGGTTTGCCTTTGAGATAGCTGTTTGCAGCATATTTGTAATATATAATCTAGTTTTACACACATGAACAGGTGTATTTTATGTATGAACCTACTGCAGCCTGAGGCTTACCAAACTCATACTCTGCCCATTCATGCTCTCAAACTTTGATGGTTTGTCTGCGTCTTGGCTGACAAACAAATAATCATTTGCTGCGTCGTTATACTTTAGTTTGGGGGTTTTGGTCTTTGAGAGGACAGCAAACCTGTTAGCGTTAGCACAGTCACATTTATACAGTGTAGCATGTAGATAGTATTCTGACAAGTGTCTTATACAATTACACCGTTCACTTTCAAGAATTTGTCTCAGTGTAAGAACGTGTGTCTTTTAAAACATGGAGAGAATAGGCGCATTACAGATGTAACAGCATGTCTTTGACTGACCGTGGGCTTGTGCTGCAGAGCTGTGGGAGTACCCGAGGGCCAGCAGAGCTGTCTCCACCAGCTGAGAGAAAAGTATATCCTTCCTGACCAGGACAAACTCTGCGTGCTCCTCTCGTCCCTCACATCCGTCTGTCTGGATCCCTCCATCTGACTGCTCCACCACACAGAAGACTGGAATCATCAGACCTGTTGTGGAGGACAATAAAAAGAAGAAGGAGAAAAGCAACAGGAAGATTTTTTAATGCCTGGCTTTAATTGTCTGCGATCACATGGCATTTCATCCCTCATAGATAGAAAACATGTGGATTATGGGTTAAGCTTGTAATCAATTCATCCTTTTTCTTTCACACTGTTGAGTATTGCAACACCTGAAACTCTCAATATGCGGCAACCAGCTAGGAATGGAAAATGATATGCAATCTTACATAGACTCTAACAGTGTTGTTCCCTGCACGCTGCACGTTCACAGGCATTTCATCTAACGGACTATTAGATAAGTAGTCATAATAATGGTTCCCATAGCACGTATGCAAAACCAATATACAAAAGACTTAAGGGTGAAAGCAGCAGCTGCTTATCTTAGTTTATTAATAACATAAAAATAAAAATGTGACAACAGTGTCGCAACCAGAAAAAGTGGAAGAGCTGTGGCAAAAGATGATTAATATATGGTAAAAGAGAGGTGTAGGGCCACAGCTTCTTGAATTTACATGATAAGTCTTTCTCGAGTATGCAAATTTAAACCAGGTGAAAAACTCAAACCAGATTCTCTGGAAAATTCTACCACACGCACACACACACACACACACACACACACACACACACACACACACACATTCCAAAGGCCATCACATCTATTTCCTGTACACTTATCATGCCCTTCACTAACAGTGTGGAAGCTTATCTTGTCTTATGAGAACTTTCTCTCTGCGCTCATCAAGTGAAGAAGTTCTTGTCCCTCATTAATACCACACACGCATACACAGACGCGCATGCATGCATTCATGAAAGCAAAATCCTTGACTTGGTTTTAATGCCATCAGCAGCAATGCTTTGAACCACATCGCTGCAATACATGTGCAAGTTTAAAGTTTTTATCACATCATATATACACATATATATATAGATAGAGACAGTGACAGACTAACAGCATCTGCATGCTTTTCATCTGTCACATTCTCTTCAGAACTGAGCTGGGGTTGTCTGTTGTCTAAAACCAACAATTCAACACTCACACCTACTTCACTGAGCAACAGTTCATGCATGTGAAAGAGCTGAAGTTCAGTAGGCAAGATTTGGATTTTTCTCACTAAAGAAAAAGATCTGCTGAAAGAGAACTTGTTAGTTTTCTTCTGTAATACTGCCATGTTTCAATTTTAGTAGGTTAAAGGGGCTCTAAGGTGAGAAATGTTGTAATCTGAACTGGATTGCATTAAACCAAATGGATTTCATTTTTAAATAGCTTGGAGAAAAGGCTTAAAGACAGAAAAATATAAGCCTTACAGGTCTGAGTGACTTATGACAACATCTGCAGCTTCTGACGATAACAGCTGATGTCTCTCTTACTCCACGGCTAATTGGTGGATGCCTTTTATTTTAAAATCCTGTAGTTCTCTTTTATTTTGTTTCCTTTCAAACTTTTTGTCTGACGCCCCTGTAACACTGTCATCCAGGTCTTGATTATTCATGTGCTTCTTCCTCTTTCTTCATTATCTGCTTAAGGTAAGAATCCAATCCCAAAATTTCTTCCTCTCGGCTCTTTAGTGGAATATCAATCCGTCCTCTCCAATATCCGCCTTTTTCCTAAAAGGCTTTTGGTTTTGGGCCACCTGTCGACCAGCAATTAATTAAAGCCCTCTGAAGAAATGACGGACTGTGGCATTAGGCAGCGTCCCAGCACTAATAATGCTCAGCATGGCGTGTGTTTTACTGCATGAATACCACACAATAACACACACAGACACACGGAGGCATGCTTGTCTCCTTTTCCCGGCACACACACACATCCATACAAACACTTTAGGGTGCATGCAGCATTAGCTCCCCCTGCACCCCGATCCATCCCACCCGTTGTTTTAATCAGTCAATTCCTATATTTCTATTTCCTCCTCATTAATCACTCTGCTCCCAGTCCTCCAGGCTCTCATGGAGTGAATTACACACTGGAGCACCATGCCAATTCAAGTAAGTGAATTTCCCCCAACAGGGAAATATAACTGTCAACACAGAGCAGCTCCCTCCGACCAGCACTCCTCTCTCCCTCTCTCTCTGCCTCTATCTCGCTCTTTCCTCCGTCTCCACCTCAATCTGTCTTCTCTCATATGCAGTGTCCTGTGATTTGCCCGCCGACTGTATGATCTGGTTTGGACGATGTGATGTAGCCTCAAACCTCTAATCCCTCTAATATGTATAGGGATGAGTGAACAGGGATATTAAAATAAGATATGTGTATGCAAGCAGTGGAAGGGGGTGTGTGTATCTTGGCAGCTTTTCTTTGTTGTGAGTGTCGCAGCCTGGAAGTTGGTGGACATATGGTGTTTGTGTGTGTGTGGCCCCCTCCTCATGGCAGCAGTGGTTTGGAGGAGACACGTTGAGTTTCCTGTCTTTGAAAACAACCCATCATTACTGCAGTCCAACCAACCATCCATCCATTCAGCTCAGGAAAGCCCGCCCCCTGTCTCCTTCCTTTTTTACACTTTATCATCCATTCTTGCTTCAACACTTTCTTTCTTCTTCTCTTCTTACTGTGGTCAAACCTGAGCTTCTTGTTGATTTGTTAGCTGCTCTTCCAAAAACCTCACACAGATTCATCGCTACAAACTCACAGTTTGTAGCCAAGCACTGCTCAAAGCCACAGATATTTATGCTGGATCCTAGAGTTTTGCAGAAATATGCAGCATGACTTTTGATGCAAATTTGCATAAAGTCTAGCAAATTTTCACTTTTGCATTCTACATTACTAATTGCTCATTATTTATTTATATAAATAAAATAGAATTACACTTGAATTATATTATACATGGCAGAAAATAAGTAAAAGCAAATAAGGTCCACTATGTAGACCCTAAAATTAAACAGCGTTTCCATCTTTCCCTTTAGTGGTACTCAAAAAGTAATTCTCACAATTCTCATAACATGTATCATTTAAACATTAATACAGAGACTCTAAAAAAAGAAAATAATTCTCTGACCTGAATTTTCCCAGAGCGAGTAAGAGGGTACACATCGTGACCTAAATAACTAACGGTGTGGGGCATCCCAAAGATGCAAAGATCAGGCTGATTGTTCTGAATGTTTTGTCTAGACTAAGCTCTGTAGTCCACGAGGAGCTGCTCTTTCACTTACTTATCTCTATGCTCCAGAGCAGCTTTGCAATCTGACAATTTTACATTTTCATTCAAGTACACCACCAAATCTCATCCAGCCTGTTTTCAACTAAATACCTTCATTTGATATCAAAGTGCACACTTCAAATAATATCTTGGTCATTAGTATTTTCAGTTAACATAAAACGAGTAATGAATAAAAGGAGTAAATTGAAATTCATGATGTGCAAATGTTTTAAAATCTCAACCAGACAAAGTGTGTAAAAATGAGTTTAAGAGATTAAAAAAACTGCAAACACACGGCAACATGAAACCCCAAAACACAGACGGGGAACTGCATCCCCTCGTGCAGCTGCACATTAACAAGAACCAACTTTGACAATGAATGCAGGGATCAATAAGCCACGGTGACTTGTATAAATCTTGTTTATATGGAGCAATCTCCTTTATTTGGTAAGCCTGTGTTATACAGTTCCCCCCAGACTTATACATTAACTGGACAGAAGCAGCTTGAGCATCTCCCCTCAGCACCGCCACATTAGTACATGGCACACTGTGCCAAACTCCACTCATGGGCGGGATGTGGTTCACTGTAAAGCCAAAAGCTGCTTTTGGGATTTGATTAACGTAAGCGCTTTAAAACCTCTGACACCGTGATCACACAGCTTTCTCTGATATATATATTTTTTATAATCGAATGATCCACAAACTCAGGGATTTATGGATTTTAAATAATTGCAGTAATCAATAGCTTGATGATCATTTGTTTTCATTAAATAAAAGATGACAGCGTTTAACTTTGACAGTTTAATCCAAACTAATTAATGTATTTCTGACTTCTATTTCTATATTTTGAAAAAGGAAAAGCCAATTTTGGGGGTAACATGCTAATAATTTATGCATCAGTACGAGTTACTTTCTTTGTTGCCTGATTGCCAAGACTCTAGAAGTAGTGTTTGTTTTTTGAAAAATCTATCTTCTGATAGAAATTTGCTTTCTTTTATTCACGCCTCGTGATCAATATGAGCCTTACCTCCGAGGGGTCTCAGTGGGGCTCCGTTGTGGCGTATTCGTGGCCCAGTGGGACTCCCGTTGAGCTCCAACCGGCCTTTCTTCCCCGGTGGCGGGAGGCCGCTGAGATCCGGGCTGCCCCCCCTCTGCTCGGGACTGTCCTGGGTGATGGGACTCTCCCCTCCTCGCTCCATCCTCCTCCAGGCTCCCAGAGGATCTCCAGCCAGAGAGAATGAGTCTGCAAAAAAAAAAGTTTTACAGTATGATTAGCAGAATTTCAAAAATAAGACATTGATATCTGTATTTTTCAGACGGGCAAAACGAGGAATTTGTTCTCCTGCAAGTTTGTGTATATACAAGTCAAAGCCTGATGTATCATGTTTCTTTGTGCCATAGAAATCCACTTTCCTGCTGCTGTAAACACACACTGCTACACTAAATCTATATTGATTTGTGGCTAACAAATGCACAATTTAGTGCTGTGTGAGTGTTAAATATTTGTCAACCATTTTCAAAGATTTATATCTTCAGTAATTAAAGGGCTTGGGACTGAGCGCTACGGGCAGGAAAACAAAGAAGTCAGGAAGCTCTAAGAGGCAGTTCACAGCACCTATTTATGTTGAATGTTATCTCAGGCTGTTGGGTGGCCTTCTGTGATGCACACAGCACCTCCTCTCCACCACCCGTTTGAACTCTTCATGGATTTTTATGCCACAACGTTATCTTTTGCTTACTATCTATCTCATAGATCCTTTTTTTATCCCGTTTGTTGTCATAGTTTCCCCGTGCTCGTCTTTCCCCTCACCCCTCACCTGATGGGGTGGCTGCCCCTCCCTGAACTTGGTTCTGCCGGAGGTCGGTTGCTCTTAAAGGAGAGTCCTCCCCGTGGCCTTTAGCTTACAGTATAAAGCTTTTATCAGCATAAATAAAACTCTAGCCTAGCAAAGAGAACAGATGTCATTTTAAAGGTAAACTGTAAACTTTTTGTGTTACAAAATGAACTAGTTAAATTTCCCATTCCATGTTGCAGTAAATAATGTAATAAATATATTCATAAATTATATTTAAAAGCAAACAAATAAACAAAGGAAAAGAGAGATGGGCAGATTGTATATCTGGGAGCTTCACACTACCCGTGCTATCACATGGTCAGTACCTCATAACATTGCTACCTTTAACATGTAGGCCTCCATGTGCTGATATACTGATGAGAGCGTGAGCCTCGTGGGCTTCCATCCCCTGATGAGCGTGTGTCAGCCAAAAGTCTAATATAGGATAATGCCATTAGCTCTGCTTCCAAGCCTGACAGGGGACACATGCCAAAGTATCAAGGAGCAGCCAGCTCACTCAGGCCAAATGGACTGCTTTTATTTACATAAGAGCCCTGGACAATATCAGCCGGCATGTGTGACCCTCAGTGAACACAGAGATTAGAAACTGTCAGTAGAAAAAGGCAAACGTGAGGCTTTTTTTTAATTTACTGCACTATTTTCCATACTGTAACTATACTGTGGGCAGATTTGCGAGCACAACACAAACACAGGGTCTTTGGTTTTTGGACACTGGGCAGAAATTCACCAGAACAAATGAGGGAGAATCCATGGTTATTGTTTGAATTTCTTAATATTTCTGCAGGCTTTACTGGCGCTGTTTTTATTGTGGTGGTGTCACTCACTCTTCTTCCTCCTCTTTCGTTCCGCCTCGTCTTTTCTTTACCTTCACTACCAAGCTTTCCTTCTTACACAACAACAGCTGAAAAGAAAACAAGCAACCACCACAAGAAGAAGAAAAAAAAGTAAACATACTGACAATCTGAGACGTTTTAAGAGCCTGGGCTAAATTTCAAAATGAATAATAAATTAAAAACATTAGCTTTGGAGTGATTAAAAAGTGTGGGTGGGAGGCACAGAGGCCAAAAATGTAAGCGGCAGAGTTTAATAAAAGTGGCTTAAAGGACAACAAAAAAAAGAAAGAGAAAGACAAGTTCAGAGAGTTACACAGAGTGGAAAGCAGTGGGTTTAAATACGAGTACAATGGTAGCTGTAATTCTCAGTGTGAGGCTTCCTAAGAAAAACAAGAGGCTTTGCAAATAAATCTAACCACTACCAGCGATGAAAAACAACTGAATATAACACAAGACTGAGATCAATTCAGTGGCTGCTGGCAGCTGCAGATGATAAGTGTTACTGTACTTATCAAAATCATTAATGATGCAATTTTTTCCATTCACCCGTTTGATCGGTTTGCACCTACACGTCCTGAGTGGAAGTGCCGTCTGAATGGCAGGGGTTTGGTTTGATTCAAGTCACGTGCATCCGACGGGATTTTCATATTGTTTACTCCACCTTGCAGACCTCCAACAGCACAAGTAATTTGTCACATTTAGCACATTTATCTCTCCTATTTGGTCACAAAGTGCAACAAATAATGAAGTCAACTGTTTTATCTATTTATTTAGTTGCTGCAGTATCTGTGTCACTGATCATAGGTTAGGTTATAGGCAAATATTTTCATTCCCTTATTTTATCCTGAGTGGAAATGTATTTTGAATGGTGGGGGTCAAGAGTTTAGGGTTTGGGATTCTGTGATTGTTGATATTCTGAGAGACAAGCAACATTTCAGA
Source organism: Haplochromis burtoni (assembly GCF_018398535.1). Taxonomy (NCBI): domain Eukaryota; kingdom Metazoa; phylum Chordata; class Actinopteri; order Cichliformes; family Cichlidae; genus Haplochromis; species Haplochromis burtoni. Next base: position 443,764 of record NW_024582526.1, on the reverse strand, counting down.
AAGTAGAAAATGTGAAAACGTTACCTTTTAATCCAACTCTCATACATTAATTATCACATTAAGCTTGGCTTTAGGTAGAAAAGTATGTAGAAATTCTAGCCATAGGAGTGCACACCCACACCTTATAAGGATCGTGGGTGCTGGTCCTAAGCGTGACCCAGAGGCTATCACAATATGTCATTTCTATTTTTTGGCTTTTTTTTCTCATTCATTCATTTATGAGGTGTGATTGTGCGTCTGACTTATTGTTTTGGAGCTAGGGCTTGTTGGTGTTTTTGTCTTTGACGTCAGAGGGTTCGAAGGATGAAACTATTTCATTTCACTTGTTCTGCCTCTCATTTACAAATAATCCTCCAAAGAGTCTGATTTCATCACCAACAGGTCCCATCCTGCTTAAGCTCCCCACACTGCTACTAGTGATCTCTATCGAGACCTGCACATGCCGACATCTCACCATCTCACCTAAGACTTACATGCAAGAACACACAATCTATGACCAGTTTCTTAATCTCTAAACACATTCTGCCTCAATTATACTTCATTTGATGCAGGAGATAATGTTACTGAGCCATGCATTTTTTTCTTTCTTGTTAACCTTACTCACTCACTTGGTGGCGTGCCTGAGATAAGACACCCCCGTTAGGACGACAGCAGAATGTCTTTTAGGAATATAGCATTACACTGAGTTGTATTTCTGAGAGAGTTCAACTTTTCCACAACTCTGTTAGCCAAAAAATAACTAAATATTAGTCTTACTAACAGAGTGTAATGACTACAAGTCATTTAAATGATACATTTAGGGTCTGAGTCAATGTTATTGAAGACCAGAAACAAACTTTTCTCTCAATTCTTTAATCCAACTTTTTTTTTTTTGCACCGAATACTCAGTTTTGCCTTCTACCAAAATACAGATTTAGGGTGGGGTTGGTGGAGTTGTCTTCCATCAACTCAGCGCTAAGTAGTTTTGAAAGGCTTGATATAGTGTTTCAGCAATTCAGCCCTTCAAGCCCTCCTTTGTCATCATTTCATAATGCACTGAGTGTTTTAAACAGATGACAGATACATGCCAGTTTAGCCCTCACACTTATGCTCTGGTCCCAGATCCAGATGTTTCTGTAATAAGTGCATCGTGTGGTTCGACATTGTCCTGCTGAGATAAGCAAGACTAGGAGTTTCAATCTTATGAGATCTAAGTCATCGAGGAGCTCTAACCCTTTTGCCCTTTTGCATTCTGCAGAAGAGTTTTTGGAAAAGTGTGAATAGATTTTGATATGTCTCAGTTAGACTGATCACTTTCTTTGTTGCGTGCTTGCCAAAACCCAAGATAAGAAAAAAATTCAATATTCTCGTTGTCAACAGTTTGAGGGTTAAATGCAGAACTGTTAC
>NW_024582526.1:426690-442353 GCF_018398535.1 Haplochromis burtoni | reverse complement strand
ACAATGACAGTGACACTGTAAGCACCTTTTAAAACAATATATATATATATATATATATATATATATATATATATATATATATATATATTAATATAATATATATATATAATATTATATATATATATATATATATATTATGTTTTGTATGCTCCATATTATAGTAGCTGCTATGAGTTTGAATAATTTGGTTTATTCATTTCTTTTAGGATAAAAAAAAATCTAACTTGCAAATTTATGACAGCTGCAGCTCATATCAGCAGTAAAGCTTTGTGCAGGGTAATCTGCTTTATAATATATGTAGAGCAAATGTGCAATTATATTTAGGTATTTAGATTTTAATTGAGGCACCGTGCAGAAAGACTGCAGATGATATGCTGGGTGTATCCTAGGTAAAGCTCCACTGTGTGAAAACACTCCATACTTGCTTAATTTAATAGTATTTCAATCTAAATGTACTCAAAGCACCAAACTGGAGCAGACAGCGATGTTCATCATTAACACACTGTTCCCTCAGTTTTTATTTCAGCTGTCTTCCTTGTAAAAACCCTAAAACTGTGTCAAGTGGTGAAAATAACTTGGGTGTGTGCGTGTGTGTGCGTGTGTGTGTGTGTGTGTGTGTGTGTGTGTGTTGTGTGTGTTGTGGATGTCGTGTGTTGTGTGTGTGTGTCACTGTTCACTAAACATCCTGCAACAGACTGATAAATGCTAATCTATTTTATGCAATTATTACAGGCTGGTTTCACAATAGCCTTTTATTCTGAAGAATGTCTTTAAGTGAGTGTCTTTACAATGCATCACATGTTAATGGCTTAGACTGTCATTAAAATCATGGATTTAGCCTTCAGAAAGTCAGATCGTTATCATCCGCATCCTAAATTCATCTGCGGTGCATTGTGTGATAAGGTGTGTGATAGTTAAAGCAGTTAATAAAGAGGCGATAAGATGGGCTGTTACATCTTTCTGCTATGGAGACAAGGATCAAATGTAATGTCTTTTTGATAAGGAGAGGGTCATGACACATTTACCAATTTACTGCTTCTCTGGCCAACTGTCAGAGCTCTTGGAAAACTGTAAAATGACTTGTTTTTATAACAGCTGATTTTATTTTAGCAGACGTAAGTATTTCTCCTTCTTTTTTTAATCTCACCCTTTAATGCATGCTCTGAGAGTGTCAGAAAGAGTTCTGTTTGTCCTGCGTAATCTTTGATAGTGGGACAACCTCATGTTTTGATGATAAGCCACTATCAAATTCCACATTATTACTCTGTTCTAGACATAACAAATACATACTGGAGGCCAAGGACGAGATTGCAGAGCAAAAATGAGGACACACCCAGAGAAATAGAAGAGTAGGACACGACAACAAACACACCTATAAACAATGTGTCCAGCTCAAAGACGTAAACACACACAAACAGAGGCTAACGTGTAATTCAAAGCCAGCCTAAACTCTGCAAATCAAGACAGATGACAAACACTGACTGGTAGTCCCGTCCATGTGAAACACACACCGAAGGGTGGCTGGGGTAAGCCGGGAGCCTCTGGTCACCGTTTAATTCTACTTTTTAAAGATGATCGCTGCATCATGTGGGTTTTTATTTTTGTCTCACCTGGATTGTAAGGCTTGTTTAAAAGTGTGGACGCGTGCGCAAAATGTCAGAGCAACGAATGTTTAGAAGATGGACCAAAAGAAGGAACCTCCTGCCTCCCACCTTAAACCACACACACACCACCACACACACACACACACACACACACACACACACACACACACACACACGTACACACACACAGAGTTAATCCCAGTGATAAGTGTTACAGGAAACAGGGCAGTAAACACCACAGCCCCAGCACTCACTCACTCACTCGCTCACACATACACACACACGCACACGTTGAGATTTTAAACAAAGGCAAAAAGTTGTTAAAAAGTTACAGAGTGAGCCAAGCAGCGGGATAAGCTGCTCAGTCCTCCGTACGCGTATGAAAGCATTAGCAGGAAATCCTCCTGACCTCTAAGACTGCCGTCGTAGAGACGCTTATAGAAGAGAAGCCAAACTTACACAGACTTGCGAGTCTCTCCTGTAACTGCCTGTCCGATATCTCTCTTTACCGTTATGATATGTGTCTGCTAATGAAGGTTTCTGCCTTCAACATGCAAAACCAGCCAGAGAGAGAGAGAGAGAGCAAGAGGGAGGAAGAGAAAAAGTGACCTATGAGGGCATTATTAGCAATGATAACAGGGGAGAAAGAGAGAGGCGTCACCTATAGGGAAATATCCACAGATACGGCTGTTCTTCCCGTTTGACATCCAGTTTTATAGCAGGGCTATCAAGCTATTGGTTAATGCTTGGCTCTGCAGCACAGATAAAAGAAGGCAAGCAGGCAGGAGGAGGAGGAGGAGGAGGAGGAGGAAGAGGAGGGGGCAAAATTAAAAGCCCTGTCGTCAAAGATGTTCAGAATGTACACACACGTATACGCAGGGAGGCATGAACACGGCATGTGACGCAAAGACTGCCTGAACATTACCCACAGAGAGGAGCGAGCCACTCCCCCCAAAAAGCCAGTTTGGTTCGGTTCAAGTGGATTGATGTGGATCTGATCCTGTGGATCCACCGACTCGGATTTTAAACGTCTGAACTGTTTGGCTTCATGGTGTTACTTTTGTCTTGTCTCCCTCGCCCTCAGCCTGTCTCAGCAGATGGCCGCCCCTCCCTGAGCCTGGTTTTCTTTCTAATGTTGTAGGGTCTTTACCTTACAATAGAAAGTGCCTTGAAGTGACATATTGTAGTCAAAGTTGTGTTTCCTTAAAGAACTTCTGAGATTCTGATTTGGTTAAAGTAACATTGTTCCAACACAGAGGTACACCGGCCGAGGTTGCTGCCAATGTGACAACTAATCTATGACGACCTTACCCTAACCCTAATCCGAGGCCCTCAGAGTGTCTTTTATGTTTTAAATTGTTAGAGAAAAAGTTTTCCCTTTTCCCAAAATATAGGGTTACTTATCTTTCTGATACTCTCGAGTCCTTAGTCACACTTTGAGGCAACTGTTGTTGTGGATTGTTGCTATAAAAAATAAAACTGAGCTGAATTAGTTCACGCCTTTAAAAAAAATGAAACAAATCAATGACTAGAATTGTTGCCAATTTATTCAAAGTATTTATTTATTTATCGTTGATCAATGAACAGATCATTTTAGCTCAAGTTAACAGCTTAAATTCTGGATGTCTGTGGAATTAATGAAACTACAGGGATGCAGTGAATCTGGGATTGTAACCCGGCACTGACACTAAATAGAACACATCTTTCACGTCATTTCTTCCCCCTCTTTGTTCGAAGGAAATTGAAAAATCTTTCATTTAAAAAGTAACCAAACTGTATTAAAGTCTTCTGGCTCTTTGTTACACAGTTTTAAAAATCATTTACTGAGCTCAAAATTTATGCAACACAGCAGATAAATATCAGCCAGTGATGGTGGGAAATGTCGATGTCAATATCAATCAGTGAGACCAGTATCCCAGCTGAAACTACCAACAGACAGTGCTGCAGAAATGTATTCAGATCCATGTGGCCAGATATTTATTTATTAATCAATCTGGTTCCTGGATGTCTGCAGAAATAATTAAATTAGAGCTAGACCTATTGTGAAGCATGGATTATAAATACCCATAGAGACTTTTTATTACTTATTTTTTGTGGTTTGTTATTTTCTACTTTGCTCCCTGGAGACAAAAGAAAATGTTCATGTTGAAAAAGTAACAGAATTTTTTTGTAGATTTTCAGCTCTTTATTAAAGAGTTTTGGATTATTTAGCCGAAATAAAAGTTGATGTAACACAACAGCTAAATATCGACTACAGATATCAGTAAATATTATCTTATTTATCAGTAAACATGGCTAGTGTTTTCTTCACTGATGTATCAGTGCATCCCTAAATGACGGCACCGGCATTAGGAAGTCAATCTGTTAATTTTGCATCACTTTTACTGAAACGAATAATTAATACGTGAGACAATACAAAGGAATAAAAAATACACTGAGGGGGAAGTTAAAAAAGTGTCACTTTCTAAATGTGTTTTTGAAAGTCTGAAAGCAACATGAGGAACTACATGAACATTTTTATGTGGCTGATTATGAGGAATGATTGCTGTTCGGGAAGGTTACATTAGTGCGGAATTTGCTGTTTATGGCCATCAGATGTGTTACTGTGATGTGGAGAGCATTGGTGTGAGGGGGGGAGGCGGGCGGGACGGACCTTTAAGAGAAACACAACTATTTTGAAGCTCTGAGGTGGTTCCACGCACTCAAACACACGCAAACTCACATCCGCGCAGACGGAGTGAGGAAAGCAAGCAGGGTGAGGGGGCGAGACGATGGCCCTTCTGGCAAACATTTTTGGCTCTCTCGTAAACATCTCATTCGATAACGCGAGGATGAAGAGCGAGCATTTACTGCCTCGCCCTTCCATTTGGGAGGATGCGCACGCTCTTCCGCGTAAAGACAGACGCGGAGCCACACAAACCACAGCCAGCGTGCTACACAGACTCTGCTTTAACACATCCAGGGACCACACACTGACTCAGAGCACAGCCACTCACAGCGGGGACGAATGCGGTGCACGAGACGCAAACACATGCGCGTGCTCATCCAAAACGACGATGCTGGACACAACCAGGTTCTTGTAACAGTGAGGAGGTGTAGATTCAAACTGCACTACATCATAAAAAAAGTTACTGTTACTTTGCCCGCAGAGGAGAGAAGTAGCTGGAGGGAAATGGTAAAATTTTACTGTGACATCCACACACACACTGATGCCAAACCATTCACCACAGCTCACGCAGGCCTCACCAGAATGAGAATAACTGTAGTTATTACTTTAGGGGGGGGGGGGGGGTTTCCTCAGGCTTTAAGAGCTTCATTTATGATCACCAGGTCAGTGAGACCATTATGAAACAGTGAAACAGGCTGAATGGGAGATATAACAGTGTATATGTGAGCGCACAGAGCAGCAGTGACGCCCATAGCATCATCATCAGCGCCCACACACATTTTCTAATCTAATCTACGGTTCAATAGCACACCTATAATATATGTGAACAGATAGTCGGGTTCATGGAGAAAGAGAGTCCCTGAAATATTTCCAGTGGACCATTTAAGGGTAGATGAAACCTCAGTTTCTTATAGCTGGATAACTCCTGAAAGCCCAAAGTATATCCAGATATTAAAGTTAAGAGAAATAAAGACTTCTCAATAAATGAAAGGATGGCTATTTTTAGGTGTTCAGGCCAAGCTTTAAAGCATCACCATCAGGTTTTTATTTTTATTTTTTAAATATACACAAACAGAGTTAGAGTTCCACACTATCTCCTCCTCTCTCTTCAACTTTTTGAACCTGTGAGTAAACTCTGAGCAGACAGGCAGCCCCAGAAAGCGGCCATCACTGCAGCCGAAACGAATTCATTTTTCCTCGCGGTTGGCTAAAATATATAAATAAATATATAAAATCCTGCATCCCCCCCCCCCTTTCCCCCTTTCACGTACACATATTTTAAAGGAGCTCTGCTGTTTGAGAGAATGAGAAAAGGTGGACACTGAGGTGCAGCTTGCGCGCACCTTGCTGTCGGCAGTTTTCGTTATTTCATAATTAGAAACTGCAACTCATAAAATGTAAATATTCTAAATATTAATATTAATATTAGTTAGCTTGACCAACCAAAACAACAAAATAAGAAAACGTAGATCACACACACACATATATATTTGTGTGTGTGTGTGTGTGTGTGTGTGTGTGTGTGTGTGTGTGTGTGTGTGTGTGTGTGTATACATATATATATTAAAAAAGAAAACCTGACGTGTGTGCGAAGGGAAGCTGGCACTTCACGCGAGTCAAACTCCATGAGAAAAACACTCTAAACACGAGCGCTGCTTTGGATTCTTGGTGGTTTGGAGACGAAGAAGGAACTGAGTCAGCCTGCAGTTTCTTAAAGGTCAGAGAGGACGGACAGACTCCAGCATGAGGAACCTCGGCTTTTACGCACAGAGCCGAAATAAAAGGAATCACTTTAAAATCAAGCGAGGGGAAAGGGGGACAGAGCACTGCCTTTCTTTTAGATATGAACTTTGCTTTATTAACAACACATACACAACACTGTTAACTGTGACGTGGAAACAGAAGAAGTGTGGGTTTCTCTTGGGGGAAAAAAGCTTTTTAAAAAGCGTTTGTGTTTAGCAGGACAAACTATTGCTCCTGACATGACGGTCTGCAGAGGGACTGTTTCTCATTTGGAGCCAAACGCATTTGGCTCTGGTTTCTTCTGATTACGCGCAGCAGACATGGAGGCCTTTTACTCCCAAACCTCTTCCTATATCTGAATACTTGAATCTGAATCCCCCAATATTTTACAGACCTCTAAAGCAGCAGGTAACTTTTAGATTCTGAGTGTGCGATGTGTCGCAGAGTTTAGAAGGCCCCTGTAGCAGCAGGAAACACTTGGACGCTGTCGTACACCTCTCTGCTCCCCTCGCTATGTTTTATTCATCACTCGTCCCGTTTTCTGGTGAATATGTGTCTCTCTGCAAACGAAACAGTGTAAAACTAACGAGGGGTGGTGGTAAGGGGTTATTTAAGCTCAGCACGTGTTAATTTGTAACACCTCTCAAAGTAATTCGTCATGAATTATATTTTTTAGAGGTTAAAAAGTTACAAAGTGAAGAAATCCTGTGACGCACTCTATTTTCGTTCTCTCTAGTTTACTGAAAATATAACTTCCAGCTGTTTTTGACTCTGTGATTTCCACTAAAACTAACACACACACACACACACACACACACACACACACGACACACACACACACACACACACACACACACACACACACACACACACACACACACACAGGGGTGAGTTATCCTGATCCTTTACGATAAAAATAAAATTAAACATTGCGTTATTTTCACGCTGTTTGTGTTTTTATCAAAGCGCCAATTAATTAATTAATAAAGGGAAAATGTGAACTAAAGGCAAACATTTTTTTTAAAAAAATATCTAAATATATTTGAAGAATAGCTCGTTCAAAAATGAAAATATAAAATAATAGTACGTAATTTTATAGACATATGTAATATTTCTCTATGGATAATATTTCAAACACTTCTTATGAAAGTGACCTCCCGTCAAACACGAAGACTAATTAGGAGAAATAACCCGTATGTAATTAGAAAACAGAGCGTTTTTCTACATTAAGGAAATTATAGGAAGACATGAGCTGTAATTTTCGACACTTTTTGAGGCAGAAATATGATTTTCACTCTCTAATTTTATTTACTTATTATACTTACTTCTACTTAATTATTACTATAAATACTGTTAAAGATAACGTAATGCCAATAGCCTTGAGTATGCAATAATTAGTACATTATTAGTACTTAAATGGAATGATTACAAGTACAACTTTTAATAATAATCATAGCTATTTTTTTTTTATTATTATTATTGTTGTTGTTGTTGTTGATGATGTTATTATGAATCACTCACTTTTCGCAAGGAAGCATAAAATCAAAGTCCCTGGAGTTTCCTGTCGGCTGGTTGGATTGTGTAGCATTTGTTTGGACTTTGCAGAGAAATCTCTACATGATCTTACAGTCTTCAGTACAGACTTGCTGCTGACAGTCCGTCTGAGTGTGTGTGTGTGTGTGTGTACTGTTCACGTGTGTGTGTGTGTCGTGTGTGTGTGTGTGTGTGTGTGTGTGTGTGTGTGTACTCACTGTTTACGACGTGTCTGTAGCGCTGCTGCCCGCTGAGGAGGCTCTGTCCATTGATCAGGAGTATTGAATCCAGGGCTGGGCTTTGATTCGACTCCTGGGTCACGCGGGTCCTGTGCTGCTGGGTCTGGAGTCGAGACCGCGCAGGAGATCCACAGAGAAGAAAAGTTGATTTATTGGTAGTGAAGGCTGAAGGGTTTGAGTGTGTGTGTGTGTGTGTGTGTGTCTGTGTGCTGTGTGTGTGTGTGTGTGGATAGCGCCCAAAGCAGCAGAGCGAGCGGAGATGAGAAGGAAAGAAAAGGGAGAGTTTGTGGACAGCAGCGCACACACGTAAATGTGTTCGGCTCTTTTTGTAAATCTTCGTCCCCTCTTTAAAGCGTCTGCCCGCCTTTTAGCTCAAAAGGCGTCTCTGTGGCACAAGTGTGCTCTCCTCTAAACTCATGGCTTCATCCTCGGAAGAGAGAGAGAGAGAAAATGTTCACAAACAGCGCGACGCACCGCGAAAAAAACGCTATACAGTCCGGGCAAAGAAAAGCAATCTGACCGAAAAGCAAGAAAAGAAAACAACCAGCGAAGTTCGAGTTGCGGTGTCACAGCGGGGTTTAACAACGCAGAGGACCGGTTTCTAATCAGTGTATGTCACTTTCAATCTTTCCTGTGCCAACGGGCGCGCTGACTTGTAAGAGGGAGGAGAGAAGGGAGGAGAGACAAAAGCGGAGGGAAGCGAGGGAGGGTGGAGAGGGGGCGTCAAAAGCGGCTAATCTAACCCATGAACGCGTTTTGTGGGCCGGATCTCTCTCACAGGACATACAGCTCTTCTTCTTCTTCTTCTTCTTCTTCTTCTTCTTCTTCTTCTTCTTCTTCTTCTTCTTCTTCCTTCATATTTGAAGTATTTGGAGATTCAGATGAAGGGAAGGGGGTGGGGTTGTTCGGACTTTATGATCTCTCCTCGCAAAGAGGAGCAGCTGAGTTTTCCTGACTCATATCTCCCTCAGATCTCTGTGCCATAACATGCGCACACCTATCAGAGCGACCTTGACGCGTGCGCTCTGCTGTCACCTTTTCTTCGATTAGAATGATTGTGCCTCACGCAGCAGTAACTTATCGCGCTGCTATCAGCGCCGCAGCTTTCCTCTAATACCCTCAAGCATGTCAGTATCATCCGAGCTGAAGTCCATGTGCTGATACATGTTAATAAGTAGCCTAATAATAAGTCAAGGATGAGCTCTCTCCCTCTCTCTCTGTTCTTATTAGATGGCTCAATAGAACAGCAGTGGGCAGTGCTGTGGGATCCCTGTTAATGATAAACCTGTGACTTGACAGACAGATGCCACTGCGCCCTGTCTAATAGATAAGGGAGCCAGCTAGGGTCAAATGGCCTAAAGGCTTTTTTTTTTAACCTTTGTTTTGAAAATATCGTTGTCACGAAGTCACGCAAGACAGAAAAAATGTGGAACAAATGTAGGTGAGAATGAGATTTGTTTTTTGTTTGTTTTAGCTGTGCTGAAGTTCTGCGTGAAAACCTTCAAGATTGTATTTCTGATGTTTATATTAATGCTGTTTTTGAACTATTTTAAAGGCACTACTGTTTCTGCTCTCCGCGTCCTATCCGGCCTGCGTGCGCGCACATTTGCATGCAGCCTCACTGTAAACTGCAAACATGTCGAGGCTCTCGCGCACATTGTTGCAAGCCCATTCGAACTGAGAGAAATGAAGCCATCGGTTTACAACATCTGCAACAGGAACGCACTGCTGGCTGCAGCTTTTTCATGGAGCAAGTAACCGTGCGGCACCGGTGAGGAGAAGAAGTGGGTGAGGAGAAGGGGAGGCGGGGTCACGCATTTACTGCTCTCTCTCACTCTCGGCCTATGGGTTCAGTACTGGGGGAGGCAGCGGGGTCCAACAACAACAACACAAAAACAGACATAAAGTGTGCGCAAGCAGTACGCCTGCCTGCTGGGGAAAGGAGACGGCACGGGCCTGCATACTGGAGATCTGTTAGTAACAGGTAAAAAGTGGCGCGTGACCACAGATTTATAGCGAAGATCAATCGTAGAAAAGACACTAAACCCCGCAGGGCTTCATTAAGAGAGAGACGCCGGTTGGTTCTTCCCCACTCTCCATCAAGAGGGCGATTATCTTTAACACTCTCCCAAAAACCATAAAACAACAACAGACACATCTTTTCACTCACCTTTCCTCCGAGACCTCGACGGGAACGTGAAGACACCTGGCAGCACCGCCAGCTCCCGCCGACGCGCAGCGAGAATTAAGCGAGACCAGAGAAGCGAAGCGAGAATTAAGTGGCAGAGAGCCAGTCCGCTTCTCGGCGCTCATTCGTCAATAATATTAAATATGATAATGACGGTGATGTCTGCGCTCGCGATGAGGGGGGGGGAGTAGCCGGCAACAGCGTGGGACTGCAAGAAATGCAGGCCTCTTAGAGGCGATATGACAAAACGTGTGTGCGTAAAAGCGAGAGTGATAAGAGCTTATTGAACATTTCATGAAATGTCAGACGGTTGTTGAAAACGAGCACATTTGTTGGTTTATACTGGCTGTGCTGGATTCTCGCAGAGCTCGTTAGACGTTCAAAACAGGAGCGTTAAAGTCCGTTTAAAGCTTTGTTTCTTACCAGACATGCAGGCTGCTGGAGGCAGAGTGAGCGCGGTTTTGGATAATAACGCGCTCCAAACTTTCCCCTCAATACCAAAAAAACGCATGCGCCCTGAGCTATTATCTTTATTTATGTCAGAATGTTATTTTGAAATTAATTAAAGTCTTGGATACACACGAACTTCGTCTGAATTTCTCTTCGTTTTCGATTTTTTTCCCCTTTGTCAGCTATTTTTTGTTTTTGTTTTTTTTAATCGCTGATGTGAGCAGTGTCGTGTTCGCAGTTCTTTTAAAATCCATCCTTTGAACCAGGCTGTTCAAAGGAAAGTTGCATAAAACAAAATATAATGTGTAATCACTGCAGATGTGGAACAAGGATCACCAGAATAGAGTCAGAGTTCTCCGCGTATCTAAATATTTAAAGTACTTCGTTTGGCTCAAGAAAAAAACAAAACAGATATAATGGGTCCTTATTGTGTAGTTAAATTCCGAGTTTTTTTCCGCAGTTAAATGGGGCCCGAGCGTGTTGTGTTTACCCAAAGAACTGTCCCGTTAATAAGCCGCATCATGTGGCTTTCACCTCCTCATGCGAAGACACCGGGCTGGAGCAGGCACTCTGAATTATTAAAGGCCGTGGGGACAGAGACTCTCCGCTGCATCACTCACTCAGATTCTTCCCTCTATCTGTTTTCCACTTCTCGGGGAACTGAGAATCTAGGAACGAAGCCAAACAAGCGCAAAAAATAAAAATAAAAAATATGTGGAATACTATGAAAAATTGATCCCTGAAATATTCCTGATGGAAACGAATTCAAGGGACTGGAGTGAATAATTGATTCCGCAGATCGAAAAGCTCAAGAAGAACGCGAGTGATTAGAGACTAATGTGCTGCAGGTATCATTACTGAGCGAGAGCGCATCTGTCGGGCAGGTAAAGGCCCCGAGGATCCCCACACCCACCCCAAAATAAATAAATAAATAATCTCTCGCTTTGTGTGCGTGTGTGTGTGTGTGTGTGTGTGTGTGTGTGTGTGTGTGTGTGTGTGTGTGTGTGTGTGTGTGTGCGTGTGTGTGTGTGTGTGTGTGTCACTGTATCACGTAAACATCCTGCAACAGACTGATAAATGCTAATCTATTTTATGCAATTATTACAGGCTGGTTTCACAATAGCCTTTTATTCTGAAGAATGTCTTTAAGTGAGTGTCTTTACAATGCATCACATGTTAATGGCTTAGACTGTCATTAAAATCATGGATTTAGCCTTCAGAAAGTCAGATCGTTATCATCCGCATCCTAAATTCATCTGCGGTGCATTGTGTGATAAGGTGTGTGATAGTTAAAGCAGTTAATAAAGAGGCGATAAGATGGGCTGTTACATCTTTCTGCTATGGAGACAAGGATCAAATGTAATGTCTTTTTGATAAGGAGAGGGTCATGACACATTTACCAATTTACTGCTTCTCTGGCCAACTGTCAGAGCTCTTGGAAAACTGTAAAATGACTTGTTTTTATAACAGCTGATTTTATTTTAGCAGACGTAAGTATTTCTCCTTCTTTTTTTAATCTCACCCTTTAATGCATGCTCTGAGAGTGTCAGAAAGAGTTCTGTTTGTCCTGCGTAATCTTTGATAGTGGGACAACCTCATGTTTTGATGATAAGCCACTATCAAATTCCACATTATTACTCTGTTCTAGACATAACAAATACATACTGGAGGCCAAGGACGAGATTGCAGAGCAAAAATGAGGACACACCCAGAGAAATAGAAGAGTAGGACACGACAACAAACACACCTATAAACAATGTGTCCAGCTCAAAGACGTAAACACACACAAACAGAGGCTAACGTGTAATTCAAAGCCAGCCTAAACTCTGCAAATCAAGACAGATGACAAACACTGACTGGTAGTCCCGTCCATGTGAAACACACACCGAAGGGTGGCTGGGGTAAGCCGGGAGCCTCTGGTCACCGTTTAATTCTACTTTTTAAAGATGATCGCTGCATCATGTGGGTTTTTATTTTTGTCTCACCTGGATTGTAAGGCTTGTTTAAAAGTGTGGACGCGTGCGCAAAATGTCAGAGCAACGAATGTTTAGAAGATGGACCAAAAGAAGGAACCTCCTGCCTCCCACCTTCACACACACACACACACACACACACACACACACACACACACACACACACACACACACAGAGTTAATCCCATTGTGATAAGTGTTACAGGAAACAGGGCAGTAAACACCACAGCCCCAGCACTCACTCACTCACTCACTCACACATACACACACACGCACACGTTGAGATTTTAAACAAAGGCAAAAAGTTGTTAAAAAGTTACAGAGTGAGCCAAGCAGCGGGATAAGCTGCTCAGTCCTCCGTACGCGTATGAAAGCATTAGCAGGAAATCCTCCTGACCTCTAAGACTGCCGTCGTAGAGACGCTTATAGAAGAGAAGCCAAACTTACACAGACTTGCGAGTCTCTCCTGTAACTGCCTGTCCGATATCTCTCTTTACCGTTATGATATGTGTCTGCTAATGAAGGTTTCTGCCTTCAACATGCAAAACCAGCCAGAGAGAGAGAGAGAGAGCAAGAGGGAGGAAGAGAAAAAGTGACCTATGAGGGCATTATTAGCAATGATAACAGGGGAGAAAGAGAGAGGCGTCACCTATAGGGAAATATCCACAGATACGGCTGTTCTTCCCGTTTGACATCCAGTTTTATAGCAGGGCTATCAAGCTATTGGTTAATGCTTGGCTCTGCAGCACAGATAAAAGAAGGCAAGCAGGCAGGAGGAGGAGGAGGAGGAGGAGGAGGAAGAGGAGGGGGCAAAATTAAAAGCCCTGTCGTCAAAGATGTTCAGAATGTACACACACGTATACGCAGGGAGGCATGAACACGGCATGTGACGCAAAGACTGCCTGAACATTACCCACAGAGAGGAGCGAGCCACTCCCCCCAAAAAGCCAGTTTGGTTCGGTTCAAGTGGATTGATGTGGATCTGATCCTGTGGATCCACCGACTCGGATTTTAAACGTCTGAACTGTTTGGCTTCATGGTGTTACTTTTGTCCTGTCTCCCTCGCCCTCAGCCTGTCTCAGCAGATGGCCGCCCCTCCCTGAGCCTGGTTTTCTTTCTAATGTTGTAGGGTCTTTACCTTACAATAGAAAGTGCCTTGAAGTGACATATTGTAGTCAAAGTTGTGTTTCCTTAAAGAACTTCTGAGATTCTGATTTGGTTAAAGTAACATTGTTCCAACACAGAGGTACACCGGCCGAGGTTGCTGCCAATGTGACAACTAATCTATGACGACCTTACCCTAACCCTAATCCGAGGCCCTCAGAGTGTCTTTTATGTTTTAAATTGTTAGAGAAAAAGTTTTCCCTTTTCCCAAAATATAGGGTTACTTATCTTTCTGATACTCTCGAGTCCTTAGTCACACTTTGAGGCAACTGTTGTTGTGGATTGTTGCTATAAAAAATAAAACTGAGCTGAATTAGTTCACGCCTTTAAAAAAAATGAAACAAATCAATGACTAGAATTGTTGCCAATTTATTCAAAGTATTTATTTATTTATCGTTGATCAATGAACAGATCATTTTAGCTCAAGTTAACAGCTTAAATTCTGGATGTCTGTGGAATTAATGAAACTACAGGGATGCAGTGAATCTGGGATTGTAACCCGGCACTGACACTAAATAGAACACATCTTTCACGTCATTTCTTCCCCCTCTTTGTTCGAAGGAAATTGAAAAATCTTTCATTTAAAAAGTAACCAAACTGTATTAAAGTCTTCTGGCTCTTTGTTACACAGTTTTAAAAATCATTTACTGAGCTCAAAATTTATGCAACACAGCAGATAAATATCAGCCAGTGATGGTGGGAAATGTCGATGTCAATATCAATCAGTGAGACCAGTATCCCAGCTGAAACTACCAACAGACAGTGCTGCAGAAATGTATTCAGATCCATGTGGCCAGATATTTATTTATTAATCAATCTGGTTCCTGGATGTCTGCAGAAATAATTAAATTAGAGCTAGACCTATTGTGAAGCATGGATTATAAATACCCATAGAGACTTTTTATTACTTATTTTTTGTGGTTTGTTATTTTCTACTTTGCTCCCTGGAGACAAAAGAAAATGTTCATGTTGAAAAAGTAACAGAATTTTTTTGTAGATTTTCAGCTCTTTATTAAAGAGTTTTGGATTATTTAGCCGAAATAAAAGTTGATGTAACACAACAGCTAAATATCGACTACAGATATCAGTAAATATTATCTTATTTATCAGTAAACATGGCTAGTGTTTTCTTCACTGATGTATCAGTGCATCCCTAAATGACGGCACCGGCATTAGGAAGTCAATCTGTTAATTTTGCATCACTTTTACTGAAACGAATAATTAATACGTGAGACAATACAAAGGAATAAAAAATACACTGAGGGGGAAGTTAAAAAAGTGTCACTTTCTAAATGTGTTTTTGAAAGTCTGAAAGCAACATGAGGAACTACATGAACATTTTTATGTGGCTGATTATGAGGAATGATTGCTGTTCGGGAAGGTTACATTAGTGCGGAATTTGCTGTTTATGGCCATCAGATGTGTTACTGTGATGTGGAGAGCATTGGTGTGAGGGGGGGAGGCGGGCGGGACGGACCTTTAAGAGAAACACAACTATTTTGAAGCTCTGAGGTGGTTCCACGCACTCAAACACACGCAAACTCACATCCGCGCAGACGGAGTGAGGAAAGCAAGCAGGGTGAGGGGGCGAGACGATGGCCCTTCTGGCAAACATTTTTGGCTCTCTCGTAAACATCTCATTCGATAACGCGAGGATGAAGAGCGAGCATTTACTGCCTCGCCCTTCCATTTGGGAGGATGCGCACGCTCTTCCGCGTAAAGACAGACGCGGAGCCACACAAACCACAGCCAGCGTGCTACACAGACTCTGCTTTAACACATCCAGGGACCACACACTGACTCAGAGCACAGCCACTCACAGCGGGGACGAATGCGGTGCACGAGACGCAAACACATGCGCGTGCTCATCCAAAACGACGATGCTGGACACAACCAGGTTCTTGTAACAGTGAGGAGGTGTAGATTCAAACTGCACTACATCATAAAAAAAGTTACTGTTACTTTGCCCGCAGAGGAGAGAAGTAGCTGGAGGGAAATGGTAAAATTTTACTGTGACATCCACACACACACTGATGCCAAACCATTCACCACAGCTCACGCAGGCCTCACCAGAATGAGAATAACTGTAGTTATTACTTTA
>NW_024582526.1:424713-426670 GCF_018398535.1 Haplochromis burtoni | reverse complement strand
GGGGGGGTTCCTCAGGCTTTAAGAGCTTCATTTATGATCACCAGGTCAGTGAGACCATTATGAAACAGGCTGAATGGGAGATATAACAGTGTATATGTGAGCGCACAGAGCAGCAGTGACGCCCATAGCATCATCATCAGCGCCCACACACATTTTCTAATCTAATCTACGGTTCAATAGCACACCTATAATATATGTGAACAGATAGTCGGGTTCATGGAGAAAGAGAGTCCCTGAAATATTTCCAGTGGACCATTTAAGGGTAGATGAAACCTCAGTTTCTTATAGCTGGATAACTCCTGAAAGCCCAAAGTATATCCAGATATTAAAGTTAAGAGAAATAAAGACTTCTCAATAAATGAAAGGATGGCTATTTTTAGGTGTTCAGGCCAAGCTTTAAAGCATCACCATCAGGTTTTTATTTTTATTTTTTAAATATACACAAACAGAGTTAGAGTTCCACACTATCTCCTCCTCTCTCTTCAACTTTTTGAACCTGTGAGTAAACTCTGAGCAGACAGGCAGCCCCAGAAAGCGGCCATCACTGCAGCCGAAACGAATTCATTTTTCCTCGCGGTTGGCTAAAATATATAAATAAATATATAAAATCCTGCATCCCCCCCCCCCTTTCCCCCTTTCACGTACACATATTTTAAAGGAGCTCTGCTGTCTTGAGAGAATGAGAAAAGGTGGACACTGAGGTGCAGCTTGCGCGCACCTTGCTGTCGGCAGTTTTCGTTATTTCATAATTAGAAACTGCAACTCATAAAATGTAAATATTCTAAATATTAATATTAATATTAGTTAGCTTGACCAACCAAAACAACAAAATAAGAAAACGTAGATCACACACACACATACATATATGTGTGTGTGTGTGTGTGTGTGTGTGTGTGTGTGTGTGTGTGTGTGTGTGTGTGTGTGTGTGTGTGTGTGTGTATACATATATATATTAAAAAAGAAAACCTGACGTGTGTGCGAAGGGAAGCTGGCACTTCACGCGAGTCAAACTCCATGAGAAAAACACTCTAAACACGAGCGCTGCTTTGGATTCTTGGTGGTTTGGAGACGAAGAAGGAACTGAGTCAGCCTGCAGTTTCTTAAAGGTCAGAGAGGACGGACAGACTCCAGCATGAGGAACCTCGGCTTTTACGCACAGAGCCGAAATAAAAGGAATCACTTTAAAATCAAGCGAGGGGAAAGGGGGACAGAGCACTGCCTTTCTTTTAGATATGAACTTTGCTTTATTAACAACACATACACAACACTGTTAACTGTGACGTGGAAACAGAAGAAGTGTGGGTTTCTCTTGGGGGAAAAAAGCTTTTTAAAAAGCGTTTGTGTTTAGCAGGACAAACTATTGCTCCTGACATGACGGTCTGCAGAGGGACTGTTTCTCATTTGGAGCCAAACGCATTTGGCTCTGGTTTCTTCTGATTACGCGCAGCAGACATGGAGGCCTTTTACTCCCAAACCTCTTCCTATATCTGAATACTTGAATCTGAATCCCCCCCAATATTTTACAGACCTCTAAAGCAGCAGGTAACTTTTAGATTCTGAGTGTGCGATGTGTCGCAGAGTTTAGAAGGCCCCTGTAGCAGCAGGAAACACTTGGACGCTGTCGTACACCTCTCTGCTCCCCTCGCTATGTTTTATTCATCACTCGTCCCGTTTTCTGGTGAATATGTGTCTCTCTGCAAACGAAACAGTGTAAAACTAACGAGGGGTGGTGGTAAGGGGTTATTTAAGCTCAGCACGTGTTAATTTGTAACACCTCTCAAAGTAATTCGTCATGAATTATATTTTTTAGAGGTTAAAAAGTTACAAAGTGAAGAAATCCTGTGACGCACTCTATTTTCGTTCTCTCTAGTTTACTGAAAATATAACTTCATTTTTTGTCTGTGTATTTTAAACCTGAGCACACTTAAACACACACACACACACACACACACACACA
>NW_024582526.1:421405-424693 GCF_018398535.1 Haplochromis burtoni | reverse complement strand
CACACACACACACACACACACACACACACACACACACACACACACACACACACACACACACACACACACACAGGGGTGAGTTATCCTGATCCTTTACGATAAAAATAAAATTAAACATTGCGTTATTTTCACGCTGTTTGTGTTTTTATCAAAGCGCCAATTAATTAATTAATAAAGGGAAAATGTGAACTAAAGGCAAACATTTTTTTAAAAAAAATATCTAAATATATTTGAAGAATAGCTCGTTCAAAAATGAAAATATAAAATAATAGTACGTAATTTTATAGACATATGTAATATTTCTCTATGGATAATATTTCAAACACTTCTTATGAAAGTGACCTCCCGTCAAACACGAAGACTAATTAGGAGAAATAACCCGTATGTAATTAGAAAACAGAGCGTTTTTCTACATTAAGGAAATTATAGGAAGACATGAGCTGTAATTTTCGACACTTTTTGAGGCAGAAATATGATTTTCACTCTCTAATTTTATTTACTTATTATACTTACTTCTACTTAATTATTACTATAAATACTGTTAAAGATAACGTAATGCCAATAGCCTTGAGTATGCAATAATTAGTACATTATTAGTCCTTAAATGGAATGATTACAAGTACAACTTTTACTAATAATCATAGCTATTTTTTTTTTATTATTATTATTGTTGTTGTTGTTGTTGATGATGTTATTATGAATCACTCACTTTTCGCAAGGAAGCATAAAATCAAAGTCCCTGGAGTTTCCTGTCGGCTGGTTGGATTGTGTAGCATTTGTTTGGACTTTGCAGAGAAATCTCTACATGATCTTACAGTCTTCAGTACAGACTTGCTGCTGACAGTCCGTGTGTGTGTGTGTGTGTGTGTGTGTGTGTGTGTGTGTGTGTGTGTGTGTGTGTGTACTCACTGTTTACGACGTGTCTGTAGCGCTGCTGCCCGCTGAGGAGGCTCTGTCCATTGATCAGGAGTATTGAATCCAGGGCTGGGCTTTGATTCGACTCCTGGGTCACGCGGGTCCTGTGCTGCTGGGTCTGGAGTCGAGACCGCGCAGGAGATCCACAGAGAAGAAAAGTTGATTTATTGGTAGTGAAGGCTGAAGGGTTTGAGTGTGTGTGTGTGTGTCTGTGTGCTGTGTGTGTGTGTGTGGATAGCGCCCAAAGCAGCAGAGCGAGCGGAGATGAGAAGGAAAGAAAAGGGAGAGTTTGTGGACAGCAGCGCACACACGTAAATGTGTTCGGCTCTTTTTGTAAATCTTCGTCCCCTCTTTAAAGCGTCTGCCCGCCTTTTAGCTCAAAAGGCGTCTCTGTGGCACAAGTGTGCTCTCCTCTAAACTCATGGCTTCATCCTCGGAAGAGAGAGAGAGAGAAAATGTTCACAAACAGCGCGACGCACCGCGAAAAAAACGCTATACAGTCCGGGCAAAGAAAAGCAATCTGACCGAAAAGCAAGAAAAGAAAACAACCAGCGAAGTTCGAGTTGCGGTGTCACAGCGGGGTTTAACAACGCAGAGGACCGGTTTCTAATCAGTGTATGTCACTTTCAATCTTTCCTGTGCCAACGGGCGCGCTGACTTGTAAGAGGGAGGAGAGAAGGGAGGAGAGACAAAAGCGGAGGGAAGCGAGGGAGGGTGGAGAGGGGGCGTCAAAAGCGGCTAATCTAACCCATGAACGCGTTTTGTGGGCCGGATCTCTCTCACAGGACATACAGCTCTTCTTCTTCTTCTTCTTCTTCTTCTTCTTCTTCTTCTTCTTCTTCTTCTTCTTCTTCTTCTTCCTTCATATTTGAAGTATTTGGAGATTCAGATGAAGGGAAGGGGGTGGGGTTGTTCGGACTTTATGATCTCTCCTCGCAAAGAGGAGCAGCTGAGTTTTCCTGACTCATATCTCCCTCAGATCTCTGTGCCATAACATGCGCACACCTATCAGAGCGACCTTGACGCGTGCGCTCTGCTGTCACCTTTTCTTCGATTAGAATGATTGTGCCTCACGCAGCAGTAACTTATCGCGCTGCTATCAGCGCCGCAGCTTTCCTCTAATACCCTCAAGCATGTCAGTATCATCCGAGCTGAAGTCCATGTGCTGATACATGTTAATAAGTAGCCTAATAATAAGTCAAGGATGAGCTCTCTCCCTCTCTCTCTGTTCTTATTAGATGGCTCAATAGAACAGCAGTGGGCAGTGCTGTGGGATCCCTGTTAATGATAAACCTGTGACTTGACAGACAGATGCCACTGCGCCCTGTCTAATAGATAAGGGAGCCAGCTAGGGTCAAATGGCCTAAAGGCTTTTTTTTTAACCTTTGTTTTGAAAATATCGTTGTCACGAAGTCACGCAAGACAGAAAAAATGTGGAACAAATGTAGGTGAGAATGAGATTTGTTTTTTGTTTGTTTTAGCTGTGCTGAAGTTCTGCGTGAAAACCTTCAAGATTGTATTTCTGATGTTTATATTAATGCTGTTTTTGAACTATTTTAAAGGCACTACTGTTTCTGCTCTCCGCGTCCTATCCGGCCTGCGTGCGCGCACATTTGCATGCAGCCTCACTGTAAACTGCAAACATGTCGAGGCTCTCGCGCACATTGTTGCAAGCCCATTCGAACTGAGAGAAATGAAGCCATCGGTTTACAACATCTGCAACAGGAACGCACTGCTGGCTGCAGCTTTTTCATGGAGCAAGTAACCGTGCGGCACCGGTGAGGAGAAGAAGTGGGTGAGGAGAAGGGGAGGCGGGGTCACGCATTTACTGCTCTCTCTCACTCTCGGCCTATGGGTTCAGTACTGGGGGAGGCAGCGGGGTCCAACAACAACAACACAAAAACAGACATAAAGTGTGCGCAAGCAGTACGCCTGCCTGCTGGGGAAAGGAGACGGCACGGGCCTGCATACTGGAGATCTGTTAGTAACAGGTAAAAAGTGGCGCGTGACCACAGATTTATAGCGAAGATCAATCGTAGAAAAGACACTAAACCCCGCAGGGCTTCATTAAGAGAGAGACGCCGGTTGGTTCTTCCCCACTCTCCATCAAGAGGGCGATTATCTTTAACACTCTCCCAAAAACCATAAAACAACAACAGACACATCTTTTCACTCACCTTTCCTCCGAGACCTCGACGGGAACGTGAAGACACCTGGCAGCACCGCCAGCTCCCGCCGACGCGCAGCGAGAATTAAGCGGGACCAGAGAAGCGAAGCGAGAATTAAGTGGCAGAGAGCCAGTCCGCTTCTCGGCGCTCATTCGTCAATAATATTAAATATGATAATGACGGTGATGTCTGCGCTCGCGATGAG
>NW_024582526.1:371582-421385 GCF_018398535.1 Haplochromis burtoni | reverse complement strand
TAGCCGGCAACAGCGTGGGACTGCAAGAAATGCAGGCCTCTTAGAGGCGATATGACAAAACGCGTGTGCGTAAAAGCGAGAGTGATAAGAGCTTATTGAACATTTCATGAAATGTCAGACGGTTGTTGAAAACGAGCACATTTGTTGGTTTATACTGGCTGTGCTGGATTCTCGCAGAGCTCGTTAGACGTTCAAAACAGGAGCGTTAAAGTCCGTTTAAAGCTTTGTTTCTTACCAGACATGCAGGCTGCTGGAGGCAGAGTGAGCGCGGTTTTGGATAATAACGCGCTCCAAACTTTCCCCTCAATACCAAAAAAACGCATGCGCCCTGAGCTATTATCTTTATTTATGTCAGAATGTTATTTTGAAATTAATTAAAGTCTTGGATACACGACGAACTTCGTCTGAATTTCTCTTCGTTTTTCGATTTTTATTCCCCTTTGTCAGCTATTTTTTGTTTTTGTTTTTTTTAATCGCTGATGTGAGCAGTGTCGTGTTCGCAGTTCTTTTAAAATCCATCCTTTGAACCAGGCTGTTCAAAGGAAAGTTGCATAAAACAAAATATAATGTGTAATCACTGCAGATGTGGAACAAGGATCACCAGAATAGAGTCAGAGTTCTCCGCGTATCTAAATATTTAAAGTACTTCGTTTGGCTCAAGAAAAAAACAAAACAGATATAATGGGTCCTTATTGTGTAGTTAAATTCCGAGTTTTTTTCCGCAGTTAAATGGGGCCCGAGCGTGTTGTGTTTACCCAAAGAACTGTCCCGTTAATAAGCCGCATCATGTGGCTTTCACCTCCTCATGCGAAGACACCGGGCTGGAGCAGGCACTCTGAATTATTAAAGGCCGTGGGGACAGAGACTCTCCGCTGCATCACTCACTCAGATTCTTCCCTCTATCTGTTTTCCACTTCTCGGGGAACTGGGAATCTAGGAACGAAGCCAAACAAGCGCAAAAAATAAAAATAAAAAATATGTGGAATAGTATGAAAAATTGATCCCTGAAATATTCCTGATGGAAACGAATTCAAGGGACTGGAGTGAATAATTGATTCCGCAGATCGAAAAGCTCAAGAAGAACGCGAGTGATTAGAGACTAATGTGCTGCAGGTATCATTACTGAGCGAGAGCGCATCTGTCGGGCAGGTAAAGGCCCCGAGGATCCCCACACCCACCCCAAAATAAATAAATAAATAAATAAATAAATATATGCATTTTCCTTGTTTCACATCTAGGGAGCAGAGCAATTTATAGAAAGTGATCTTGTGATTTTAAACAGAGCAGACCTCCGGCACAAAACTAATTTCAAATTCAAGGAGTCAGCGGAATCATTTGGAGAAGAATGCGTCTGGCTTGGATCAGGCGAAAATGACGCATTAATAAATAAGCGCGGTTTGTTTCAGCCTCGAGTTTACACAGTGGAAGCTTATAGGCGCAGGAGCATGTCCGCTGTGGAGACAGTGGGGTTAGCAAGGGCCTTGCACCAGAGCGTCATTAATCTCACAGTGTCCGGTGCCACCTGATGAGCGCGCACAAAGAGCCGCTGATGGAATGTATCGGCGGACATTTACTCACATTACTGCGGCTTTATACTCCCACTCATCTATATTTGGATTCTAATGTTTTACTGTGTACTTAATATCATTTATTATTTTTATAGCTTTATTCACAGATTATGTTTACACATTTCAAAGAGTAAATATGCTAATATGTGTAATACATGTAGAGATGAAGCTGCCAACAACTATATAAAAACTTCTATACATTGATGAATCAATAATCATGATGAAATAATACACATATGATTTAATGAGTACTCCTACTTTAGGTACTTGCAGTATATTTATATATTTGAAGCCTGTAGCGTTCCATTATTATGGAGCTTAAGCAGGATGATGGTTTTGCTTGAGAAAATTGTTCAATCAAAATTGAACAATCACTTTGTAAAACAAATACTCAATATAAAGCCCACTGCCTTCCAGTTCTTGGCATTGTATTTATTCCTTATCAAATGTTTTGTTATTGGCCCCCACCCGTGTCACCCCATTTCAAAATATTCTGGAAACGCCCCTGCGCAACCAAATACTGACGCACAGCGCAAAGCCGTTTCTTGCCCTTAATCTCAGTGACAGCATCTAAGTGCTCCTCTGAGCTGTTTTGCTTAGACGTAGTCATATTTCTGTGTTTGATCACGAGTGCATGTTTCACATCGCTCTTCGTGCACCACTCAGGCTGTGCCGTGCATTTGCCATCTGGTTCCGTATGGCTTTCCAGCCGCCTGTTGTCACCTTGTTAAGTGCGGGCCAGAGGGGAGCGGAGGCGTCACTTGTGCGAACAGCGCAGCTGTGTGGCGAAGAAGAAAAGAGACGCAGCAGAGGCTCGAGTCCTGATGGGAAGCCGTCAGCGGTTATGTGTCGCGGTTGAGTCGTGAGATGGATTTCAGCTAGTTTAGAAACGCTTAAAAAAATTGTTAGAACTAAGCGCCAAACACTGACTGGATACTGACTTTTTTTTTCTTTCTGAAAAACAAATACGAGTAAATCTGAAATAGTTTTAAATTCTTTTTTTTCTTTTGAAATAAAGATTTGCTTTAATTGTTTAAAAAAAAACGTTTGCAAGACAAACACTAATATTTAAATTTAACCGTCTGATCCTTAATAGAAAGTACTGCCATAATGACAAATTAGGATCAATACACACAAAAGCAACACGGAGTACGAACTGACTGACAGCATGACGCTGATCACCTATCAGGCTGTCGTACATTCTTTTCTTAAAAACATAAAACGAATAAATAAAATATAAGTTTTTAGAAAATATATACAAAGCATAAGGGAAACTCTTGACTGGAGCTTCTTCTGGACTTCCTGATGAGACCACGTGTTTCTTAACTCCACAGAAAAGATCATTTATTGACGTGAATGGTGAAAGAAGGGTGGAAATAATTCTCTCAGATATAAACTGACCCCAAAATTAAAAAGAGAAGAAAAATTGTGAATTTAAAAGGCAGAAATGATGTCGGAAATATTAAAGTTAAAATTCCAAAATGCCGGAATTGCTCATTTTATGACAACAAAATCGAACCGGCATAGTATTTAATAATAATAATAATAATAATAATAATAATAATAATAATAATAATAATAATAATAATAATAATAATAATAATAATAATAATAACTGGAACAGTAGTATAAGTACTAATATTGACGATACTAATAATAATAACAATAAGAATAATTATTCTTATTCTTATTGTTGTTGTTGTTGTTGTTAATAACAATAATAAAATGTAAAAGTCCAAACTAATATTGCGTCATTAATATCATTTAAAAATATTTATAAACTCGCTTGTTTTGCTGAATGTTATTTGGATTTATTATTATTAGTGGGAATAGTTGTAGTATTAGTATTATTACTACATTGCGGCGTTCTGTTAGGGCCGACTCAAACGTGTTGTAACTTGCGTTTTCCAGTTTTTCCGCTAAATTAAGCGGCCATGTTTCGAATCAGCGCTAATTGAAAACGAAAGTAAGTCAGCCCTAACGAACAGCAGGCCTGTGACCCGAAGCAGACCATTAAACAAAAAGCTCCGAGCGAACATAAATACGTTTTTCACAAACACCCATTTCACATTTGTTTGTTTGCGCTTTGCTTGATTGGAGCGAATGAGGGGAAATGAAAGGTACGGGCCTGAAACTTAAAGCAGGCCACCTCCTCACTGCTCCAACAGTATCCCGTTAAGACACTTAATGAACGGAGTATTTAAGTTTGGGTTGTTTTTGTTTTACTTTTTTTTACTCTGTCTAATACGTCAGCTCCAAAAATGCTGTGAGATTTAAAGCGTAAAGTATGAGCCAATGAGGCCCAAATGGCTTGTTTTTAAGGATGTATCTCCTTTCCGTCGAGGATTAATTTGTCTTTTACGGCACTTTCAACCCTTTTTTCCAAATTGCTTCCATGCAGAGGTCACGACTCACGAGTCCATTATTGCACCTTCACACCATTTCTCACTGGATCACTGCTTTTACTCTGAAAGCATTAGCACCACAAACACCAGTTTGGAGGGGGGGATTATATTAAAATAAAAATACATATATTAAAAAATGCCGATTAATATTAATAACCAATTAGATAGATAGAACAGCTAGTGTCATATTATATATGTAATATGATTATTTTATACTATATACTGTCATATTATGAACATTATAAAAATGAGAAAAGCTCTAATAACTTCTAAGAATCCTGGGCTGATTAGATCTTATGATGATGGAAAAGTGTTGCAGAAGGATCAGAGGAACAAAATCTTCCTAATAGCAGCTGATTAAGCATAATCACTGCTGTCAATGCTGCTATTTCTACTGAAAGTGGCTAAAATGCTTTTGCACTGACCAGCTTTAGAAAATGACATCCAAACATAGAAACCCTTTGCAGATTTTACCTTTTCCTGAACACTGGCATTAATCCAGTATTATTAGGGGATTCAACAGCAGATTCAATTTTTTATTTTCCTTTGAGGCACACATATCCAAGGAAAATCAAGTCAGAATCATTTAACAGACTTGGCAGTAACAGGTTGACCTTTAGATTCCAAAACAAAGTGCAGGAGGTTCGTCGTGGGAGCAAACTGCATCTATCAGCTACACCAGCTATAATGCCCTCATGCCTATCTCGGGGTCTCAGCGTCTGGGCTCCTTGAGCTCCAATATGCAACACAGAGGACTGTTTTCCTTTCGGTAAAAGCCGTGGCCCTCGCTGGCAGCCCCCGCCACCTCTTTTCCTCCCAATAAGTTCTTACCTGAAATCAAATCCGGCTGCTTAACGAGGGGAGAACGAGTTGGAGGGAGAAAGGCAATTGTGAGCGTCAGCACTCTGCACTATGTCATTGGGCACAAGTATTTGACAGCTGGAATGATCTATAAATACTTCATTAAAGTGTGTACGAGCTCCCTTCTCTTGTGCCTCATGGTCCACTTCTGGTAAGATTTACAAATGATAACATAAACAAAAAAAAGAAAAAGAAATTCAATTCTCATTTGAAAAGAATTGGAGGAGGAGGAGGAGAGGGGGGTTTGATTGGCGCCCATGAGCAACAAAACAGCGGAGGTCTCTGTAATGAGGTTTGGAAAGTGTGTTCAGTGTTTGAGGGGCCAGGGTTTACTTGACCTGCCAGAGGGATTCTCTTCCAAAATGGACAGAGAGCCAGACGCAGAGCTCAGCTGTCCAGGAGTTCACCACCAGCTACACTAAATCTGTTAGGAAATATGGGAAAGAGTACCCGAGCTTCTCTAAGGGCCGCAGACAAATGAGGTGGACTCATCAAAAAAGGTGAGCCTAATTCCTCCTGCAGCTTGGCCCTTAATATTTAGCCTTGGTGAAATAAAAAATTAAGCCCTCTCGCTGCCTTTTTGTTTTCCCCCACCATGAAATGTATCCCTTGTAGCCCCTAGATTGAGACACCCAACATACAGGACAGCCATGCCAGTAAAACAAAATGCTCTCTGCTTCTAAGATCATTTGTCCTTGCACTCACACTGACTCGTAAAACCACTTTAACTTCAGCTGCGTTTCTGCGTCGCTCTAAGGCTGACACAATCACGCTGGCAAACACTCCCCACGTCAAGCTGTCTGTACTAATAAACAAGGCGGTCGGCCTCGTATTCCTGCGAGCCCCGTGTCCAGAGTGGCCTGATGTGTGCAGGAAATGGATATGCTTTAAAAGTGTCTGCTGGGGCAGAGGAGAGAGTGAAAAATGGAATCAGAGAGAGGTCACAGGTCACACTGCTACCAACTGAAACAACAGGGTTGGGGGTAAAACTGTACATACGAAAAGCCCGCCCACAAAACACGCATACGGGCTCTTACCATGAAGCATGCTGGTCCTCGGAGGCTGCTGGACACGCGTGCTCCACGGTCCCTGTCACAGCTTTCCCACACATCTCGTCTCTGACTCCTCGACCACCAGGACACAGACGAGCAAACAGCCTTGCGGGTAAACAAGGGTGTGTGGGGTATAGTGTAGTGGATGGTTTCACTTTGCAGGTCTCCCCCCTGGGTGGGTGGAGCCACTGCATTCAAAGTAAATGTCAATCATTTACTGTCAGACACCAGCAGAGAAGCTTTTGTCTCCTAGAGTAAATCCCTTTGATTTGTCTAAAGGAAGTCAATGATTGAAAACACGCACCGAAGGAAACCTATACTGGGCCGTCGAGTATTTAGTGTGTGTAAATACGCGAATGTGTGTGTCTGTGTGTGTTCTGTGGGATTCCTGAGCGGCCGTCAGAGATCAGCCTGGCTGCGCCGAGTCTGCGGGGTCAGAGGTGACCTCGGTGCTGTGATCTTGTGTTTGTTATTGCTGTGCTGCCCTTGGACAGGTTAACATAGCACACACTGCATCAGCTGGTCTGTGCACTTCCTGTCTCGCTCACACACACACACACACACACACACACACACACACACACACACACACACACACACACACACACACACACACACACTGCTCAGCCACAAGGCCTGTGAGAGCCGTCTGAGGGTCACTTCCACATGTGTTGATGGGCCCTGAGTGAGCTAATCTAAACTGGTGAAATGTTATCCTACTACAGGGAGGACAGGAGCTCAGCTGGCCCCCACTGCTGCTCTCTTCATCCTCTAATGTGCAGGAGAACATGGAGAGATTTAGTTATGCATGTTACTGTGGTTCAGTGGAATATTTTACCTTGTCACTTTTTTTACATTTTCATTTAAGATATTTTCCAGAAAACACAGGTTTGGATCCATAGTTGCTAGTTTGAGCTAACTGGGACATGGACTGCTTCCTCTTACTCTTTCATTTTAAAATCTTAGATTTTGTTGGTTTGTTGGAACATTTTTACCTTTAATTTCTTTAATGTAACAAAACAAACCCAATATTTTAGTCACCTGTCTGCAGCAGTTCCTGGGCACATGTGGACACCAGCATCTACAGCGTGACCATTACACAGTATTTTGCATTTAACTATAAGCAACAGGTGTGTGATAATGCAGTAAATAAACACACCTCCCAAAAGCCAAATCCTTTTTAAAAGCACCGTGTGTAAATGAAAGGAATTTATCTTTTAATTAGATATCAACATCAGTTTATTTGTTTTATTGTTTATTTTTATTTGATTTTTTTTAAATGTGTTTTTCCTGAATTAATTCTCTGAAGTGTAATTAGGCGATTTTACCATAAACCCATATTTTGGAGGGGAGGGTTTTTTGCGTGTAAATGTGGACGCGTGTCCGCTGACATGATTTTTTTCATTGCTCCCTCACTTCCAAAACTTGGCAGAACAATTTACTAAAAACTAAAATTACATATTACTAGTTATGCAGGTTAAGAGGCAGGGTTAGGGCTGGGCAACTAGCAAATGACATGCAGGAAATAAAAACATTTATTAAGAAATATTTAACTTCACTTTAAAAATGTGTTGTCAATGCCTGACTTTTTTTTTTAGGATAAAAGTATTTAAATGCCTGACATTATTTTAAATAAATACATCTGAAATTCACTGTTTGCATGTTGCTACCTGGAATTATATTTGTTCCATTCTTTGTGCAGCTTTAATTCACACCAGCAAAACACTCCTGGTGTCCTTTTTCTGTCCCTGACTTCCTGCCATGCTTACCTGAGTTATGCAGCTCGAAGCGGCTTCAGTAAAAAACAAAATAGACAGAGTGGAAAGTCACTTCTGTGACTGTTTTTGTGTTTGGTGGAATCTCAAGCGAGTGGCTGCAGTTTGATCTGAGACCACAGAGGAGGGCTTCTCGTGCACTTTACTGAAGTACAGTTTTAATACACTTGAAAGTTATTTCCTGATTTCATTTATTTATTAATTTGTATTGTTTTTGCTATGCTGCATTTCTACTTCATTAAAAAAATTATATTATTTATTATTTCACGAATAAATCAAAAATCAGGCTCTAATAATAAAATCTATGTGATTCAGTGTGCCACTCCACACCCCAGTCCTACACTTATCTTCTGCCATTGCCTGTGATTCTGTCACATTTTCAAAAAATGAAAAGCAAATGTATTTATTAATTAAATCTTTGTTAAATATATCACATGGACAAAAGTGTGTAAAGTAAAACTTACTTCTCTTAATCTTTGAATTCTGGTATTTTCAGGAGCGCGTTCAGTGAGAGGAAAATCAGCCACAGGCAGGAAATCATCATCCTGTACAACTCCTCCATCTAATGCACCTTCCACACTGTGATAGTTACACCCTTTTGCACAAACTATACAGGGAAAAAACAAATAACAACGTTTTACAGGTCAAAATAAAATGTCAATGGTACATGTTTAATCTCTGTATTATTCTGGATATTTATAATTAAGCTATTTGACTATATTAGAGCTATTTCTCATATTTTGTAACTTTGTAATATATTGTAATATTTAATATAGTTCCATCTGTTACTGTTCTTCTTGTGTTGGAGCAGCTCTAACCACATAATTTCCTTAATAAAGTATTGTGATTCTGATTTTCAGTCCCTTAGAAATGTCTTTACAGTTAGTTTCGAAAGAATTGGCTCATTCTAAAAGGATCATTGAATTTAAGTGTGGTACTGTTAACAGGATGCCCCCATTTCACCAGCTCAGCTAGCGAAATTTTGGTGAGATTGCAAAGTGGACGTGTTGAGGAACCACAGTACTTTGACCACATCATTACAGAGCGGAGCTGCAGAGTTCCAAGCACCAAAACTGTGTCCTGGGAGCTTCGTGTCATTGGTTTCTATGAGCGAGCAGGTTCAAACTGGCGGCAGCAGAAGAGGAGTTAAAGACTTAGCGATGACCCCAAACTCCAACTCTAACTCATTAGAACATGTAATGTGTGTTTTTTTAATCGTTCTCCTAAGTCTTAAAATAATCATTCTAATTGACACATGTCAACAGCTATTTATATTCTTTTTAAAAACAGATAGATACTTTATTACTGTCACACAGGGGAATTTCAAACCACGATAACAAAAATCCTCTAATGCTAAAAAAGCTAAAATTGATGAAATCATTAAAATGAAACAGATAAAACTCAGAGGCTTAAATAGCTGAAGTAATATTTAACCCAAAATGCCCCATGTTATTCCAAGAAAATGAAGATACAGTCCTATCTGTTATATTTCACAAAACCTGTATCAAAGATGAAAACCAGCACAAACATACTAAGGTGAGTGCCACAGTGAGTCTACTTTAGAAACATGAACAGGTAGAAACAGAGGCTGATTGTTACCTTTGAAGTTCTGGGTCTGGTTGCTGGGTTGATATTTACTCAGCTATATTGTTAGCGTTAGCATGCTGTGTGTGCAGGTGCTTGCAATGAGCCAAAGGTGTGTTAGCAGCATAGTACAGCTATTCCTCCAACATACAAACTGAAATCAGCTGATTGTAGCTCAAGTGTGAGTGGAAACGATAAGAGGGATCGACAGGCAAGCAGCTAACAATCCAAAGAACTGGACTACTGGGATTGTGATGATCCAGTTTGGATTTGAGTTTGACTGACATCCTATAAAAAGTGGTGGAAATCCCTTTAACAGAAATACTGTGATGCCAAAATGTTTGTGATTATTATTTCAAATGTAACATCTCGTAGTTAGCGAAATATTGAAATCTATAAAAGCCAGGTCACCAGTGAGCTGGTCGATGTTAAGAGTTTGACCTCTTATGAGGTCAAATTCATTTTAATTGAATTTGTATTTATTACAAAATGTATTAACACATAACACATACACGTACATAACACTTATTATACATGTGGTAAACTTACATTTATGTATATTTGGTCCTCAGATGTCTCACAGGTGAAACATGCAAATTAAGCACATAGAATGCGAATTTCATCTATCAGTTATTTTATGTTCAGCACAGCGATATTTCAGGTTGTATGAATGATGTGGACGTGTATTAAACATGTCCACTGATCTGCTGTGTCTATCAGCTTTGGCCTCCAGACCCTTCTGTGGTGCAGCCACATTAGAGAGCTGTGGAGGCCGTGGTGCTGACTGTAGCTGTGCCAGCAGAGGTATGCTAGTGGTGTCAGAGGATAGTTCTGTGTGCGTCACAGGTCTCCTCTGAGTGTGGTGGTCGGCTGGCCACCCACCTCTTCCATTTTCATACTTCAATCACTCAACAAGTACCCTCTAATACAGAACATATTTAGGGGGGTGTGGTGGACCACAGAGGTGAACATGTATGAGAGATTGAAAGAAAAAGAGAGTATCCACTTAATCAGTCATTATTTACAGTCCAGGGAGGTTTAAAATCAACATGTTCAGGAACCAGGGCCAGGCCTTATGGCTTTATAACTGCTGTTCAAATAATCACGACACAGATACCAGATACGGATAATTCCTCCTCAACTCCTGCCTCCTTCACCTCCTTTCCTCAGCCACGCCCTTCAGGTTATTTTCTAATGTCCCTCCCAACTAATAAAACGATTTATCGTGTGCAGTTCCTTTTCTGAGTGGATGCAGCACCTGCTTTTCTTTGCCTCTTTTACATATGACAGACTTTATAAGCTCACATAAATGCTCAAGAAAAACGGTTACATTTAATAAAATTCTTTGCTTGTGTAAATCTGTGTGTATATACACACACGTGCACACAAATATTTGCATGAGTGTGTGAAATGTTTTGCAAAAGCTGTGAAATGAAAAGAAATGGGAATCCTGAGTGAGGCGATAATGACTGATGGAGCTGCTCAAAGGAAACAGAAGCATTAATATGTATGCCGAGCGGTCTGGTTTGGCACGTGAGCGTGTATGTGTGTGTGTGTGTGTGTGTGTGTCAGGGGGCTGGTAGTGGAGGAGTTGGAATGACAAGGCAGATGAGGGGAATGGTGAAAGTCTGACGCTGCCAGAACCTGCCATGTGTCATTGATTAACCACGCAGAGTTGCAATGATTTAGTTGACAAAGCATCACATTAGTGCTATGGATCCAAATGTGTGTGTGTGTGTGTGTGTGTGTTTAGATTAATGATCCAGGGAAAACCAGATACTTGTTGAAATAAAATGAGGTGCCAAAGTGATATCATGCCATTGTTTTATTTCTCACGGTGCTATTCGTCTTTTATAACTGGGGGAACGGCTGCAATACTTTTGTGATGATTTATGCAAAAACACTTTGCAGCAACAATAAATATTAAAACAGAAATCAGGAAACTGGCATGTTTGGTCATTTTGATAGAAAGTGTGGTAACTGCAATAGAATCCTAATATAATTCAGTTGATTAGTGTCGTGCCACTAGTGTCAGTGTCAGAAACAACAAGAGAACGTTCTATTTTCCACCCAGGGAGACGTGCCTTTCTTTTTATTCTACGGTGCAGCTGGAAATGGTTTCATGTACTTCAAGTTTATGGACCTTACTCAGCTCTTAAAAGTGTGTAAATCCACTCCAGTTGGTAGCTGAGTCCTTTTTCTGGATAAAATATGCTGGTTCAGTCTGTAAAGAGCATGAAACTACATCTTCTATACTGTGTCTGCAAATACAGGAAAAAGTGTGTGCATGTGAAGAGAGAGCAGTTGGCCAGGCAGACTAGACAAGAGCAATGTTTAGGGAAGTTAAGAGCCGACACTTTTCTTAAACTGGAGCTGGACCTGTTTTATCTCATCGTGATGAGAGAAAGAGGGAGAAGGGTCCTTGCAGGGACAAGGCCAGGTCTAGGGTTGTGTGGTGGGTAGAGGAGGAGGGAGGGTAAAGCTGTTGTCGGCCTGAGGGCTCGTCTGTTTGTCTGTGTGTGTGTGTGTGTGTGTGTGTGTGTGTGAGTGTCTGGAAGCTGTGGAAGACTCTGCTCTTGGGGCTAACTGATTAGGCCATAATTTCAGGGGTATCTTGTTGGAACAGTCCCCTTTGCACCTACCACCGCCACCCCTGGGAGGAGCTGGAGTCGGTGCAATAAGACCCCAGGCATATCAACACACACACACACACATTAACATGCGTGCCTATGGAGTGATGGATAAGCAGACGTGGGGATTGAGAACAGGAAGTGATGATTTAAACAGCTATGCCAGTGACTGAACTCTACCCTCTCCACTAAGTAAGAAACATGAATGTGGAAGGAAAAGGTAAGCGCTGAGATATATGTTTCACAGACATGTCGTCAGTACAAAGTCATCAATGTACCATTGGATCAACAGCATATCACATGACTGCTCAAGTCTGCAGTTCTCCTGTTTTTTTCTTTTAGCATATTTCAGCTAATTGTTTGATTTTTGTCCCACTTTGCTATTATACTTGATACTGTTTTCTAATTTGGTAAGTGCCTTTACTTTAAGGCTTTAAAAACCTAAAAATCAGTCATATGCTGCAGAGCAGTCTTCTTCTTAAATCTGCACTCTTTGAACCATTCGGGAGGTTTTCATGTATGCAAAGTTCTAAGAAAGACACAAGCCAACAGGACAGGGTGAAGTTAGTGCATGAGTAAATTTAAGTATTGTAAAACATCAAGTATTTTACTTGAAAGGAGATAAATGATTCTGTAAGCAATTTTAAGTAATGCATAGCTTCCTGTATTTTACAGTGAAAGAAGAACGAATTACATTGTATGTAGATTTAAGTAGTGTAATTTTATATAGTGCCCGACTTCTTGGTATTTTACAGAAAATGAGACCGAAATTATACTGCAAGTAATTTTAAGTACAAAAAAATGAGCCTATGGTTTGACATAAGAACAAAGACTTTTGTACACTCTACTCTATATTCTCCATGCTCTGAAAAGTACAGCATATTTACGATATAACATGGGGACATATTACCAAATGGATGGCCGCCCATCACTGAGCCCAGTTCTGCTGGAGGTTTCTTCCTGTTAAACTGGAGTTTTTCCTTCCCAGTGTCACCAAAGTGCTTGCTCATAGGGGTCATGTGATTGTTGGGGTTTCCTCTGTTTTCCTTGCATCATTGTAAGGTCTTTACCTTACAGTATAAAGACATTGAGGCATCTGTTGTTCTTATATGGCGCTATATAAATTAAAATTGAATTGAATTAACACACTGCTTAAAATGACTTAAGCTGTACTTAAAATTGCTTACAGTAGCATTTGTGTCACATTTCCTTAGTTATGCGACACCTAAAATTGCTCATGCATCATGTAAAAATGATTTACATATTATTCAATGGTTCTTACAGTATATTTACTTAATTACTTGACTTGTTACTGCTTCATTCCAGTGTACCTATCTTTATGTAGTATATGCAGTATAAATATATGAAGTTAAAAATAATTATATTGTAATTTCAAATAAAGTATATTGGAATTACAATTAATTACTGGGAATTTTGCACTTAAATCACAAAGTGTTTTGTACGATTTTATCAGTTTCTCACCCCATGAGTAGGATTTCTGGCCCTCTCTTCTGTACACTGTTTCAGTTCATTGATTGCGGAGGTTCGTTGGTTTGCAGGCATTTGTTTATTGATGTTTTGCAGCCGTGACCGCTTACCACGTGACATTAATTTGTTGGCCATTTTGGACATATAACAAACTTGGCACATCAATTCAGTGAAAAACCTACTAAACATTACATTGATGAGATGAACTATAGCAGCTATGAGCAAACAAACAAGTGTTTATACTCTGTCGGAGGAATTAAAACACTTTAATGGCAAACATCTTGTTCGTTATATGGGGAAATTAGGGCTGGAGATGGATGCTTACGTACTCCCCCCAACTTTGTTGATGCTGTGAAGTGCGACTCTGGTACCACTCATTATGCTATCAGCAACCCCCTTTAAATTATGCTGGACCTGAAGCCCTACAAAGGTTTGGAAGCCTATCAGTAGTTTTTGTAAGAAAGAGTCAATGGACCTGATTTTAACACATTTTGATATTGACGCAAAATGGGAAAGTAATTTAAACTATTGATCAGAGGAAAGAGTTTTAGGATGCTAGAGTATAAAATTAACTGACATTACATTAGCTTGTGACGCTATGTTGTTGTTTAGCTGGTGTTAGCTAGTTTTTACATTAACTGGTTAGACTTGTTTACATATTCCACTGTCCTTGTTCCAGATGTTACATCCACAGATTTGTCACTTTCACTCTGTTTGCCAGTGTGTCACACGGTTTGACAAGATTAAAGACAACATAAAAAAAAGTTTCCATCTCCAGCTCGTGCAAATGCATTTTATCTGATGATAAAATTATTTGTATTAAAAAAACAAAAAAGCCTTTCACCTGTGATTCTGTAATCTAAATCATGAGCTGATATTTTCCCCACAACACCACTAATCAGTTCACAAAACATCTCCATGCATCCTGTTCACGGCTTCGCCTTCACCGGCAGCTGATTTAGGAAACACGCCCACGTTAACTGGTGCTAGTCACAGTTTAAGGTGGGCATTACATGAAGGTGACAGACAGGTGAGGGAGTCTGCAGGATGTACGGAGGTAAACTCCACATACACAGGAGTTTGGTGTGACACAACAAAACGATCATGACCCCTCCACCACTATGCTGGAGCCTGGAATGGCCATGTTTGGATGAGAGAGTGCTAAGCTATTGGCTAACACTACAAAGACTGGTTTGGAAGCAGCCATCATGGACTGTGCGGGCACACTGCACTTGCACAAATACATGCTAATTAGTTAGCACCTAACTGATTAATATACAAATAAAATATTAGAATTTCACTCACCAAAACTGAAGCACGGACTCCTCATGAGGACATTTCCATATTGCAGCCATCATTCCAATGACCCCAACTCCAGTCCTGAATCCTAAGTAGTCTTAGTCATTGCTAGCCTAGATTACTTGCTTCTCCCCTGATTGCTAGCACCTTCAAGAATGTTTTTTTTAAACTGAGAACATAGGGTTAGGATCATCATTGAAGATGACTTTCTAGGAGTCATTCTTCAGCAGGAAATCTATGCCATAGTTACATTGTAATCACAAAGCCCTTTGAAACCCTACGCTGTAACCTACACTACTTATCACTGCTATGCAGATGATATTCAGCTATATATCTCCTTTAAGCCCCAAGATGTTTCCAAGCTACAGATTTTGCATAGGTGCATAGACTCCATTACAGGTTGGATGGCTGAAAACTTTCTTCAACTAAATGAGGAGAAGACTGAAGTCCTCATTTGTGCTCCTAAAAACTTGTGCCTAGTGTTATGGAAAACTTGGGTCCACTTTTGACAAACCTTTTATCAGGAACCTCAGTGTAACTTTTGACTCAGCTCTGACTTTGGACGCTAAATCTCTGGTCCGCTCCTGTTTTTATCA
Source organism: Haplochromis burtoni (assembly GCF_018398535.1). Taxonomy (NCBI): domain Eukaryota; kingdom Metazoa; phylum Chordata; class Actinopteri; order Cichliformes; family Cichlidae; genus Haplochromis; species Haplochromis burtoni. The sequence continues at coordinate 406,127 of NW_024582526.1, read as the reverse complement.
CTTGAGAAACATTGCTAAGCGGAGTCCCATTGTATCGCACTCCGAATTAGAAATTGGCATTCATGCATTTGTTTAATCTCGTCTGGATTATTGTAATTCTTTGTTTACTTGTTTATGTAAAGCCTCTGCAAGTTGTTGCTGCTGCAAAGCTTCTGACCAAGTCCTCCAAATATTCCCATGTCACACCCCTACTGATTCAGCTGCACTGCCTCCCTATTAAATTCAGAATCCACTTTAAGGTTTTGACTTTGACATTCAGAGCTCTGCAAGGACAAGCACCAACATATATCAGTGACCTTTTACATCCATACATTCCCAGCAGGTCCCTGAGGTCATGTGATCAGGGCTTGCTGGTTGTCCAACACACGAGGCTGAAAACAAAAGGCGACAAAGCTTTTGTAACTGTGGCCCCCAGACTGTGAAGTCTCTCCCTTTGAGCCTGAGATCTGTGGACTCAGTGGTCGCTTTTATAAAAACAGCTAAAAACTCATCTTTTTAATGATTTAGCTTCTGTGAAGCACTTTGTGATTTTTATCTTGAAAGGTCCTATATAAATAAAATTTTACTTACTTTATTTAATTAATTTTACTTACATACTATTGTGATTAGCCTGTTGACTTCTGCTGTACATTTCTGGCCATTTTTTATTTTTTTTGTACCAGTGAGAGAATAACAATCGTTGTCTCAGTATAAGGAATAACAATCATAGCATCAATAAAAGGACTCACAAATGTAAAAATAAAATTCCTGGGGCAAGATTGGAGAGACATGAGGGAATGTAGAAAGAAGTGGAAAATCTTGAGCGACAAATATGTTTGCCCCTGGAAAAAAAAACAAAAAGCTGACCACAACAAAGAGCGGGTACCCGGGAGGGAAAAAAGTCCCAGTTTTTTATTTGTTTCTGTCGACTGGCACCACATATAAAACACCAGGACATGACCACAAGGTAATTGACGCATAATGCACCAGCACAAGCATAAATGCTGGGAACAATGTCGGCATTTACGTAGATTACGTGGTACACTCTACAAAGATTCACAGCAGAACTCTAAATCAGACCCCAGAGGGTTGCTTCATTCACTCCCCTGAGAATAGGAGAGGCTCAGCAGACAGCAGTCAGCTACAGATGCTGTCAGTGAAAGAAGTCACACCCCCAATAATTCAAACTGTAATAAAATCTAAAACACTTATCAAATATTTACCTGCTGCACAGTTGCTATGAAGGGCTAAGACTTGACTTGGTTTTGAAGTTGACCTCATTTGTCCACTTAAAGTACAGCAAGTTTTTGGACCTTGCACATTGGCTTAATTTGCAAGCCCTCAAGGTTGCTGCTTGATAGTGCCTCTATCTGCACAGGACGTCATCAACTACCTGATAATTACTGCAACATTTAGCACCTAAAGCAGATGTTTGCCTCACACGTTGGCAGAGACGTGAGTAAATATTGGACTTATTAGGTGGCCTGAATTCTAACATTGTTTTTAACCTTTGAAGGTTCTTAAAATTTCAGCTATGTTTAAAATTCCCACCCCGAGTGTCTATGTCTCCATCACTGCACAGAAGTGGGATTTTTTTTATTTTTTTTTACATTAAAAATTCTAACTGTTTGTGATATACAATGTAACAAAAAAGGAGAACAAATGCTGTTCCTTTTGTTCCACATAAGAAATGTAAACATAAAATAAAGGCAGCTATCCGGCCTTTATGATCACCTTCCGCTGAAGCTCAGCTAACGCAGCTCGGACCTCAGCACCATCTCCGATCATCAGCACCAGACATTTTCTGACCTTCAACAAAGAATCTCCACAACCTCTTATCTGATCCTCTCTCGTAAAGCTTCGAATGAGTGCTGTCACGGGTATCGACCAATGAGGACCCGTCTGATCTTGAGTGGCGTTTTCATTCCCGAGCCAAACAATCCTTGTGGACAAACTGCCCTTTCTGTCTGTGAACTCCAAAGTCCAGTTCATCCCCGTTCACTAGATTAGATAACCTGGTTTTAAAGGCAGGGATACTGTTTGCTCAGTGACTCCTCTCTGCACTAATAGCATCTGATCTAATGGGAGATTGCGACCTGCTTGTTGACAGTGGAGGCCCACGCAGCGTCATGGCAATGGCCAAACAACACAGGGAAACAAAGCTGGGCTGAGCTTTAGTACCTGTAATTACTGGATAAATATCAGCTTCTTTGCTTAAAATGGACTGCAATAAATATGTTGCCTTATTTACAGCTATTATATTGTCTGTACTGGCTGAAATATGAAGGCTGGTGAAGACTGCATCAAAGTGGGCTGCTAGCTTTCTTTTTTTGCACTAAAATATATAGAGAGTACACACAAACTATTGTTGAGTTTGAATATATGATTATTCTGTGTGAAATTTCTGCAGCCACATTTATCAGGACACATCAGTGTGGAATTGTTGCCAGTAGCGACTAGCGGTGGTGTGATATTTCAGGCAAATATGCGCATTTGCTGCTCTGTGAGGCAACACAGGAGCAGAGCGACATGGCTGAACCCTTTCCTGCAACACATAGCAAGCAAACTGATGAACACGAACACAGTGACAGCAAAAACTGAAAAAGACTTCCCAGTGAGACTTCACTGACCAGTTGGTGATGTCACAGCGGCTACATCCATCTGTGCTGGCCAATCATGGCCCTGCCTTTTCTGCTATTGGAAAGACTTGAATTCAACCCAGTGTCAGTCATTCACCAATTCACATTCATCCTCAGCAATATTCTGCTTATTAGGGGTCTGGAAATTATGCAAACAGTACATACAGCTGTCATGAAAATGTCTAAAATGGGTTCAAATCACATGCAGCCCTTTTTTTAATTCTATTTTTATAACATTTGACTGACATTTTTGGTTGTTTTGTAATCTGACAGACACAAACTAGTATTGCCAGACAGCAGTTTTTAAAAATGGCATGTTTATGCCATGTAAATGATGATTCTCATGGGGTTATATCCCATTGTGTTGTGTACTAGTGAGCTTACTTATGAGTCTCTGGACAGTTGAAACGTATTGTTCCCACATGCTAGGGTGGCACGGTGATGGAGTGGTTTTGCAGGGGTTTCAGATGTGCTGCTTGTCTGAGGAGAATTATTCTCTTGTTGTGGGAATTGTTTGTTTTGAACCAAACTGGGCTTTTTTTGGATGTCTTTTCAAGAACCCAAGGAGACTGCTTGTCACCTCTCACTTTTTAGCCACATCTCAATGTTCTTTAGACATCTGGCAAAGTCATCTTTACTGTCTTTTCACTGTGTTTAATCCAAGTTTTTGATGCTGTTTTTCTTTGTGAGTTGGGATAAAATAGGCTGAGCTTTCCTCCCGGCGCAAAGTCCTGCATCCAAAGCTCAGTGTTGAAAACTTACCTCAGTTACCTCAGTTGTTTACCCTTTTCATGCCTTTTGAATACCATCAATTTTTTTCTGTAATATTTCTTTCTTTTGCATGTTTTCTCTGACTATCTCTCTCTTTCTCTTTTTCTGTCTACCCCTCTGGCTGAGTGCTTCAGTCCAAGCTCAAGAGGCAGATTCGGCTGTGTATGCGGGCCCGGCCTGGCCCCGGCCTGCCCAGCGTCAGGCTAAGTGCCTCTGACAGCCCACCACACAGTTATTAACTGTGATCCGCCACCACGGGGCCTGGGCAACCCCGCGCCGAGGGGAGGGTCCACCAGAGGGCTCTGCTCTAAACACAAAGACTGCTTTCACTTTGCTCTCAGTTTCCTCTGCACTCCACCGTAGAGCCTATACCCTTCCCGCACTCGCTAATACATATTCACATAATTTAATATGCACTACGTGCACTCTTTCCTAATATTTGCTGTCTGTGTTAGCCCGGAGCTGCTGGGAACCTGACCTGATTTGGTGCATGGAATTTTATTTAAAAAAATATCTGTGAAGAAGGTTATTTTATGAAAGCGTATCTGGGATCACATACAATCCAGTCAAACTCACAACCACAGGACATACAGCGCTACTTCATCAGCTTATGGAACGTCATCCATAGACTTGTGGCTTTCATCCATATAGGTGGTCCGCAGCATTGTTTGTCCTGCACTCACCCTCCTATGTGCCGGCCGCCCCTTCTCTTCCTCACAGGATGTGGGAGAGGGGAGAGTCATCACCCCTTCAAACAACAACACAACACGGGTCATTAGAAGACAAAATTGGGATTGAAATAAATAAATGTTAGTGAGGGGAGGACAGAGAAAGAGAGAGACAGACAGACAGAAGAGGAGAGAGAGTGAGATCCATAATGACAGTTGACTATGTTTAGCCCCCAGAAAGGCACTGGGATAAACAGCAGCTTGTCCTAGCTAACAGGACGGCTTTAAGTCGCTGAATTGAAACCCCAAAAGCCACTTTTTCCTGCCCACATCAGCCATAATGAGAGCCCCAACATTCAATTGTTGAATAGTTGAGGCTTTTGCCTTTGAGGTGACTGGCTTTAATATAGAAACACGGCATACACAGTGGAGCAATGGACATCCCCAGCAGTGTTCAAAGCTGTGGCGGGATAAGGACACGGCTGACATGCATTATTCCTTACAAAAGCTGCCCTTTGTTTGCTTTACGCTCAGATCCCACAAATTGTAGGCTTCGTCCGTCAACATTTCTTATTTCAGTCCTTTTTTCTCCTCCTTGCCCCCCCAGCCCCCCCTCCTGCTGTCCTTCCTGGCCTTGGCATGTGTTTGTGCTTTACTGCATTGATAACGCCAAAAACACACGCACACTTAAAACAATGACACTGTAAAAAGAACAAGTCCACTGACCTTTTTTTGTTGTCAGTCTGCGATCCGTTCACACAGGTCAAATGTAGATGACACATAACCTTCCTGCTGACCTTTTTTATTAACAGGTGTAAACTATTCTGGTTTGGGCAGGATTTGTAAGGCGTGTAAGAAAATAACCTAGCATTAAAACATGACTACTTTCAAACAGTTAACCAAAAATAAATACAGGATGGATCATTTATTCTTTTGGGGGTTTTTTTGTTTGTTTGTTTTTCAAGTTGTATTGATGGGAATTTATACATTTCAGAAGATATGATTCATGTGAATTGATTCAATCTTCATAGCCTCCAATGTTAAAATACCCAAGATAAAAACCTTATTTATTGATCATTTCTGCCTTCATGAATATTTTGTAGGGTGAATTTTCTATCACATACCCTTTTACTCTTTTAAGGTTTCAAAAGGTTTTTTTGTTAAAGAAAAATCAAAACAACACTGGTTCATAGAAATGTATTCAGCTATGGCTCCAATTATTTCCTGTGCTTCTGGCAACTTTGCTCAATACTTTCATTTGCTGGTCAAATAATAGCCCTGGTGACCTGTCTAGGGTGTACGACCCACCCAATAGTAGCTGGATAGCTTTTATTTATATGTTGCTTAGCACTAATTAACCAATATCTGTGTCTCTGTGTTGCACCTGCACAGCTTATGGATGCTGCTTGCTAACCAAACTAGTTAGCATTAGCTGACTTAGCTCTCCATCCTAATCCTGTCTGCACAAAGTAACGCTGTCGAAGGCTTCGTACTGCCACTCCACAAATCCTTGGGTGATGTCAGATGGCTACATCCGTTTTTTATATACAGTTTATGGTTTTTACAGCAAAGCACCAAAGCATCAAATCACAGCGGAGTTGTTAATACACCACAAAGCTTTCATGCTCCTCAGCCGATTCCAGTTTCATGCTGTGTTTAAAATGCTTTCAGAGACAGAATCATTTTTTAGAAGAAAAGTTTCATGTTCTGCTCTGAGTAATGCCTCGGCGTCATTTTAAGCCTTTTTACAAACCCTGCATCTGACAGGTCAGGCACCATTAACCAAGCACACTGCCGAGTCAGAGCAGGTCACAACACCCGTTGGCGCCACCACACACACACACACACACACACACACACACAGACACACACACACACACAGACACACACGCAAAACAGATTGCTCAATTAGCCCTCCTTTAGCCTGTGCCTCTCTTAACCCTGCAGCTACGCTTAGAAGCCATTACACTCAGGGTCAAGTGTGATCCCTGTGCTTATCTGCATCAACAACTGGCAAGTGTAGGCGTGTTTTTGCATGCACACACATTTTACACACAAACCTTACAGGCCTCTGGTGAGCACTGGGAGTAATAAAAAGTGATTTAGTGAAGGATGTGATTGAAGAGGCAATGCTGCCCTCATGTGCTCTGCAATTTGTAATTACAAGTGGTTAAAACTGATTATTTGTGGATGGATGGTAAATCCCCAACATAACTCACTCAGGCATCTCCTCTCAGAACCACATCTCACAAAGTGGGTGACCAAAAGTTACCTCATGCTACTTTTCACTCCTTCACTTCTTTTCAGTCCTGAACAATTATGACAACAGGAGGTACTTGATATTGCTGTGAAAACCCAACTGCAGCAACTGAGCCGACTGAGAGACAATTTCTTCGTCTGCTATGGTTCCTTAAATGACCTGAGCCTCAGTGGTGCTATCAGGATGTTGCAGAAGGAGGCAGTGTTGAGGTGAAACAGTGAGATGTTTTATCTGAGCCTGATGGCAAAGCTTCTCGTCTCCTCTCCAGAGCCTCATCACTCTGAAAATGACTAAGGGATGTGTGGTGGGCTGAAGAGGAAACTCCCTTTACCACAGCCCTGCTATCTCTGTGGGAGTTCATTATACACACAGACTGGCCACACACATGAGCACACACGCATACACACAGTCATTCATATGCATGCAATATCCACTGTGGGAGACTATTACACACATGCAGTCTGAGATGTGAACCCTGTGGGGCAGATGCGTACACTATTCACCACATTATAAATATGATTCTGTGGGCATCCCCTGCCCCACCCATGCAGGCAGACTCCCCTGCAGAGTTCCACCCACAAGGTCAGCGGCTGTGGGATAAAGGGGTGAACGTGGAAGCCGTCATAGGGTGAGAATATGTCACATGGACCACACATACATGCACATCTGTACAGATGTGGGGACCTTCATGCTTCCAATGCTAGAGTGACTCAAACGTTGCCTTTATAATGAAAAGTTCTTCACTACACTAAAACAAACTGCTGTACAAATACAGGAAACCTATACAGTTATTTCACGCCCTTTATGAATACATGTGACTGCTTCAAATTCTCATGATTAATGTAAATATTACCAGGAAGCTACTGTGTAATTTTACAGTATCATACAGTAGTTTCTCTTCAGCAAAAAAAACAAACCCTTTGACTTTAAATCCTTAACTTAGTAGTGCTGGTATAGTTAGTAAAATAGTTATCTCTAGTTCTGCAGCTGATTGTGGGCTGCAGTGTTTCAGTGTATGTTAGACTGAGTGTTAACGTTTAGCTAAAGCAGCATTCATCGTCGGGCTGCTTATTATCATTGAATACAGCACCGTTCCAGTAACTTAAGTTGTCTAATGACTAAATGAAGACGGTGAATTTAGGCTACATGCATGCTGTTGTGTCTTACAGCAATAAATTGTTTGTGGCAATTGCAGTAAGAATACTAAAAAAAAACTGTACTAAACAATCAAAAATGCTATGAAAAAAAACTGTTTAATGTTAGTAAATCAGTCTGGTGGTATTTCACTGTAATTTAACAGAGTGCATTTAGACAGTCGTGTGGAAAAGAAACTTTTTACGGGACTCCAAGAAGTCCTGTGTGTCAGCAGCTATAAAAGGTGAACTTTTGGCGGTTTGCCGGTTTGAAGCATTGAGGTGTGTGTTAACATAATCTTCCTAGAAGTGGACATCGCACCAAATTCACTTCTCTGTGTACCAAAGTATTGTAGATCAAATCTGAGGCCAACTTTCCTCAAATTGGGTCATACAACAAGACAGTGATCCCAAGTACAGCAGCACATCTACAATAAGGTGGCTGAAAAAGAAAAGAAGCTGTTGAACCCGACTTAAATGCTATGCTGGGACCTTAAGAGAGCTTTCACAAATGAATGTCTGCAAATCTCAACTGAAGCAACGCTGTAAAGAAAATTCCTCCACAGCGATAAAGTCATTCAGAAAAGAACTGCAGTTATTATTCCTGAAGGTGCTTCTACAACATTTCGAGTCACGGGTGCATTTTTAAAACTTTCTTTTTCACATGGCTGTATTATCCTAACCTGTCCAGGGTGTGCCCCACCTCCCACTCCAAGCCTGGATTGGATAGGCAGAAGAGAATTGATGGATGGATGTATTATCCTACTGCAGTATGAATCTTCCTAATCATATGAAAACCAATCTAAAAAAAGAATTGAGTGTTTGATCAGGGTTTAGTCCATTTGTCCAAAGTAGCGACTAACCAACCCGCCAGTTTCCTCATCGATGAACCGTCTGCCACAGCAGACTTCCAGTGCGTGCATAGTTTTATGCTGAGAAAACTACTTTTTGAATACGATAAATACTTCAGAATAGTAGATGAAAAACGATGCTGTATTTGTCACCATCACAGTGGAACTTGACAGCAATGTCCTGTTAAAAACTTGAACCACAGCCTTATAACAAGTGAACAGGTTGATTTGTGTGTCTATTAGACACAGGTCTTTTTTATGAAGGTGTTAACATTATTACTTTAGTTTGACTCTCGACTTAAAAATCTCATTATCAATTCTACATATCAAGACTTGTATTTTAACATGTTTTATTATCAATTGTGATTTCCCAAATTTATGTGATTATCTCACCAAGAGCTCAGAATTACGATCACAATACAAACTGGTTATTTTTACAAACCCATTGCCCTGTAATGCAACTTACCCCATATGTAAATTCATGTCAGCACCAAATTCTCCCAAAGCACCCAAAGATGCAACCATTTCTACACATCAGTACATCCAATACATCCAATTCTTGTGTGTGGAAAAAAAACAAAAACCTTTTAGTTTTTCCTCCTTCCTTGTAACTTTAGAGCTTTAACTTTTAGGCTTTCTAAGCTTGTTATTTACTTGACTCTGACATCATCTACTGGTGAATCTGGGGTACAACATGCCAACAGAATTTGTAGAAATCTTTATTTATATTGTCAATCAAAAGTACAATATCCCCTAGGAAATGTAAAAACTGCCAAATAATTTACATTTAAGGCCACGACACTCAGAATTGGGAGGCAGCATCGTGCTTAAGAGTCAAGGTAAATCAGAAAAGCCCATTATAGTCAACAGGGACCCTGTTACTTCATAGAGTGAAGTCCCTTTGAGCTATAGAGTGTCAGAGGTGTGGAAAACACACGCTGGAGCAAACTGCCTTCACTGTTTAACTTAAGAGGTCAACTCCTGTCACAGTGAACGTGGGGCTGTGCAATGCTGACAGTTCTTCAGTCACATCATGCCAAACAGAAACGCGCCAACATAAGTTAGGAAAACTCAAACACAACAAACAGGTTTGGATTTGTTCTTTCCTATTGACAGAGTATTATTGAACAGGAGTCAGGCCAGAGCAACAACAGTTCCATCACTCAACAAGTGATGCTGTTACATTCATAAAACTCATCTAAAACAAAAAGACCAGAAATGGAGAAACTTCTGCTCTTGCACAGGTTGAACATTCTTCAGATATCCAGTTTGTCAGTAGCTCATCCTTCAGCAGACGCAGAGGGCTGTAACGGTGTCCTCTCCACAAAGGAGCAGCGGTTGACACATGTGTAGGTGCTTTCAGATACAAAGAAGTAAACTTGACATACAAATATGGACAAAAAGACCTACTGTTACAGGGTAATGCAGGGAATGAAAAGGTTCAGAGTGTCCATTTTTACACCTCACATAAAACATCTGCTGTTGTGCTACTGCTGAGAAGATGTAGAACATTTAAAAAGTAAAAACAAATTGGATTCAAGCCATCCTGAGACAAATCTGAAAAATAATAAATACACCCTGGCTAGGATTACAGATCACGCTCCTGCTGACTGAACAAGTGTGTCTGTGTGTGTGTGTTTGGGTGGTATGTGAATCAGTTCAGGCGCTGTCGCTCGGTGCGTTAGTATCCTTGTAGTCCGTTGTAAACCTTCTGTACAGATCCCTGTTTCAGAAGATTCCGAATACCTGCAACGACACGGTGACAGCTGCTGTTAAAAACCTTTCCCCGCGAGCAGATCGAACTACAACATCATTGATCCTGTTCAGAAATGAGAACATGTAACAAAGACTGTTCTTCTGTCCCATTCAATTCAATTAAAATACATATAGAATAACTACTTGGCATATAAACCTTTTCTGAAGACAAACTTTAAAAAAAAAAAAAAAAAAAAAAAAAAGGTATAACTTCAATTTATAAACTCTAAATTCAACTATTTGTTTTTGGCATCTATCTTTGTAAATTTGAATCACTGACAGGGGACCAATCCTTATTTTCTGTTATGTACGTAGTGTTCTTATGGTTGACAGGGCCCAAGTTTGGTCAACTCAGACATTCAGTCACCTGCTCTTCAAATCTTTTGCTTAGGAGGGGCAGCCAATCAGAAGAACTTGAAAGAGCTAACATGCCTCGTTTAAAAGAGAAGCAGGAAAGCCTTGTAAGATAAATAAGGACTAAATGAGCAGAATACAGTAGGTCCCCTTAAGATATGACGTGTCCTTAACTTCTCCCAGACCACCCTTTAACACTGCCACACTCTGACCTTCTCTCTGCTGGTCGTCGAGCTGTGTCTGAGGAAAGTCTACATCGAAGGTGATGATGAGGGAACCTCGAATGTTAACGTTGTCAAAGTTGGGCAGCCCCTCTCCTTTCTTCCACATTCGAGCACCAGGCTTTGTGATCTTATCCCTCACTATGTGGACCTGCCAGGCAAAGACAGACAAACATTTACTATCAATCTTATACATGTTTTTATTTTTCCCCAAATAATCTAATCTTTCAAAACAAGAAGCATATACAGAACCTTGTGTCCATCCAAATGTACTATATCCATCTCAAAGCCAACCAGTGCCTCCACCAGAGAGATGGTGACATTAGTGTAGAGATCATCTCCTCTGCGCTCAAACACAGGATGTCTATAAAGTAGAAACATCCCCACATCACTTGTCTGTCACTATACTAATTGGTGCGTGCATCTCACACTCACACACACACACACACACACACACACACACACACACACACACACACACACACACACACACAAATCTGTTCATACTTCAACACTTTGATGCGAAATCGAAGGTCTCCAGGCTCTCCATCGATGTGAGGTTCCCCTGTGGTCAGAGTAAAATGTTAGAAACAGGGAGGGACAAAAAGCTAACGAATTAAGATTTACAAAGCAGTTACCTTCTCCAATAAAAGGGTACTCCATCTCATCTCTCACTCCTTGCTCGATCTCTACCTCTAAGGTCCTCTCTTCATTCACCAGCCTGCAGATAAGATAACATCAGAGGATGTATTTGTTAATACAATTTATTGGTCAATTTATTAAGTACATTAAGCTAAAATCTAGGATTCCTGATGTGTTTTTCAAAATATCCCATAAGCATCCCCCCCATTTCTTTCAGTCTGCTGTTGAACTTTGTGACTCAGAACTTGTTCTAGTGGAATGCAGTCATGTGGACGCTGTACCAGCCCATCATGGTGAAGGGAGAGCCGAGTGTAAAAGCAAAGATCTCAGTTTACTAGCTGATCTACGTGCCTACCCTCGCCTATGGTCATAAACTTAGCAGTGATTGAAAGAACAAGACAAGTGGCAGAAATGAGCTTTCCAAAGGTCATCTGGCTGGTCCCTTAGAGCAGCGGTCCCCAACCGCTGGGAACCGCTGTGAGTCGTTTGGTACTGGAGCACGAGAGTAGAGGCTCGGGTGTGAAATTCACAGTTTTTAGCATTATTTTTTTTAATCATTTTTATCGTTAATTCGGTTTGCCTGGGTCTCTTCCCGTGTGTTATGAATAAATCTTGTTTTGGTACTGGTTTTATTTTGCTGTATTTATCCGCAACACCTTTAAGGCCGGTCTGTGGTGCAAAAAAGGTTCGGGACCACTGCCTTAGAGAGAGCGTGAGAAAGCCAATAATTGAAGAGGGGTTAAGAGCAGAGCTGCTACACCTCCACATCGAAAGGTGCCAGTTGAGGTGGTTTGGGCATGACCATGGGGAGGAGGCCCCGGGGCAGACTCAGGACATGCTGAAGCTCCCCTGGATAAGCAGGAGCAGTTGGCTAGGGAGAGGGAGGTCCAGGGTTCCCTGCCTAGACTCCTGCCCCCACAACCAAGTCACGGATACATGGAAGAAAATGGATGGGTGGGTGGCATATTTGTTTACATCACATTAACAGGTTTTGTTGGTAACAGTGTAATAATGTAGCTTGATCGTCTATCTTGAGATCTGGATCTGTATTCTCGGGTTCATTTCAAATCCAATCATAAGGTCTTGGCAACTAAAACACACCCTGATGGAGAAAGAAGATCAACTCTGCCAGAAACTTCGCACATCAGGAAATAAGAATCAGAAGTGATTGAAACGAGAAGCAATACATGATCTAAAAATCAGTACTGACTTTGATACACGTAATAAACACAGCTGACATCTGCAGCAACAGATCAATGTCATTCTGAGAGAGCTAGACCAACATACAACCTGAAGCAGTTATCAAAAATTAAAATGGAAGCATCGCAGATTCAAACCCTGTAGCTGTACAATCGGTGGCCAAGTCCAAACTTGGGTTACAGACATTCAAATTTACGACTTCAGATGCTTCATCTCATTTTCATTGGTGTCCAAAATGGGGTTATCATTTATAAATTGAGTAGTAACATCTGTACTGTGGACTTGTGTTGCTCAATATCAGTCCATTTGTTTTACTGGTGCAGCAGAGTTGCTTTGTTTGATTGAGAGTTCAACATATTCCTCATAATGCCTCACAAACAGCAGGTGGGTGGGGCTTCTGCACCAGAGCTGTGTGCCTGAGATGACCACAATAGGGACATTTTCTATGATGTCACAGCCATGTATCACAGAAAATAAGGAAAAGCATAATAGGCCCCATTTAATGATGACAACAGGAGCTGACTTACTTCACATTGGGACACTCATCACACACCATTTCCTGAGTCATCTGGAAACGTCCAGGTCCAAGCTGGGTCGTCCTCATTTCCTGTCTGCAATTACACTTCCTTTTACCAGGAGCTTCTTTAGCTACAGGCTTGTTACGTACAACCTGCATACAGCGGGAAAAATGAGTGTTGATAACATGAAAATCTACAGGTAGTAAATTAGACGATTCATCGGTAAGCCTTGCAGTTTGATGACTGAATGAAGTGACACTCTATAGCTAGCTCCTATTTGTGGAACAAACTTGAAATGTGAATAAAGGATGGTAAAGACTGTTCGTTTGGAAACCAGGAGTTGCTCCACACCTCCACAAAGTTCCCAGAGTAAACTTCTTCCAGTGTAACCTCCAGGTCCAGTACTATGTCATTTCCTCTGGGAATATTCCTGTCCTGCTGCTGTCGGTTGCCACCAAACATGAACCCAAAGTCACCAAAGAAGCTACAGAGGGAGGAACAGTAGCATGAGTGGACATTATACATACATTTAGCTGAACCTGGCATAAAATCCAGCTGAGCTCATGAAACCAACCTGGAGAAGATATCGTTGTGAGAGCTGTGGTGACCCTCTTTGAGCCCGTCCTCTCCATACATGTCATATTGTTTCCTTTTCTCCTCATCTGAGAGGACCTACAAACAGACAACCTGTCAATCACACAATGGCCACATGCCGCAGTCTTTGTTCTCTCCGCTGATACAACGTGTGAGTGTCATAATTCAATGTAAAAAAACACAACAAAAAATAATGTCGATGGGCTCTTGAAAGCTGTGTTAGTTTTTGAAATTGACTGATTCATTAAAGAATGAAATGAAAAGTCAGTGAACTGTTACTACTGAAACAATCTTAAAGCTTACGTATAAAATATATACTTTTTCAAATATGAGAATACAAACAGTTGACCCATTAGAAGGAACAGCCAGCAATTACATTGTGGCTGTAGAAGTGCCTTCACCTGAGAAAAGCAGCAATGGCTCCATTCTTAGAAGATGATGAGATTTTGGAAATTCATAGAAAACTTTTACGCTGTTGCTACTGCTAATCAGTTTGTCATTATCTCCTGTTGTTTCAACCACAGACTATAGATAAAAGATTATCTCGCATCATTAAGCATCAAGCTGAACCTCATTTCTTTTTGTCAACCTTTTTGAAACTAGATATAAGTGAGAGGCAGATCAGACTGTACTGGGAAATAATCTTCTTGACTCTAACAGTGAGCATAATTTACAACATGAAGATTATGCTGTAACAGGACTTGAAACTAGTAAGTGAGCTCCTCAACCAACGAAGAAGGTGTTTACTGAGGTGACAGAGAGCTCTCTTCCCTCATTCAGCAACAACAGGCAAAAAATCCAAGTGGGGCGGTCCCAAGTTAAACTTTTCTCAACTTCAAGGTGAGCACCTGAAGAGACTACCAAAGAATGTTGGATATGTTGCTGTTCCTACATTTAGTAAGCCATTTCAAATTCTGGTTTTGAAATATTTTTATTTGTTATATATTGTACCACCACTTTAGATTTCTTTAAACAAATACCTACTGAACTTTATGGTTGAGATTGTTATCGTTTTGGTGCCTGAGGTACCTCAATAGCAACAATAACAAAAAAAAAAAAAAATTCAAAAGAATTTATGTAGATCTTGTCAATTATTTTCTATTATTTTTATTATATTGTCATTCATTTATAGACCCACCTCGACTAATAAAACTCGATTAATAACCAATTTCAGTTTTGTGTTACAAATCAGTGAACTCGCTGCGGCATCCTTCCGTTTTTAAAAGAAACGTGAACGTTTGACACGGAAACACCTGCAGCGCTTATCCGAATCCACTCCCACTCATCCACGTCTGAATTTTCAATACACCAGCTGTGCTGCCTGACAGCCAATCAGATTCAGCCACACGGTCTAATCGTCCAATCGCAGAGATCTTACCAACAACAACCAAATTTCAGGCTTATAAAACAGTTGTATCGGCGTCTTGGGCGCTTTTATACTCACATAGGATTAAATCTACGCTACTGTCCCCGAACACAGCTGATACTATGAAAATATAACAGTCTTTTAACTCAAAAACAATTTCATTGTTGCTCATCTCGGATATCACTAGCATCAAGAACACAACAATGGCTACACATCTACCTCATAGGCTGCCCCCAAGTCTGCGAACTTGTCCTGGGCTTGCGGGTCGTCTTGGTTTCTGTCGGGGTGTAACTGCAAAGCCAGCTTTCTGTAGGCCTTCTTGATGTCCCTGATTGATGCACTCTTGCTCACCCCCAAGATTTTATAGAAATCTCGCCTACAGGAGAGAGGAAGATGGCACAAATGAGGCAGACACAGCAGGCACAGAGGTAGAAGAAAAACGAGAAACCATTATCAAATGGCAATGATGCTACTTTTAGATTGTAAAACACCGAGTTAGCTACAATCTCCGGGGGGTAGACAGTATGCAGCAGCTTCATCTGTCGTAATGGCTAGCTCCAAGCTAACTAAGCTAGGTAGTCACTTAAAACACAGCCCTTACAAGTGGTGGATACACTTTTTAATGAGTGAGGCGCAAAAGACAACGAAAGCACTTATTAGCAAGTTAGCTCTGTGTGTCAGACTGTTCCACGCATGGAGAGCACGTCTAGACCAATCACAGTGAAACATGTGTACCAGCTGGCGATGCTGTTTCGCCGCTGTCCGAGCGAACACCACTTACCCGGCAAGCACCGCCGTAGTAGCATAAAGAAGCAGGCAGCACACGTTACACAGATTCATCCCTTTAGCAGCCATAGATGTCAGGATTTCTCAAGGAGGTAGCAAAGAACAACCGGCTTTTTAAAGCTCGGATCCCAGCTGCCAGTCAGTCAGCCACAAGCCTTCTTCCTCCTGTCAGAGAAAGCCCGCCCACTGGATGTCGGCAAATCATCCTCTCCCGAAAAACTCTGCCCAGCGTTAAAGAGACAGCTCACACCTTTCTCAGCAGCCCTTTTTTGTCATATATAACTGTTTGCGCCGATGTTTTTTGGGTTTGTTTGGGGGTTTTTTTTGTTTTTTGCTTTTGTTTTTTGTTACATGTATAAGTACAACTAATAAAAAACTGAACATTTCGGTGAATAAAAAAACCCGGGTACCATGCTCTTAGTGCAGGCTGAAGCGCGCCCTCGGGAGCTGCGCGCAACAGATGTCTGCTGAGATCTGAGTGGAGAGGAGGGCGCCAAATAGGAAGGACGGCAGATGTGCGTCTGACAACAAACCAGGAACCACTGCACTCGTCCTCCTCTGTATACCCACCTATGAGTCCTTGACCTGTCGGCCCTTTTCTCATTCAGGCCGAAGATCCCAGTAACAGGACGAGGACACAAAGTCTGACAGTAAGATCCAGAGCTGTCCTAGCTCAGCTAGCTAACTGAAGCTAAGCTAAGCTGGCCAGCCCTACTTTTTTATGTTGGAGTTAACTTTATGAGCAAATATCAGTGCGCCTGGTATTTGGCTTCATTTCTTGTTGTGCCACAGCAAAAACAAGTGAGTTTTGTGCATATATTTACTGTGTTACTGGATTGATGTTAGCTTAGTTTTGATTAGCTTGTCAAACTTGAAATTAGATGCCTAGTGTTGATGGCACGAGCAGCCTGGTTGCCAGGAAGATATTTTTCAACCTGTAATTAAACGGTCATTTTTGAAGATTAGGTCTGTTGTTGCTGTACTAAAAAAAACAACAAAGAGAAGGTTCATGAAATGCGATGAGTTTAAAAAAAAATGAGTAAAAGCAGAACATCCTGCGCTGTATCTGAATTGATATACAGTTGTGTGTGTGCAGAGTTAAAGTGGCTGGAGTATTAGTGACATGGTGAACTAAACAGTGTGGACAGAGGTTGAGTCTGTGCGAAATAACAAAGCATTATGTTATTGTAACTGTCCAGTTTGACCAGTTTAACTGCTAGTGCTCCCCAGCTCCTTCCCTGGTTCGTGACTAATAATCATAATCCAGTAATGGCTCTGTCATTGTGATTTAAAAGTGCATTGTACTTATACAGTGTCAAATACTCAAGTAATTAATTATCGGTGTATGTCACATGGTTTTGTACTCTGACTCTTCAGACATGGAGGCAAACGGTGTGAGCATATGGCCACGCATGGAACCGTTCCTACTTGGTGCCCTACAGGTAAATATACTTCCACTATGATATCAGCCAAGAGCTGTAAATCTTGTAAATAGCATGAATTACTATCGTTGTAGGTGGCACCATCCTCCAAGCTAAACCTACACTATCTTCGAAAGATGGCTATCTACGTGCGAACAAGGAATGGCTGCTTCCCCATCCTGAGCTGGCCCATGTGGAGGCATATCGCCTGTGGAAAGTTGCAGCTTCCAGAAGACCTTGCGTGGCTCTACTTTGAGACCTATGACCTTCTGATAGGTCATACACCAGAGGAGAGGCTGGAGTGGGCTGAGTGTCTTTCCCAGTGTTCTACTAAAAGTGAGCTGGACCAGCAGAGGAACAAGGTTAAATAAAGTTTAAATATTTATTCCAAGGACTGATACTATTGTAACCTTGCCGTCAGATTTGAAGGAAGAGCGGCTGCATATTGATGGGTAACCTGTGGTTTTTTTTCCCTTTCCTTTGTGCACCAGTTGTCTGTGGACACTCTGCAGTTTCTCCTTTTCCTCTACATTCAGCAGCTGAACCGCGTGTCTCTGCGCACCTCTCTGATTGGGGAAGAGTGGCCCAGCCATCGCACTCGCTCCCCGTCTCCATCAGACAGAGAGTCCAAGACTAGCTATCAGAACAAGGTTCTCTTTGCCATGAAACATAAAACAGAATGACCAACAATGCAGCAGGATTTATAGTATTGTGTAGTTCTAATTAGATCTGGTGCAAATTATTGTATGGTGGTGTATATGAAGTTAACCACTTATAGTCCAGTTTTGTTCCTGTTTTGGTTCTGCAGAATTGGGATGATCAGGCTCACCTGTCCTTCGTGCAAAGCCATCTGGCAGAGATTTTGGAGCTGCTAGTGGAGCCTGGTCAACTGTCGCAATCTGGACAGGCCCTAAGAGACTGCCAGGTCTGAGAACAGCAAGCACACATCCTGCGTTAGGTCACAGACACAATCTAGATATTTTTAACAATATTTGGTGCTAGCCAGAGTATTTAAGATACCAGTATATTTAATATATCTTCTTAAATATATTCTTATAGACATATATGTAGAAGCAATCCCTGTGAGCTAATCAGTCTATTTCAGGTAGTTGTTGCCTCTCTTGCATCTTTATCTTGTCTCTGAGAGTATTTATCTTTAATGTTGTATTCTGAAGCTTGATTTCTACCTCTGCACTGAATCTGTGCAGTGCCTACATGATAGTCAAATGTTGTTGCCAACATTTCTGCTTGTGCTGGTGTGCCCATGTTGCTCTGCATCTCTTTGCCGAAACACTAGTTAGTGATGGCGTTCTTCTTTGAGTTGATCTGTTCTTTTGCAGCCAATTTGAAAACTGGTATCAGAAGAGGAAGTAGCTGTAAATGTGTAAAAAGAAATGGCAGTGTCTAAAGCATCAGACATAGACATTGCTGGCTGCGTCAATGTGATGTGAACATTCACAGTTACATGTCTGTGTAGTTCCACATCAGGTTACTGCATGCATTACAGCATAAGATTTCAGAACAGTTAATGCAGAAGATAAAATTCTGCAACAGGCATACCACTCACTGTGAGCATCGAGTGCTACCCACCTTCTGTTCAAACCCGCTGTGCATGAAGGGCAGCCAATTAGAAGAAAGTTGGCTGGAAGGGAGAAGACCTAAAATAGTTTGTTTCGGGTAGATGATGAACTGTGGAGCTGTACAACGTTGCTTCAGGTTATTGAGGTTTACATTAATTCACAAAAGTTCTCGTAAGGTCCTCCAATAGCATTTCAGTCAGGTTAAGGTCTGGATTTAAAAACCCCACTTTGATTCTTTTCCTTTTCAGCCATCCAGCTGTTTGCTGCCGTTTGACTCTAGAATACTTTGGTATACAGAGGAGCTGATGTTGACTCAGTGACTGTAAAGTGTTTTTTGCAGAGACGAGGCTTTTTCCTAACAGTCCTCCCATTCTTTTTCTAACTGTATTGTTATCAACTTTAACATTTAACATCTTTCTGCAGAATGATAATAAATAGCCTAACCCCCTTCCCGACTTCATAGACAGCAACAAGTGCTTCTCTAAGATCCGTGCTGGTGTTGTTCCTCCTTCACATTGTAATAACACACACCTGAATGCTCCAGAGCAGAAAACTGTCAGAACCTCTGCATTTACAGAGGTGGTCAGTCTGGCGTTTCTGACTTTCCATCTTAATTGATAGATGAGTTAGATTTATGGCTGTGCATTTTTTCTTTCACTAGTGTAAATAAAACATTAACAGCAAATTGTAGCTGTTAAAGTAAACTCATTATGTTAAAAATTTTGATTAGAGAATTTCTCTTGTATTAATCTATACTATTTGAAATATAAAAACAAGTCCATACTGTAACTGATTTCTCAGTTATGTTCTATCAGGTATCCCTGGACGCTGTGCGGAGCTTGGGTCTGCTTCTGGAGGGCTCAGTTTGCCAAGGAAAAGCTGTTCAGCCCATTCATCGGCTGCTGACCAAAGGTCCACTCCAAACACAAGCTGGCTACTCCTCGCTCACCCGTTCCTTCCCCCTGCACAATCTCCTCTCCTGCCTCCAGCGCAGCCTCACTCTGAATCCCTTTGGAATAACTGCCTGTCTCCATTCGGGCAAGAAGCTCGCTTGGGCTCAGCAAGGTTTAGTAAAATCATCTGGCATTAGTCCTTCCTCACGGTCTTCACTTTGTGCCTTTTTTTGACCGCCCATGTGTGTTTGTGTGTTCTAGTGGAAGGGGCCATGAAGAGAGCCAAGATAGCCAGGAACACCCACATGGCACCACCTGGTAGTAAAATGGTGCTGATGTCCCAAGTCTTAAAACAGACCCTGGCTAAAACTTCAGACAAGCTGACTGGTGCCAACATTAAAATCCATAGATGTGCTGATGCCTTCATATACCTTCTCTCACCTCTCAGGTAAGGTTGCCTTCTAGTAATAGAAGTTGGGTTATCTTTAGCATACAGGCCAAGAGTGCAAGCACCATAAGCGGAATTGATAGGCAGGCAGACTAATGATTACAAGGAATTGCCCTACTGGGAACCGGTATTCTACAAGAACTGGTTCTCGATTCCCGTTCCTAGGCTGACTGTCAGTTGGCTGATCTCTGGCTGAAAGCGGCAGTTTTCAGTGGCTGTATCTGTACAGTTTATGTTCTTTCTGTTGTGGAATTTGTTCCTTTAGATCAGTCAGTGTGGACAAATGCCGTGACAGCACTGTGGTTCTGGGTCCCGTTGAGACCAGCGTCCACATCCACAGCTGCCAGAATGTGCGGGTGGTGTGCATGGCCGGCCGAATTGTTATTGGAACTTCCTCACGTTGCACCATCCATGCCCTTACGCCCACACGCCCGTTGCTACTGCCGGGAAACACGGACATTACTCTAGGTCCTTTCCACACTTTCTACCCTTCCTTGGAGGATCACATGGCCAGCGTGGGGCTGGCGGTTGTCCCTAATCTCTGGGATCAGCCCTTACTTCTGGTGACCGAGGGCCTTGCCAGCCACTCACTCAATACGTTGTCCAGCCCAGACCCCTCCTGCTACCGCTTGCTGCCACCATCAGAGTTCCACACGCTGGTCATGCCTTTTCAGATGGAGGGAGACACATGTGAGGTGCCCGGTGGTCTGCCTCCTTCATACCAGGCAGCTCTGGACGAAAAGAAGAGGAGGATACAGAACTGGCAGAAGACTGTGATAGAGGCCCGGCTGAGCAAGTGAGTGAGAAATTGACCCGCAAACCTTTATTAAGCAGTGGCTCAGCCACCTATACATGTGTTCAAGTAAGTTTTAGTGTTTCATTATGTAGCGTGCCTTTTAATCAGTGGAAAATTGTAACAGCAAAGGGATTCCAAAAAATCAATATGAATGTCAGTTAACTGCTATGTGTGAGAGATATGCAGTTCAGTGAGCACACTGATGTCAGACGGGTTGCACGAGGCAGTTCTCCACTGGCTCTTTACATTCATAAATAGATGTTCATCTTTTAAAGGAAATACACGTATTTAATGTTTAACTGGCAGGAACACGATTGTATATCTGCATACCAAAAGTTTTGGCAGTGGCACCACTCGATTGGTCAGTGATGTGACATCTAAATTGTCTGTCAGACAAGAGACAAGGCAAGAGTTTTGGACTTGTTTCAAAACATTAGATTTTATATAGTATCCATGTACTGGTCAGAGACCAATGGAGGAACGTTATTTAAACAGTCGTTTCAAAGATAGTCTTATTGGAAAGTCTTCATTCTGCTTTGAATGTTGTGATTGGATACTATGACTCTAACTATGATGTACAACACTGAAGGTGCTGTGAGGTTCATGTGAGGATTCATGTTTGGAAGCATTAGATTGTGATCCACTCTTTCTGAACTGGGTTGCAATTTGTGCTCACAAGAAAATCTGAAAAATCAGAAAGTTTTCAGCTTGAAAAACTGCTACAAATTTATTTAGACAAACCAAATCCTCCTACAGAGGCTAGTCTTTGTTTTAACTCCAAAACAGGAATATGATATCCAATCATCTGGAGTGCTGAGCATGCAGGCAGGTAGAGGACTATGGAGGAGTGAAAATTAGAAGACCTTTATTAAAAAGAAGAAGAGCACAGATGGTGGCTATAGTGGACGCTTCATTGGTTTTAATGCTCAGTTTCACTTCAGCTCTTTGTATGTTAGAACTTCGCTCTTGTCTGCAGCTGGTTGGCAGGCCCACATGACCACAAGTAAGAGTGGCCCACAGACCCATTGATCACATACTCTGTACACTGTCTCCATTGACAACATTGCCATTGCTACTACTATATACGAGCTATTAAAGTACCAGGTTAAGAAACATAAAATTAAACACACGCATATTGTTGCTGGAGCATAAATGTAGGAAATAAGGTGAATGATGCTAAGAATTTTCTCTCCTTCATTTCAGAAAGACTTTTTTTGTTAAGCTCTGTTATTTTCAATATTATACCGTTTAAATGCAACTTTCTTTTACGTTCTCTGTCTTTCCAGGGAGCAGAAGCAACAGTTCCAGGAATTGGTGGAAATGAAGTTTCATGAGTGGCTTCTGGAAACGGGTCACAGGCAGGAACTGGACAGCCTAATCCCACCCACAATAGCCTCTGTAAAGGACTCTGATGGGGCAGCAGCAGACACCAACCAAGTGAATGATCCCAAACATATGAGGACTGGACAGGCAGTGGGGCAGTCATCCATGGCGTGTTGAATTTTACTGTTTGCTTTTTTTGCCAGCAGAATAATTGCACCTGTAAATTAAGGCAGCATGGCCGTTTGCACATGCAGGTTACATATGGTCTTCTTCTCACACGGTGCTGCTGTGAGTTCTTGCTGCTGGTTAAGCTTTTCCAGCAGCTTACAGTTGTGTCCAAGTTCACAGTTCCTTCTTGAGAAAAGGCAGCTAAATGTTTGACATGTCTAAAGTGGGAGTGAATTGGCTTGTTATCAAACAACATCATGTGCCACACACACTCTGTAAAGATGAGGCATGTGTGAAGTCGCCACATGCTTTAAAGAGACATTTTCCTGCTTATTGTCTTCTTCAGAGTGAGGATGAGGAGGAACAAACTAGGCACAACGATTAACTGTGATTGACAGTCGAGTAAATAGACCCTGACACATTGTTTTCAAGCAGTCAGTCTGTTTTTCAAACATAATTTGGTACCAACTGTCCATCCAGTGTTTAGGTGAACTTTGTGTTGCAATAGAGAAACCAAAACCTGTTTGAATTAATTTGATAGACAGCTTTCAGGTGCTGAATTATGGGTAACTGTGGTTCAGTGTGGTCATGGACTATGAAGCAACATTAATAGGATAGCAGAAAGCTATGGTTTTTAAGCTAGCTAACTGAAACAGAGCCTAGATATGTTGAACTTGCTTCCTATCACAGCCCTCTGGAGACCCTGTCGTCTCTTCCATGCACCTACTGACGCCGAATCTTCTCAAACAGACCTCGTATACAAGTTTTCTGAGGGAACCTGCTGAGGATTTAAAGATGTAGATGGAGGATGGATGGATGTAGATGCTGAACATTTTAAGCACTTCGAATCTAAAGGGGCATGTTAGTACCTAGATCGTAATAGTATTATTTTTTAGAATATTAAGAAAGCATTTTCGTGCGTGTGTGTGTGTGTATAACCCGTTACTCACATGCTGCTAATAGCTGTAGTGACGCTGTTTTGTGTGCTCGAGTTTGCTCTCACATGACAGTGCAGCTGCTGCAGAGTCGTGCTTGAATTTCTGCAGTACAACAGAACAAGCTAATCTGCTGTTCCAGCTGAGGCAGGATTTAATAAACTGGTGACCAGTTTTCCAAGAAAACTTAAATGTATATTTATTTTTGAATAAAGATGTCGATTTTTAGCACTGAATAATAATTATTTTTCATAAATCTACTTTACCTCTAGAATAACTGTTAGCAGTGAATACCTCCAAGTGTACTTCAGGCAGTTAGCTTCCTCTTTCCACATATACTTTACGGCACGCTGAATTTTGACTTCTATACAAAATATGATGTCAATTATACACAGAAGGCCTGCTTGAAATCATCAGGGCAGCACTGTATTGGAAATAGCAAATGAAGGGAATATGTGCTTAAAACAGTTTCAGGATGAACCGATTCATGCTGTAAACGCCTTAATGCTGTTGTTTACTAAAAAATGGTCCTGTTAATTTGATGCACAGCTCTGTGCAAGAGCACCAAGTCATTTTTAATTGTTAAAAACTGAAATAAAGGTTTTGACTACAACTGGGTCGCATCTTATGTGTTTCTTTGGATATTTACAATAATGTGCAAAAGTCTTCTAACCTTCATTTCTTTGTATTTTATTTCCAAGAAGCCAGACTTTTAGAGTGGTATATTAAATATATATTGGTGCCAATAGTTCTCCAGGCTTTCTGAGAGGCTTTCAAAGATTGTCTTTGGACATTGGCTGCTTTTTCATTCATTTTCAGTTCAGTCCTTGTACCTCACCATTATTTCCTGTTTGTTAAGCCACTTACCACTGAATTTTATTACACGACAGAACGCACAGTAAACTTTTAATTCTGTAAAAGTTGAAACTTTTGTATAAAATGTAAATAAGAGCACAATGCAAAGACTTGCAGATTTCATAAATCAATTTTTTTTATTCAACACAGAAGACAATTAAATGTAGCATTTTCAGGAAAAAAAAAAAAAGCTTATTTTGAATTTGATGGCAGCTGCATGTTCCAAGTTTACCACTGTGCTGCAGCGCCTCTTTTAGCATCAATTGAAGAGAGCAGCTGCTGGAGTTTTGGGAGAGGAGTGTTGCCCTGTTCTTCTCTGATATAAGAGTCTAGTTGCTCCATAGTCCAGAGCCTTCTTTGTCTGATTGTTCATTCACAATGAGCCAAATGTTTTCATTTGAAAGGTCGGCACTGCAGGAAAGTCAATTCAGCACCCGGACTCGTCTACCATAAAGTCATGTTTTTTGATAGATGCAGTATTCAGTTTAGCACGGTCTTGCTGAGATATTCTTTGTTTTTTGAAAAAGCTACAGGTTTTGTTGCTTTGGATTTCACCTTGATGTTGCCTTTCCAGATGTGCAAGCAGTCAGATCCATAGGCACCAATACCACATACCATCAGAGATTCAGTCTTTTGAACTGAGTGCTGATAACAAGCTGGGTGGTGCCTCTTATATTTTGCCCGGAGGACGTGACATCTGAGCTTTCCAAAAAGAATTTCAGATTTGGATTTCTCTGACCGCAGAACAGTTTGCACTTTGCCTCGGTCCGTTTGAAAGGAGCTTTGGCCCAGAGACGATGGTGTTGTTTCAGGATCATTTTTTCACGTATGGCTTCTTTGACCTGTATTTGGCGCAGTGAACTGTGTTCACAGACAGTGATTTCTGCAAGTGTTCCTGAGCTCATGCCAGTTTTTCCAAAGTCCTTACAATTTTAGACCGAGGAGCATGATTCTGAAGTTGTTTGTGTTTACTTCAGAGAACCTCTGCTTCTCTAACATGCTCTTTTTATTTCTGTTGGCAATTAGCCAAATTAGCTGTAAAATGTTTCTCCAGCTGTTTCCTTTTAGTAGTGCTTACTTTTAAAGCCTTTCATTGCCCTCATCTATCAAACTCCAAATGAGATCAGTTTAAACATTTGTTATGTTTTCTCTGTTCTATTATGAATAAAATATGGGTTCATATTTATGCGGCACCCCAACCTTTTAAATTGTTTACAAATCCACTTTAGTCCAAATTATTGGATTGATTAAAAAATCCTGGAAAATAGGATGCATAAGAAACACAATACTGCAAAAGTAAATCACATATTATGAGTAATGTTAAAGAAAATAAGTAGCATCAAGAGCAAAAGTATATAATTGTAAACATTTCATTAAAAGCCACATGCATATTATAACCAGCGCTACATTGTACATTAAGTACTTGTTCCATACTCACATCTACAACACCACTCACTTTTTCTCCTTATTTTTGTTATTTCAGCACTTTCAGACTGAAATTTTGAAGTGAGGTCACTCCATTTGTGTTTCCCATTTTTACTTATTAGATGTGAATACTTTCACCACTGCTTCATGTGGATCCATCCAAAAAAGAAATAAGTCATGAGTTGGCAGGTCCTTGCCAGGTGGGAGCAAGCTGGTGGAGCTGGCATGTGTAACGGTGGGCACTGGACCCAGCCAGTAGAGTAGTGGGGTCAATGGATGCTTACCCATGCCTGGCCATTATGCCGTAATCCTTCCTCGCTTTTCTGGAAAAACTGAATAGCACTAGAATCACTGACTCAATTTTTGGATCTCATTTTCATGACAAAGCGATTGTTCCCCTTTTGCCTCCACTGTTGCTGTTTATAAATGTGGGAAAGCGTGCATATAAAAGGCACTTGCTCAAAGGCCAGTGCAACATCAAGACCTCAGGGGGAAGCATCACCATCACTCATCATCACCAAGGCTATCCCACACAATATATCCAAGATGGGCAGGGTGAGTCAATGCAAAGAGTTTAGTTTTAATGTGCGGGTTCAAAAGTGCATGTGGGAGAGTACAGAGGTTTGCTGCAGATGTTGTTTCCTTATACTCTGTTGTAAATTAAAGCCTCGCTGCTTGTTTGAGCAGCTGTTAACAGTGGCTTTGCTTTAAAATGTCTGAGCTTTCAGACAGGGACCAGGCTTTAGACTGCCTAACAGAGCAAATGTGAAAGGTGGACGAGCACTGAGACTGTTCCCCCCCTCAGATCGTCTTCTACGAGGACAAGAACTTCCAGGGCCGTCGCTATGAGTGCGACAGTGATTGCTCAGATTTTCACACCTACCTGAGCCGCTGCAACTCCATCCGGGTGGAGAGTGGAGCCTGGGTGGTGTACGAGAGACCAAACTACATGGGCTACCAGTATGTCTTGAGCAGGGGGGAGTACCCAGAGTATCAGCGCTGGATGGGACTGAACGACCACCTCAGTTCCTGCAAGATGATCCACTTTGTAAGTCAGGCGTTGCCTGCATGCTGCTCTGCTGCAGGTGCACATTTTTTTAGCCTGTCTGTCATTTGTTATTGACTGTGCACTGTGAGCACAGACTGCACGCTCAATGACAAAGAGCTGAAGTCTTCACAATGTTCTCCGCAGGTGTGGAGTCTAATTTTTGAATATCTTAAAAGACTGAAGGCACAGCGGGCTCAGGGCATCCCAAAAAAGCATTTAGTATGTGAGATGACATCCAGTCATGTTCATGCTACTGCAGTGCTGTGTCGATGGAGACCAGCGTGACATCAGTCTCTTTGTATGAGCAGGCTTTGGTCCAGCTGACCCGCAGCCTGCAGCCTCTTTAAATCAATGCAGTTAGTAGATGCGTGTGTACAGTTTGGTTCTATTTATAAAGGCACAAAACAGTGAGCAAACACACACTGCAAACAATGAAGGATTGATTAATGTAAGGTATCTCACTGATTATGGCAAATATACCGAGTATACAGTCCTTCAACAGACTAGTTTACCATGATCATCGAGAGGCAAATTATACACTCAGATACTTGTTTGTTATTTTACTTGCAGCTAGCAACACAATAAATAAACTTTATATTAAAGTGAACCCCAAGAGTCAGATGATCCCACTATGAGCAGCACGTGGCGACTGTGGGGAAAAGAAACGTGCTTCCAATAGAAAGAGACCTCAGGCTTAGGAAGAGACAGCCATGTGCTGTGACCGGCTGAGAGGTGACAGCATCATTAAACACAAGCAAAGACAAATGAAACTAATGAACTACAATTTTAAAAATAATCAATAATTTGGATTAGCTTTTCTCTAAACTGCCACACTGTATCTGACAAACTTCAAACTAGGTGTACATGTAGTGTACGAATTTTCCAATTAGATGCAATTCTAATCTCATTGTATCCTCCCTTTTCCTTTTCTTTTCCCTGCACTAACCTCCATCTTCACCTCCTTTCTCCCTCCCTCCCTTTCCAGACCAGTGGGACCCAGTACAAGATGCAGCTTTATGAGAAGGCAGACTTTGGCGGCCAGGCCCTGGAGGCCACAGAGGACTGCCCCTCACTTCTGGAAAAGTTCCGCTGGAGGGAGGTCAACTCCTGTAAGGTCTTCGATGGTTGGTGGGTTTTCTACGAGCACTCCAACTACCGTGGACGTCAGTACTTCTTGGAGAAGGGAGAATACCGCAAGCCTGGGGATTGGGGTGCTGCCAGTCCTGCTGTCCAGTCTTTTAGGCGCTTCACTGAATAATTTAAACTCCATCCAAAAATATCAAGAAGACTGTCTGGGCATTATGAGTTAAAAATTTAATTATAACCTTCATCAACCATGTTTGCGATTTTGAACTAAGGTCTCAAAAATAAAACCTGCCAAGTAAGCACAATAATCTTTCTGTGGATTATTTCCATGCATGTTTTGAACCATTTTAGCACATAACTAAAGTTTATTCACTAAAGAAAAAAAACAAGCCAGCACCTTCCCTCCTAACTGCACAACGGTGGTTAACACGGTTACCTCACAGCAAGAAGGTCTTGGGTTTGAGTCTCAGCTTTCTGTGTCTCTGTGAGTTAACCCTCTGACAGACTGGTGGCCTGTCCAAGTATACCCTGCCTCTCGCCCTGCGACAGGTGGGACACGCTGTCACGGCAAATCTCTCCAACCGTTATTTAACAACACAATTTTTTTTTAAATGATAGACAAAAAAATAAACAAACAAACAAAAAAAAAAACAGGAAACATCTAAAAACATTTCAAGCATCCACTGAAGAAATGCTGCCACCTGGTGGTGAAAGTTAGTTTAAAAACCCACCCGTCCATTCGGAGATCATCACTTCATACCAATCTATCAAACTGTTGCAACATGCTAATTTCAGCAATATATAAAAAATAAAAAAAATACACAGACTTCTAGCAGGCTGTTAAAGTCGTATTATATTTCAATTCAATTTTATTTATACAGCGCCAAATCACAACAACAGTCGCCTCAAAGCGCTTTATAATGCACAGTAGATCGTACAATAATAGATACAGAGAAAAACCCAACAATCATATGACCCCCTATGAGAAAGCACTTTGTTGACAGCTAGCAGCTATGGGCAAGTCAGTCACAGCCCTGAAACCCCTTAAATTATATATGGGGTCTGTATAGTTAAAGGAAGAAATAAGTTATAAAGACAAAACATATCTCTGGAACAGGTTGTAGAAATGTTTATTTCTGCTGTAAAGTTGAACATTATAATATGGGAGTCTCTGCCTCGAGTGGCCACTAGAGGAACTACAGTTTCGGGCACTTCTGCTTCGGCACCCTGGAGGTTGCTGCTCGGTCAATATGAGAGGTTTTCTTACATAATTATGAAAATTACAATAGGAAGCAGGCACTTGTCTGGACCCTTCAACAGACTTGACATAAGT
This sequence comes from Haplochromis burtoni, assembly GCF_018398535.1. NCBI lineage: Eukaryota > Metazoa > Chordata > Actinopteri > Cichliformes > Cichlidae > Haplochromis > Haplochromis burtoni. The sequence goes on along the minus strand of NW_024582526.1, from coordinate 377,079 downwards.
CCACCCTTTGGTACTTTATTTTGGAAATACTCAAGGCTGATTCAGCCCAGCATGAGTTTGAGGTCCACAGTGACAGGCTGAGGGTTCCAGTGAGTCCCAAAAGAGAAACAGTTTCCTCCTCCACCTATCAAGAGCAGCTCTGGATCTTCTGAGTCCGTCATCTCAGAGCAAAATGAGTGGAGCATCAGAGGCCAGGGCACTGAGGTCTACACATGACAGGACATACATTAGTAATTAACATCGGATAATTCAGTTCTGCTTTTCCTGCATACAGAAGTGGAACAGTGCTAGTTTTTAAGCAAAAAACCTGGAGGCTTTAAGGCCTGAGGTCGATGGAGAACATTGGTTGGTGCTAGATTTCCTTTAGAATAACTATAAGTGCAATAAATGATCACTAACCGTGTCCAGACTGTACTCCATACTGCTGCACGTGGTGATGTTGATCACAACAACGCCTGGCACGCCGTCTGAATGCAGCCAGACTCCACCTACCACAACCAGCTTCTCACCACTCACATGGGCACAGTGAGAGTATCTAAAACGAAGCACACAATGGAAATCTCATCAAAGAGTTTCTTTAGCAGAAACTTGGAGTTTGGTTATGGTGTCTGAGGCACAACAGACCTGGGTACAGGAGGGGGCTGTACATCTATTCTCTCCCAACAGAAGCCTCTTTCAGTTGGTGTCAGGATTACCATGTCATCCAGGGGCACTCCTGCTCTGCTCAGCCCTCCAAACACCACACCACCACCTTTATATGAGCATGCAGAGTGAGAGTGACGAGCCTCTGGTGCTACACCCTCTACTGGGATCTGTAAATGACACCCAGTGGTCATGTATGAGTCATGTGCACGTTATGTTCTTGCTCCATACTTGTATTCTTGAAATCTACTAAATGACTCCTTCAAAATATACCTTACATATCTAATATGTGGAGGTTTATATGCATACGGGCCCTGTGTGATGTGATAATAAACTTGTGCGTGCAACATTAAGAATCTGGGTTTAAAATTGTAACAACAAGCAAACCTCAGTCCAGTGCTGCTGGTCGACACTCAGGAAGTATCCGTCACCCAAAACTGCCCCTGATTGGTTCTTTCCACCAAACACAAACACAAACTCTCTGCCTGCAGAGATGTGACAGGGAGTCAGTGTGTAACGAAAAAGCAGGGATGGGATAAAAGACTGGCAGAGAGAAGGCGAAGCAAAGATGTGAGAAAAGCATAAAGCAAAAGAACAAATGGAATGAAAAAAGAGAAAAAGAAAGAAAAAGCTACAAACAGGAAGAGAAAAAAAAAAAGAAAGAGTGTGAGGCAAAAGGATCCTACAAGACTTCCTGTTTTCCCTCACCTCTGTGTCTGGTTAGGGTAGCAGAGTGCCTCCATCTTGGCGGTGGTGGACTGCCTGTACACATCATCTCCTCCATACAAAGCTTCGGTGCATCTTGGCCCCCTGACTCCAGAGCACCACAGAGGCTAAAGGTCATTTTGAAAAGGCTTCTGACCGGGTTGAGTGGAGAGGAGCGACCTCCAAATACCACAGCACCCACTCCAGGTATAGGGGTAACTGTGTGGTAAAGTCGCACACCTGGGATAACAAGGGAAAATGACTAACTTTTCCTGGCTAAATCAAGTCCGGCTGCCCCTCACCCCAAAGAAAAAAAAACCCTCACCAACATCTGCTGATGGCTCCACACTGACGGACCTCCAGCCTTCCTGTTCTCTGAGCAGGAGTCTGATCGCTGCTCTTCTGCCTCCTCTGCTGGAGCCTCCTGTTAGCAGGACCCACCCTGGCCTCACTGACGCAGAAGCCATCCCCAGCCCCTCCACGCATACCGGTGTGGTCCGAACACTCAGGGCTGTTGTGCTCCAAGAAGGGCCAACAGATGGCACAGGAGATTCTAAAGCAACAACACAACTTCAACATGCATACAGAACGTCCCATTTCAAATGCTTGTTAGTGTCAAGTCGAGGAGTGGAAAGTGAAAGCTACCTGGAGCTCGAGGGAGTAAAGCCTGTGCCATCAAAGAGCCTCGAGATGCAGTAAGGATGAAGTAATGGGAACATTTCTGGTGCCACTCCTGAGAGCAGACAGGTGAGGAGTCAGTGTTAGAATGTACACTATGCCCACAGGTTAGACGCACTAACACTAACATGAAATTAAGCAGATTTTTTTTTTTTTAAATCACTCACTTTTCATTATTTATTGTCATCATTTATTGTATATCATTTTGTATGTGTACAGTTGGCCATTTTTATATTGCATTTGAAATTAACTGCCTCTTAAAAATTATTATTCCCTTTATGATGTTAGCTAGATACTGAAGTACTGCAACTGCAACTTATGGACACCTGCAGTCGTTCTGGTGTTGTGCCAAAAAATAAAATGATGTTTTATATATTCTTTATTTGAACTAACACCAAATTTTATAAATTTCATTTGTAACTTTTCCATAAAGCTCTTCTTCTACAATCATTGAATGATTTTGATGTTAGCTACTGTGTTGACTGTTTTACTCTTTGTTTAATAGCAGGTTCAAAGATACTTATATTACAAATGATGAAGGTAAAAAGTAAGTGGTACGTGAGAGACAAAATAAAAGACGGGTGTAGCTTTCAGGTGTGCAGAGTGAAGCCAGTGTGAAAGTGCCCGGGTTCAAAACTAGAGCATTTTATGGTGAGGTGAAAGAATGAACCATTGCTCCAGCATGCCATCCATAAGGGTTCCCAAAAACCACAGAGAGTGGGCCAGACTGGACACACTCTCCCCTCATAGTTGGAAACTGTAGAGTCAAATAATCCTAACATCTTCATTGTGTGCACTCCTCCCCACAGAGGCTGACATTCAACTACAAACACAGATCGCTTCTTGAATAAGCACTGTGGTTTTCAGCTGTACTAACATTAATTGGAAAAGAGGTTTTCTAAAGGTCACAACAATAAATAAACTTTCAGCAGCGGTTTAGTGATAAATGACAAAATGTGTCATCCAAACCAAATCAAGTGAGCTCTTCTGATCAGTAGTGCACACTTTTATAGAAGATGCAACGCTGAGACCCAGCTGACCTCATATTCATCAAAAGGCTCCAGGCTCTCCAATCTGCATCTCTCCTCCTCAGGGACCAGCCCGAAGAGGAAATTATTCATATCCAGGCACACGCACTCCTCCCAGCCCTGGAGACAAAGACGCCATATATTTAACCTTCACAGGAGGAACAGGGACGTTTTGAATATGCCTCGACTGTGTTTTTTTTTTATTCAATTGGTACCTGGGTCTGAGGTATGTTACATTGTGCTTGTTCAAAGAAGTGAAAAGATACAGGAAGTGTCTTGTGTATAGCTTGTGTACTGACCTTGTCCAGGAAGCGGTGCCTTTGTGCGGCGGTGTCTGGGTATTGTCGAAGTGCATGCAGAGTTGAATTGAGTTTCTGGAAATGCTCCTGCATGATCTGACCAAAGGGATCGTGCGGATGGATCTGCTCATACATAACAAAGAGAGACTGTGGCAGGAGCTTTGCTGCCCAACCAATGATGGCATCAGACCTGAAAGACACACAACATCCAACGGCTTTAAATGTGATTTGCTTTGATCACATATTGCCATCATCTAACTAGCGTTACACGCCCAAGTGTATGCAAATTCATCTCTAGTTCACATTTTATACATTACTGCACCATTGTGTTTCCATGTAGGTGAGCACCACTTCAGAAAGAATCAGGGTAGGGGCAGCCCAGTCCAGCCCAGCTACACGCAGAGCCTCTTCCACCTTGGACTCCTCTCTAACATCCACTCCTAACAGACGGTACTGACTGCTGGACACATAGACAGGTCCTGAAGAAACACAAGCAGCCATTCACCAAACTAAACTATGCCATACTAACCTCTTACATCTTTTACCTGACAAATAATTTTTTTAAACCACTACCAAGAAAAAAAAGACAAACCTGTAAGTGACAGTGACTGGGAGTCTATCATCCCCCTTAGTGTTATATTAGAAGTGATGAGGGCAGCCTTGCGCTGAGAGACATCAGGAAAATCTACCTCAAACACAACAGCCCCGCTCAGAGCTCCATCTCCACGTAGGCGGAAATACAAAGAGTCGAAGCCCGCACCCAAAGACAAGATCTAAACCAGGGAAGTGAGGTTGAAAAATAAAGACACCAATCGGAATGGAAACCTATACAAAAGATGGGAACATTTGGTAACATGGAAGATGATAGCAGCCTTAAAGAGAAAAAGCTTTTTAAACATTAAGTCAGTGAACATTGTGCATTTTTAAATCATATTTGACTCAGATTCTATAGACACTTTTTGTTTTCCTTTGATCAGTGAAATGACCACTACTCTGGATAATGATTTAAAATAACTGCTCTAGTAAGTGCCAAGAGGTATTACATGATTACAAGTGACCTGCTTCCAGAAAGACTGATTGGACGATACGCTGACAGCTTACCTGTCTTTCAGGGCATTTTTCTGTAATCTGAAGGAATTTCCTCACACAGTGGTCCACAGCTTTCCAGCGCACATAATAGCCCCTGAAACATCCAAAGAAACTTTAATTTATACAAGACATTTTTACCCAGTACCCCCTGCCAGCTACATACATACATGTGGTGTGCATCACCTCCCATGCACATGAGAGTAATTCTATTGCTGCTGCTTACTGTATAAATTTTGTTTATAGAGTAAACCATCACCACATACATCCAAGGTGCATGAAAGAAGAGAAAACAATACCTGACCTGTTGATAAGCGGCGCTCTCCTGGCCACTTTGCACACAAAGTGTTGAAGGAAGGCGTCGTTGAAGTAGCCCTGTGCTGCAGCAGACACTTTGCTCACCACACTGCTGTCATTGGTTCCCTGCACCTGTTTTAAGGAACAACAAAGAACCAGCAGAAATAAATCTCCCAAAACACAGTGCAAGACTTTTTAAGACCTTTAATGATCTTCTTTCTTATCCTTCCGTTGAAGGATGTCACATATACATACAAATGTTGCATATACTCATATCATCATTTTAAAGTATGCACATGTGCAATGAGACTACTGTTACAGGGGTGGATTCTCAAATTAAACACGGCCACAGATTCAAATAATGAGGTTAGCGCATGCATGAGAAGTCCCTAAAGTTTTAGGTAAATGTGACTTATTTTTAACTGTGAATCATGCAAAGCTAGTCTAGGGTTCAAGAAACACACAGAGCTGTACTGTGATACATCTTATTCTATTGCATATGTACTAGTAACTATCTGGCATGTAGTGCTGTAATAGGCAGAGACTGAGCTCATTTTTAATATCTTCTTACACATCTAATATTTTTTGAATACAACTGCAATATTGTGGTTCAACCATCAGAAGAACAATATAATTTACATCGTATACTTCATAATGTAGTAGAGCTAAAGTAAACAGTGGTGTGTTTACACATAATACTGTTAAGTAGTGATGGGACGTTCTGTATCGAGTCTTCGGAGCGTGTGTCGAGTAATGGAGGGG
>NW_024582526.1:341415-370506 GCF_018398535.1 Haplochromis burtoni | reverse complement strand
TGTCCTACTAGAGCAAATGAAGCTTCATGAAGCTTCGCGTTGGGGTGAACCAATTGGATGAAAAGCTTCAGTGCTTCATGGGGCTTCATCTGCCCATCACTACTGTTAAGTACTGTGAATAGTGAAACAACACTTACGGCGATGTCCCTCCCCTTCTTCTGCGCTTTTCTGTTTGTTGCTGGCATAGTGACGGCAAGTTATCGCATAACGTCACAATAAAACACCTCCACGTTTCCCACAATGTCTTAAATAAAAACAGACCGACACATTTGTGTGCCTGCACAGCAGTGCACCGGTGAAAACAAGTCAAACATCCTTCACGTGGTATTGACTTCCGAGATATTTCCCAGGATTTCTCCGGCGCCCCCTGCAGCCCGGAGGCTGCAACAGAAAACCACGCGGCTAATCACTGAAACTCCATTCAGACACCAACAGGAAATGTTTTGGTGTCTGTGCCTCGATTATTATGATTATCTGCTAGTTATTGAGCAACTTTTGTCGCCATTAAAACATTAAAATTTGACTAAAAGCTAAAAGCCTCGGGTTAATATTATCAATGACTGCCATATTTTTCTATTTTCAAAAAAGGATTTAAATCTTTGTCGAAAATAAAGGCAATAATTAAATTATACAATGCTTTGTGCATTCATACAATGATAAAAAGTTTAGTCTCTTTTTTTAAATGGACATTCCGGAATTTTATTGTTTGTGAAACCATTTACCAGGTTTTTTTTTTAACTATGTATATATATTTAAATTTAAATATTAACTTTAGGTAACGCTCCTTAGAGGTTATCAAAAATAATAACCTTCAGAGGAGCTTCTAGAAGGTTGCCAATATATTACCCAAAGAATTCATTACAATAACCCCGTCTACGTTTCCTAGAATACCTTTTAAAGATCGGAAAAAATATAACCAGGCGAGAAAGAACGTTTCCAGAGGGGGTGATGTGTTTTCTGAGAATGAATCATTTCTATGAATTTGCCATTCTCACTGTGCGCGGTATTTTGTTCGTCGAACTTGTGTTCTGTGACTCTTATAATTGATCTAAATCTGTACTTTTAAAAAGTGCCATATAAAGACGAGTGAAAAAAAAATCAAAGGATATGCGGCTCTTCTTTTCTTCCCAGAATTGACAATGCGGCACTCAGTGCGCATGCGCCAATTTCCAGGAAGCGTTAACATTTTTTTTCTTTCACCAGCTGATAGCCAAATTGTCAACAGTTAAGTCAGCGCTACCCGCACGGCTGAAACGACACTATACACGGTAAATAGATTTATGTTTTCCTCTCAGTACCTCTGTGTTACTTATACGCTCGGCAGGAACGGCTGTGTTTCATTGGGCGTCGAAATGCGAGGCTTTGTTTCAGTTTTGTGTCGTCCGAACCGAATGCTCGGATCGCTGTCCCGCTAGCACATAACCCGAGATAAGGGTTGCTGATCTGATAACAGTCATTGTGGGAGTTGCCTCAACACGAGTACGCCAGGATGTCATCCGTCTGCTCTCTTGTCCTGACGCGTGTCAGCGTTGTGCTGAGGTTAATGTTTCAAATGGAGAAAGTGCTGCAGTGCCGGGGGGAGGGGGGTTGTTAGCGTCGAGTGTCTGAGGTGGGAGAGAGCAATTAGAAGCGCAGCATCCCCAGTAAACTCCAGATCAAATGGGCCGCTATTCTCCCCACACATCTCCTATTCAGTGAACGCAGCAGCATGTGAAGGTTGGTACATATTGTGCAATGCAGTTAGGATTTAAACAGGTGCTGGATTGTATGCGAGACCTCCATCCCTCCTATGAGGCTTAAATCTTTAGAACTTATTTCTGGATCGGCTTGGATTTCCGTTTCATGAGGTAAGGCGTGATCACATTCAGAGGTAGTACACGTGAGACATTACAGTCGCAATTAAAACTTGTGCTTGATCGCATAGAAAACTTCTAATCTTTAGAAAGTATGGATCCGCCGGGAGAAGATTTGTTACCTTGAGGAAGAAGGATATGTGTATATAGGGCAGACAGTGTGTAATCTTGAACCGAAATAAAAGTCTTCTGGCTTTTTCACACAGGCCAAACACGACTAGAACAGAGGTCAAGACGTCGTCAGTGACACGTGACTCTCGGTCTGTTTTGGGAAGCAGCACAAGTGACCAAAAGCACCTGTCTCCACTCAGGGAGGAGGCCCAGCCCCCCTGCTGTCTCTGGTCAGTATGAGCTCCAGAGGGAGCGGAGGCCGCTCCAACGGCACACTAACGCAGACCAAGATTTGCCAGTTCAAGTTGGTGCTGCTGGGGGACATGGCTGTGGGCAAGTCCAGTCTGGTGCTGCGTTTTGTCAAAGGGCAGTTTGATGAGTTCCAAGAGACCACTATAGGAGGTAAGAACTGGGAGAACTCCTAATCAGGTGATTGATTGGGGGGGGGTTAAGAACCCCATAATGATCTATCGTGCTTCTTTTTTATGTCCAGCTGCATTCCTGGCACAGTCGGTGTGTCTTGATGATACCACAGTGAAGTTTGAGATCTGGGACACTGCAGGACAGGAGCGATACCACAGCCTGGCTCCCATGTACTATCGTGGCGCTCAGGCTGCTATTGTTGTCTTTGACATCACCAAGCCGGTACGTAGAAATATTTCCTAATTTCAGTAGGTCTTGGCTGAACTGATATTTGTTCTAAAATGTCGGACTGCTGCCTACAGGTATTTTTCAACATTCACAATTCATTTCATTTACCTAAATCAATCATGTAAAGATTCTCACTGAAAGACAGTTGTAGAAACGCATAAATGTCTCCCACAGCCTAATATCAGTATTAACCTGGAAACTCCTCGAGTTCTTTCCTTTCCTCTTTTTTTTGTCGTCCCACATTCTTTACATCATTAGACATGGATATATTTGGTATCACTGAAATTCAGGAAGTTAGGTGTGACTATGAAGGTAGAGTAGGCCATCTGATAACTGGAAGGATGGTGGTTCAATCTCCAGCTCCCATGATCCCAGAGCTAGAGTTGGAGGATAACTTCAGGGTTCACCTGAAGTTATATTCTCTATGATCGTTGGATTTTTCTCTGTATCTATTATTGTAGGATCTACTGTACAATATAAAACGCCTCGAGGCGACTGTTGTTGTTATTTGGCGCTGTATAAATAAAATTGAATTGAATTGAACCCCTGGGTTTTGAATTATGAAGGTGGTACTGAGTTAAATCGCCATGGTAGCTTGTGCTTCACATCTGTATATTCAAGATAAGACATTTGGCAAATGCAAAACCACCACCTACTGATGAATGTCTCTGGGAAATAGTGTCACCATTCCTGGAAGAGCCCCTAAGGCCAGTGTGAAGCTTCAACAAGGAATAAAGATTCTTGAGCGCAATGTGAATGATAGAAACTTTGAACCTTGCATCCAGTTCGTGTACTGGCTGATGTTGAAACACAAATTTGCATTTTGATCTACTTAATGGTTTACAACATGTTTTTATATTTGTCCTGTGTGACAGTGTAAATCCACCGTCTGGCTGGGCCTTTCTGTGTGGCGTTAGCAGCTTCTTCCCGTGTCTGTGTACTCACAGTTTGAGTCTGATCTTCTTGTGTTGTCATGATGGCCACTGATACTGTAAGGTCTATGAAGTGACAGTCGAAATGTTCTGCCAGCTTTCCTTAATGGAGTTTTTATTTTTATGACCACTCAAATCATGTGTCACAACAAATATATTACATTCAACATGTATTATATGTTCGACCACTTCATATTTTTTATGTTTATTAAATTAGATTTTATGTATACAACACTCATTCACAATAACAGTGCACAAGGATGATAATATCCATTGAGCAAGTACTTGGTGACAGCAGGGAGGAAAAACTCAGTCTAAACAGGAACAGATCTCGTACAGAACCATGCTTTAGGCAGATGCCCATAGTTTCCTAACTGGTTCTGGTGGTGATGGGGAAAGGGAAGGCAGAAAAAGAGAATATAGAGAGACGTTAAAATTTGCTCTTTTATTTGTAAAGCATCTCCCGGGACCTGTCCATGTTGCAACTGGTTTGTGCTGTAAGCGACACACACCTCCTTCTTGGATGGACTAATCAGGCCGATGACCACCTTTGTGGGATTACTTAGCCTGACTGTCTGTGTTAGACTATGCAAATACAAGTAAAGAAAATCCTGGGCACTCTGAGCAGGAGAAGGAAAGTGCTGTAGAAATTCCACTTCCCAAGTAGGAATATCAGCTGTCTTTTATTTCAAATGTGTTTTCATAAGTGCAGCCCAAACACGCTGCTTTGAATCAGGTTTTGCAAACTTTTAATGGTTGTTATCTACAGTCATGCATATTTGTGTAAATAGTAGGGGTGGGGGAAAAAATCGATACTGTGTAGTATCGTGATATTTTGTTTGCTAATAATGTATCGATACAGGGACAGCAGAAATTGATATTTTGTTACAAAAAAAGTTTTTGTGCTCTGACTTCAGAGCATGTTGATCCTTTTTCTGAGCAAGAATCCTGACATTCCTTCACTGTCCAAATGTGTTTAACTTTAACCGTGTTTAACCGTTCAGTTTGTCAACAATAAAACTGACTGAAATGAGAGAATGGCTGAGTGTGAGACTTTGATATTAGATAAAATGAATATTGATAAAGTTTACCTTTATGTACAGAATCTGAATATCGCAAAATATTTTAAAAAATTGCAATAATATCGTATCGTGCGTTAAGTATTGTGATAATATCGTATCGTAGGATGTATGGTGATTCCCACCTCTAGTAAATAGCAATTCTGAAATCTATCAAAGCATAAATGGAAAACATTTTTGATGTCACACATCTCCAATGTTAGCTGTGACTTTGGGTTCACCTAGTTCTTTTATTGAAATTAACTGATTCTGTACTTACCCATATTATAATCAAGACATTGATTTTTTTTTTAAATTATTTTTTAACACATACTGTGTCTTCAGACTTTTACATTTTAACAAGTAACTTTCTTTCTGTCAGTACCTCAGTCATGCTTCCAACACAGAGGCTTTGAACTTACTGACGTTTCATTTGAATGTCGCACTTTTGAAAGAAGTTATTACATTATACTGCCCAGCTCCAATATTTGCATCAGCTCAAAGGTGAAAAGTTAATCTCATCATATTTGCTTGGTATCTCCATGGTAGTTTATCTGACCTTGGTTCTGTGTTTGTGCAGGAGACGTTTGAGAGAGCCAAGGCCTGGGTGAAGGAGCTGCAGAGGCAGGCCAGTCCTAACATTGTTATTGCCCTGGCTGGAAACAAGGCTGACCTGGCCGAGAAGAGACTGGTGGAGTATGAGGTAACGCACCCCTGTTGGTCCAAATTAAATCATAACCAATTTACTTCCTGAAGACAGAAGCAGTCCTATGGATAGAAGCACCTTGTTAATGAAAGAGGTCAGAGGCCACAGTTGTTGGAGCTGACAGACTATTAAGATTCACATCTTCAGCCTTGAAGCCGTTAGCTGTAACTGCTAGCCTAAAGCAGAAATATGTGGCTGCAAAGGGAACACACTTGCAATTCATAACTAACAAAATAGTCCCCAGTGAATCTTTTGCTTTAATTATCTCACAGCATGAATAAAAAAACCCCAACCATGCTTGTTGCAGCATTGTAGGCTACTACGGTTGGATTTTAATACTGTGGGGAATGCTTTCTGGTCTGACTTTGGCCCACAATACTAGTTAGCTATGGTTTGAATGTGTAAGTGCTGTCACTGACCTTTTGGATCCTGGTACAGCCACACTTCTATTGTCTGAATCCACTAGATCACCTTTGGGATGTACTGTATATGTGTGTACATATAGAAGCTTCTGTTGGAGCTACACACTGTGGCAACCTCTTGTGACAGGAGAGTAGCTGAAAGTGGCTTTGTAACAGTGATGTCAGCATGGAGCAGAATATCAGAGGAAGGTGGTCTCCATGACACCAAGAACTGAGCTCAATAAGAGGAGCCATCCAATTTTAGTTTAGAATGGTAAACTGTATATAAAAGGGTACTCGCCATCCACTGGTTTGGGAATCCGTATTACAAAGCTTCAGACCTTACATCCTGGCTTACACTACACTATGCTGTGTTTGGTTTGTTTTCAAAATCATTATATGTGGAGCAGAACCAAGGACAAAATTATATGTTAATGCTAGTAAGCTTGGTAAGCAAGCAGCATTCAGACTGTATTAGTCCATTATGCCTCCTTAAGGCTACTTAAAATTAGAGATGGCACGATACCACTTATGTCCGAATCGGTCGGATGTGACTTTTTTTTTTTATATGTGATGCTGAATTACAGTCATGATTTGTGAATGGAAAACAGTTTAGTTCCTTTCATCTGCAGGTTTTAGCATTTGTGCTAGTAGTTTTTTAAATACTGTGTAATAATTTGATCTTTTCATATGCTGAATGGTAAAGGAAGCCCAGACATATGCCGAAGACACTGGTTTGCTTTTTATGGAAACCTCTGCAAAGACAGCCATGAACGTCAATGAGCTGTTCCTGGCCATTGGTGAGTGTTGTTTTATATAAGAATAATTTCTTTCACAGAAGAGACTAATAGACGTCAGGAGTCCTGCCTCGTGAATTATATGCTTGTCACAGTCTAAATAAACCTCTTCTCTTTAATCTAGCAAAAAAGATGCCAAAAACAGACACCCAAAACCCAACGCATGCAGCCCGACATCGGGGAGTCAACCTCCAGGACCCAGATGCTCATTCCACCCGAGCCTGCTGTGGAGGGAACTAGACTTCCACAACTCTCTACCACCTGTATTCTACCATCCACACCACCACAGCCCTACAACCATCTCGTCTCTTTCAATCAACTTACAGGGGGTGAGCCTTTACTCTGCATTCATCTTCCTGTTCAAGCAGAGAGAATAAGAGGAGAGGAAGAACCAAAAAAGCAAGCAGAGATGGAGGACAGAGACAACGTTTCACACGTGTCTGTTGACCAACAACTCTGATTCCACATTTGGAAAGACACGGTATAGAGAAGACTGAGATTAAGAGGAATGTAGAAGATGGTGGCAAGCCTGTTCTAGTATTTAGCACTAATTGTGAAATTTCTTTCGTGTTCACTCTGCCTTGCATCATTTTCAGTCACGGCCCCGATTGGCACAAACTGAGCAGCACATGTTGCCGAGTGTCCCGAAAGGAGAAAAAAGGGCCGAGGCATTAAAAGAGCCAAACGGTTGAGACGTCAGTCACACCCCCCCCCCCCAGCTTGCAGCTGCTTGCTTTTCCCCTCTAATAAGATCCTTCTGTGAATAAATACCGAATTGAACCCCGGGAATGAGTTTGAACCCCTCTGTCCTGCCCGACCCTCCTGTGGCTCAGTTTGTCTGACACAAGTCAATTCGTACCTATTTAATGTTCCATGTTCCTACTTCTCTTGGCTGCAGACTGATAAGCTTCAGCATCTCTGATTCCTCCCTTATTTAGTCTAAATGGTAACCCAAAAAGTTAAGACGTGAAGTAAACATTTCAACTTCTGACAAGTTCTGAATTAGTGAAACTAAAGCTCAGCAAGTCTGAGAATTATTTATTGAAAGATTGAGGTACATGCAGTTAGTGTGAATAAGCTTGCTGTAGCTCTTTACAGCAGTAATATACACTGGATGTGAAGTGTATAACTATGACATGGACAGGGTTACTAAATCGTTATTCTGATTGGCATCTATAGCTTTCCATCTGGAAATGGTGTTCCCAAATGTCAAGGAATTGATTAAATTCCATTGTCCTCCCTGTTTGGTTTAGACTATGAGGCTTGTAATAAACCTCCTTGGTCTGGAGTATATCTGCACATGTTGTGTTCAGCTTAAATGGCATAACTGTTTCCTTTACCTTACTAGAATGAGCTGTGTGCTCAGTGGCTGTCAAAAGGCTTGGCTGAAGAAAATGAGGAAAGAATAGATAAAAAATACACACAAAAAAACAGAAGTGCCTACTCCCCGTTTTCTTTCTGTCAATCATGCTTGGGGCTTTCTTTGAGTGTGTGCTTTGCAGACAAGGCGCAAGACTACTCCCTGACGTTGGTTTGCACCATAAACCAAAAACCTGGCACCCCGTCATTAGGCTATACCGTACTGGCTCTTTGTATGGATGTAGAGATCCTGTCGAATACACTGTATGTTAAATATTGTCTTAATTTCACTGAGAATGTTTGTTGACTTTAGCAGAGCACACTTGTGAACCTGGAATGGATCGTTTAAAGGACTCTGATCAATGTTATAAATCAGTGGGATTTAAACACACATCTGTGTCCAGAGAAATCTTTTCTTCGGCTTTATTTTCATATCCAAGCATTTTGATGAGAAAAACTGAATTCTCATTAAGACAATTTTCAAATAGTATACAAATGGAAAGCTTAAAAAAAAAAAAAAAAAAGTACCGTTCCTCTCAACACTAACAGCTCACTATATACAAGAAACGCATCCACTGTCATTGTTCACTGTTTTAACGTAGGTTCAGTGGTCTGTACGAGTAAGATGACAAGTAATTAAAACAAAGACTTGCTTTTTCCATCAGCACCTACGGTATGTAAGTGTTCAATAAAGCTGTGAAGTCATTATTTCTGTTTAAAAAAACAAAATGAAAAAAAGCTGTTCTCATCTTTCTGGCCTCTTTAATCATCTTGAAATTACAATGTCAGAAAAAGAAAAAGTGTTCTAAAAAATCTGGTTGGATTAAAATACATAAAAATCATGTTTAAACAACAAAACATTTTGATGGGTATAATTTCTGTGGAAACTGAATCCAGAATCAAATTCTTTGCTTGTGTACAGTCCACCTTTACGGGCATTTTAATAAAGCCATGCCTCTGCTTTGAACAGCTCGTGTGAGTAGCTGCAGGTACATAAATTAATGAATATAAACTAACGGAGAAGTTTACACTGCCTCTCTGACTATCCCTCACACTCGTCATCCTCCGCTGCTGTATAGATCACCTGGTTTCTGCGTTTGATTCTTGGAGTTGGGCCTCTGCTGCCAGCGTCCCCACTCTCAATGCTGGTTCGTTTTAGGATGCGCGCAGCTGTGACGTCCTCATCGTCGCCGCTGCCCTGTCCTGCCCCGTCTGCTCCAAACTGAGCGTGAGCTGGGGTAGAGTGGGAAGGAGGTGGCAGGTTCATGAGGTCGGGCAGAGGAGGGGGCGAGACGCTGCATTTGGGCTCGGGTAGAACCATACGGCTGGGTGTGTGGATTTCACCTGCTTTCGCATCAAAAAGCTCGTCTGCTTTCACCTCTGCTTTCAGCTCCTCCTCCTCCTCCCACTCGTCTTCTATGGTGATCTCATCTGGATTAAATGAACCTGACAATCCTGAAGTATCGGTTGGATACTCGCTGGGCTCGTCAGTACTTCCCAAACTATCTTCATCTTCGTCATCCTCTCCTCCTGTACTGCCCTGAACTCTCGCCACCTCATCTTCTCCCCGCCCGACCTGTGCATAGATGTCTGTGAGACCCAACTTGGCGCAAAGCTCGGTCGTCTGAGGGTTGGTGTTGTAGCTCGGGGTAGCCTGACGATGGGGCTTGTTGGGGTTGTAGGATGGCACCGTTGGACTGAAGTTGTCTGGAATGCCAAGCTCCCCGCTCAGATCCTCCACCACCTGCATCATAGCGGCTTCTGAAGCGCTGAAGTCCCACCTGATGGGTGTATGCAATCCAACATTATAAAAGAAAGTATGAACAAAAACCGCTCAGTCATAATGACCTTTGCTTCAAGCATCTGAAGCAATAACTTGGCAGCTCATTATTAGGCTCCACTATACTGTCTCCCAGTATGGATGCAAATACACTATGTAAAGTATGGTTTTGGCTTCACTGAAAACGTGCGTTGAGCTGATTTAAGCAAATATTGGTGTCCTGAGAAATCTTTCCTTCTGCTTTATTTTCATTATGTGAAATGTATTTTTATGAATAAGCAGTGTGACACACTTCAAATTGCTCCCCACTCAGTTCTGCTTGCTGGCTTTGGGAAGAAGGAAAAGAATGAAAACCCACAGCTGAAGCAGTGAGTTTCATACTTCCTCTCTAACTTGCACAGGTCTAACTAGCTACACCAGCAACTTCATTCTTGGTCTGTCTTGACATTGTAGACAGCTGAGTAGTTTAAAGAAAAATTCCAGTGACTAGCTCTAGTGCTCCTATTGCTTATTAGCATTTTTCTTGCGCTTCAAAAAAAAAAAAAAAAAAGTGGCATTAATTTGTGGAGAACATGCTGCCAAACAAAACATGCAAATATCAAACTTGTTTTTCCCCATAGAGCTTATTTTTGTTGCTTATTTCACCAAGGCAACACAGGTGGTGATAACATCCTACACAAAAAGGCCTTCCCTGAGCTCGAGTTTTCTTTTACACCTAGAGCTCAGGGAAGTTACAATGCAAAGCTTGTTTTAAGTGCAAGATCCTCTCTTCCAGAGTGACCTTTCCTCTGTTGCATGACACTGGCTCTTTGTTCAAGCTAATGTTTTAGTTCTGGGAGACTGAAATCATGCATGCACAAGCTAACTCTGCTTTTACAGGCCTTGTTACTTTTATGTCTATACGTGTGTACCGTTCATGCAAGCCATTATTCTCTGGGGGGTTCCAGGGGTGAGGAGTGGTCCTCTGTAGAGTGTTGGTAGCCTTGAGAATAGCAAGCCACTCTGGATCATACTCAAGACCCTCAGATGAACCTGGTCTTTCTGGAATATCCACAATCTGAAAAAACAAAAGGTGTTAGCTCACACACTTTAACCCAGACTCTGATCCTAATATATCAATTTTACAAAAAAAAAAAAGTTGTCCCACCTGTAAGAATTCCCTGTGGGGCAAACATTTATCCAGAGACAGGAATTTGGTTACGCGTGGTGCACTTTTACCTTTAGGCTGAAAATAAGAAATCACCGAAATGATGGTTAGAACGATTTAAACCTTATTAGCAGCAGTAATTCTAACTGAACAACTGTCACTCTCACCGGATGCTGCATAATGGCAGCAAATTTCACATGAAGATGTGCAGAGAACCAATAGTTAGGCTGGAGGTGAGCTAGGAGCTCCTCTGCAGCAGGACTTCCCAGAGAGTTTGACTCCACCTCCTGACGAAGGAATTTCTTCTTTCGTAACAGCTCCTTCGTGCTGCCATAGTAGTAGATTCCACGAGGCCAGTCGTGGCTCATGAAAATGTCTATTGGCATCTGGATCTTAGCAGAAATAATCATGTAAAATTAACATTGTATATTTAGCTACAGAAGTGGACAAACATTTAGAGTTGTGTGGAAGAACTTGCGAGATTTACCTGTTTTAATTTGAAAACCTCGATATTTCTGATGTGGTATGCACTTCGAAGTGTTTCAGGATTATATGGAGGGAATTCATGGTGGCCTTAAAGTGAAAACATGCCATGTATTTATGATGCATAGCAGTAGAGCCTCAAATATTTGAAAAGCTAAACAAACAAAAACAAATACCTTTCCTGTAGTCACGTGATTTGAAAATGCCAGATAAGCCACCAATTCTGATCCCTTTGTAGCGAATAACACCAGCATAACCTGGAGACAGGTGATTATATAGGTCAGGCTT
Organism: Haplochromis burtoni; assembly: GCF_018398535.1. Classification (NCBI taxonomy): domain Eukaryota; kingdom Metazoa; phylum Chordata; class Actinopteri; order Cichliformes; family Cichlidae; genus Haplochromis; species Haplochromis burtoni. Next base: position 358,940 of record NW_024582526.1, on the reverse strand, counting down.
GTGGCGAGTCAGACAAGCTGGCAAACAAATTTGGAATCAGTCAGTCTCTACCTAGATAATAAATGTTTGGTGCCACCCAGCCTCCATAAGGGAGCTCTTGCAGGTGATTGGAAGCCTCGTGGTTTCCTCCAATGAAAATGGTAAACACCGGAGCCTTCTTCTCCCCAGAATAATACCTGCAACACGGACAATAATAAAGTTTTAAATATCCTTACTCGTGTCTTTGATTTAACAACCAAACAAAAACACAACATAAACAAAGAACTTACTTGTAAAAGGTCTGCATGGTTCTGTACTTGGCTGGCACTGCCATGCACTTCAAGTCTCCCTCATTTCGCACTGCCTGGAAGTCTCCACAGCAAAGCAGCAGGTCCACCTTCACCCCTTCCTTCTGCTCCAGATACTCAATTGTCTCATAAATCTTGTCCAGCTCCCCATGGCAACAGCCTTCTACTGCAATTTTCATCCTGTGCAAACAGGTGATCTGACAACGTGCAGAGAAATTCACATTCACACTAAAGGATGGCTTCTGTTCTCATCTAAACACCATTAGCCTCTGTGGACACAGTCAAGCCGAGGTCCACGGCCTCCTAAAAGATGATTTGGCAATCTGTAAAGACATACAATGGTGATGATTACTTTCACTTAACACACAATTTCGCTAAAGTCTAGTTCTAATATACATTTCAGTTGGGTAAATTTTTTTTTTCACATCTTGGATCATAGTTTTAGTTGCCTTTTAATCACACAGTGGAAAGGGACTTTAATAACCTACAATACGGTCTTGGATGATCTTAAACAGTGCTAATGAATTACCATGTGACTAAAGCTATCCAGGAGCAATCGGGTAGACACCCGTTTAATTTTAGCGTATGAGCAGAGCTCCTGTTGGACTGTCATGTTTCATTTAGCTAGAAACAATAAATTAAACGAAAGGTATGCGAACTGAAGATAACCCTAGCATCTTTTTTAAGACATTAAAGACTCTACAATGCACGCTGCACCGGCGGGTAGCCCTTGAATAAGTGCAGTAAGTAGTGCACGATGCTTTTTATTTTTTTTATTTTAATCTGACAAATGTGTCCCATGCTGCTTTAAAGTATTCTCTACTTCGTATCCTCACACTCAAGCAGGGTAGCTACTAGAAGCTCAGGTCCTACGATACAACACGCAACAGCTAGCTAGGCTACGTAATTAAGCGAAACAACTCGACAGCATATATGGAGGAAATTTGTTATATAAGAGCAAAGTGAACGAACTGAGTACTTACAGATTTGGGGGTATAATTAACGAGTATTTTGAGCCGGTTTATAGTCCATAAAGTTGCAAACTTGTGCAAAAAAACATGCTTATGTTTGTGGAAGAAACGAACAGAATGGATGTTCCCACCTCGCCTCTACCAATATGAGCGCATGCGCAATTCTTCATCAAATTCTAGTGACTAGCAGTAGATTCCATTATAAATGTGTAGAATTATATTACTATACTTGTTGCTAAGTCTTGATTTAAAAATAGATTGTATTTTTAAAATTTGCGTTTTTATATTTATTCCTTAATCTGATGCATAGTTCGGACGACTCAACCTATTGTGTCGAATCAAATTCAAGCAGACAGCAACTACGTCACGTTTATAAACAATATTTACTTTATTGACAAGTCCACGGTCTGTCAGAGAGCTCGCTAAGTTAGCGGTGTTGGTTTTTGTTGCATATCTGCTACGGGACATCACAGCTGAGCCTACGGAAGAATATAGGGGCCTGTTTTAGAAATAACGCTAGCGAAGAGTTGTCTGATTAGGCTACAGTTACTTTTTAAAGGCCCCTCAAAGCTGCTCTGGGGGGTGGAGTGTCTCCAGACTGCTGCGCCGATTGGGGCGCTCCATCGGAGGAAGAGAGATGGCGTGCTTATTGGAGGCCCCACTCCGCATCAGTGTGCTGTCTGTGAGTGCCAGTCTTTATAATTTCAACTAGCATTGTCAGGTTATAGAATGCAAACGGCAACTGCGAGTAGCTGATTTTGTTTGGTCATCTAGAAGCTCTCAAATATAAAGGTTTTTCTGTTAGCCATAAAGCTAAGTTAAAGGCATTGCAACATGTAGCGGTCCGCCTACGTAGCTGTTGTAGAGAATGATTTTCTTCCTCGCGTTGCCCGGGCGGGCGGGAACCTTCCGAGCACAATAAAGGGAATACATGCGAGCTGTGCCCGCTCGCCCCGTCGTTGTAACCTAAAACAAAATTGAGCGAACAAACTAGCTGTCAGTGTTACTCGGAATGAGTTAGCAGCTAATTGCTAAGAGTACCAGTGCTGTCACCAGTTTTGCAGTAGTCAAAACACGTTTATAGAATGCATCATGCACATTGGATAAAAAGTTGTAGGAATGAGATTTTTATTCAAACCACTCAGTATTATTTGATTTTAAGTTATGCGCCGTCTTAATTGCAATAGCAAACTTAACACTGTAAACCTAGCTAACGTTAGGTGCTCCTGCAAGTAACATTAGCAACTGTAGCATACGGTTAAGCTAGCGAAGCAAACTTCGCTAACTCACTGGTTTCCTTACTCTTGAGGTTTTTTTATATGTTGTGTGTCGGCAGTCAGAGCTGTAGTAATTGGTAAGACTCCGGGATTTACCCTAGCAAGTGACACTCACTGCCAACTGTAACTTGGCTAATATAACGCAAAATGTTCCACGAAAAAGCGCATAAGGAGCCCCCGTGAAACGCCCCCCATGGTAGGTGTATGCAGAAAGGAGGCAGTGTGATTGAAGATATCATGGTAACTGATACTTTAGCATCTCAGCTTCACTCTTTTTTTCTTTTTTTTTTTTTTTTAAAAACACGAGTTGATCCGTTATTGTGTATACATACATAATGCTGTATACTTGTGAAATGAATGTTTGCCACAGTGGCTGTCTGAATGAGAGGTACACAGGTACAGAACGTGTTGGGACACCTTGTGAGCTGCGTGCTGGCATCAAAGTGTGACTCCGTTGGCAGCTGGAGGACGTTGACTTCTGCGGAAAGTTCTGGTCAAAGCTGCCAGTGATATAAACAAAGTTTTCTGGTGTCGCAGTGTCAAAAAGCTTTTAAAAGCTCCTGCCGTGGAGGCTGCTGTGTTTTTCCTGTGTGTAACACAAAAGGTGTTATTTTAGTTGTAAAAAAAAATAACAATTTAAAACTGCCCTTTTTATGTATGATTAATTATTGTTTATTTAATGGTTAATAATTGTTCAGTTAGAAACCAAATTCCGTAGGCTTTTACTCTGCTGAAATATGTGCACTTTGTGAGTTGTCAGATGTGGAGGACAGCGTAGAGAAAAAATACTGTACAAGGTAAATCCAGGGTCAAGTCAGTGATTTCTAAAAGTCATGTTTGTGTTTTTGTTTTGTTTTTTGTTCTAATGCAGGAAGTCACCGCCACTAGTCGCCATTATGTTGACAGACTGTTTGACCCCGACCCACAGAAAGTGCTTCAGGGAGTCATGTAAGTGTGGGTCTGATCGCGTATGATATATACACATGTATATCAGGGTGTTTCCTGTGTCAGAATAGTACTTATGTGAATACACACAAAAATACTGTCGCGCATTATGTAGGTAAGGCAAGAAGTCTGTGCATCTTATAGAGTTTTTTTGTTTTTGTTTGATGCATAAAATGCATTATGCTTCAAACTTGTAAATTAAATTGAAGTCTTACATATATTTTTTTTTTCACAGTTTTCATTAATTCTCTTGGTGGAAGGCCAAAACCTGTTTGGTGGGTGGAGACATTGCAGAAAAATCTCTGCGTGTGCTGTTTTGTTTGTTTTTGATTTTGTTTTAAATTTTGTTTTACAAAGTGCAGGAAAAAAAGTGTTTGAAATAATTTTTTTGCAGTAAATGACAGCTGTCAAATTCTGCTTGCCTCCAATTTGCAGACTTTATTCAGCCACTGCAATAGCACGTCTTTGGGCTTTCCTGATTTTTCTTTCTTTCTTTTTTGTTGAAAATGAATGAAATTGGTGGTTAAAAAAAACAAAAACAAACAGTCCACCCTGTTACGTTAAATTCAGCTGTTGTTGTTGCTAAGAGTTTAATTCCACAGGCTGTTTATCATTTACCAACACATGCTTGTTTTTAATGTCCCAAATTCTAAACATTAGTGACGACAGTGTTGCAGCAGGAGTGTGTGCTTACATGCACAGGCTTAGCTGTTTGTGACTTCGTGTCTCACTCTCACTCTTGGTCTGGACTGCTGTGATTTGGACTCGGACTATTTAGTTATTTTTAACTTGCGGGGAGACTAGCTCTGGTTACGACTTGTATCGTTTCATTAGCCGAGCGCCTGACCGCCTTAACTGCCTCCTAGATCAGTGTGCTTTTCCACTCACCTTGCTGCAGTTTGATATCACATATCATCTGAAGGTACTAACAGAGCAGAAGAAGCTCATGGGGGGGAAAAAATGCACTTAGATGAAGCCTGTTCATTTCTAATGTGTTACATGAGAATATGTAGAACATGAGCTTGATATCAATGATTTCTATTGTTGTTTTTAAAACTGTCAGCCTGCCTGACCTGTGTCGGCCTGATGTGCTTATAACTTATCAATTAAATGATAACATGCTATAAATCAAGGTGTTCATATTCACTCTTAAGGTTATATTATGTTGTTTCAAATACATTCACATGTCTCATTTGGTTGTATTTGTATGCTTTCACAGTGACATGAAGAACGCTGTCATAGGAAACAACAAGCAGAAGGCCAATCTGATTGTCCTCGGAGCCGTGCCGAGGTATGAATCCCCGCGCCTCTCACACTCTCCTGCTCTCTACTTCCTTCTTTAGGTCTTTGGAAAAAGTCATTCTAATGCACTTACATGAAGCTGTTGGAACATGGCACACTTACCCTCTTGTGTCTGTTCCTCCAACCAAATAAGTTGGACCACATTAAAAGCACTTATGGTGCTTTTGAATCTAGTTGTTTTGCAACCCCCAACCTCTTTGATATCATAACAGAGCATGAAACTCACCACAGTACATTACCCCAGCCATCCTCTGAACCCATTTGGTCACAGATACAGAGTAGATGGATACTTAAAAAAGGTCTGTTAGGGCCAAGTTTATTTTTACCCCCAGGTTCTACAGGCTGATGCCTGTTTTGTTGACAGTAGTATAAAGTTGTAGTTCATGATAATATGAAACTACAGCACAGTTGTTAAAGCTATGCAATATAACCTGGTAGTAAATTCTGCTATGTCTTACAGGTTATGCAGGGTTTGTTCTCATGTTGAACCGGCTCCCAGGTTGGAGTTGGGAAACAGACGTCCTCTCTAGGCAAAGGCTAGAAAAATAGGCTGCTGGGGCTTTATTTGTCTTTTTCCACTTCCTATGTATGGTTCTGCTGGAGGTTTCTTCCTGTTAAACGAGAGTTTTTCCTTTCCGCAGTCACAAACTGCTTGCTCATGGAGGGGTCATCTTATTGTTGGGATTTTCTCTCTATTATTGTAGGTTTTTTGTCTTACAGTATAAAGTGCCTTGAGGTGACTGTTGTGTGTTTCAGTGCTCTGTATATAAATTGCATTGGATAGAAGTGATAAGACTTTATTCAACTGTCTTATTAAAAACCTAGAGAAACCCTGACTGTGCTTCCCTCCTCTGTTGGCTCCAGGTTATTATACCTGCTGCAGCAGAGCTCGTCCAGTATGGAGCTGAGGACCGAGTGCGCCGTAGTGTTGGGAAGCCTCGCCATGGGCACTGAGAACAACATCAAGTCCCTGGTGGACTGTCACATCATCCCTGCCCTTCTTCAAGGTTGGGTCAAACACACACGCACACACAGATGTATGCAAATACTGTAGGTGACGTGAGATTACACGTACTCTGTGTGCTTGCAGGTCTCTTATCTCCGGACCTGGTCTTCATTGAAGCTTGCCTTCGATGTCTCAGAACTGTCTTCATCAGTCCAGTCACCCCTGTGCAGCTGCTTTATACTGTAGGTCGCCTTAAATGCCTTCTATACCACATGTGTAGACAAGTTTGGTCATGACAAGTGCAGAGTACCAGTCTCAGGTATTTGTTGTAGCAAATACAGTGGGGCAAAAAAGTATTTAGTCAGCCACCGATTGTGCAAGTTCCCCCACTTAAAATGATGACAGAGGTCAGTAATTTGCACCAGAGGTACACTTCAACTGTGAGAGACAGAATGTGAAAAAAAAATCCATGAATCCACATGGTAGGATTTGTAAAGAATTTATTCGTAAATCAGGGTGGAAAATAAGTATTTGGTCAATAACAAAAATACAACTCAATACTTTGTAACATAACCTTTGTTGGCAATAACAGAGGTCAAACGTTTACTATAGGTCTTTACCAGGTTTGCACACACAGTAGCTGGTATTTTGGCCCATTCCTCCATGCAGATCTTCTCGAGAGCAGTGATGTTTTGGGGCTGTCGCCGAGCAACACGGACTTTCAACTCCCGCCACAGATTTTCTATGGGGTTGAGGTCTGGAGACTGGCTAGGCCACTCCAGGACTTTCAAATGCTTCTTACGGAGCCACTCCTTTGTTGCCCGGGCGGTGTGTTTTGGATCATTGTCATGTTGGAAGACCCAGCCTCGTTTCATCTTCAAAGTTCTCACTGATGGAAGGAGGTTTTGGCTCAAAATCTCACCGATACATGGCCCCATTCATTCTGTCCTTAACACGGATCAGTCGTCCTGTCCCCTTGGCAGAAAAACAGCCCCATAGCATGATGTTTCCACCCCCATGCTTCACAGTAGGTATGGTGTTCTTGGGATGCAACTCAGTATTCTTCTTCCTCCAAACACGACGAGTTGAGTTTATACCAAAAAGTTCTACTTTGGTTTCATCTGACCACATGACATTCTCCCAATCCTCTGCTGTATCATCCATGTGCTCTCTGGCAAACTTCAGACGGGCCTGGACATGCACTGGCTTCAGCAGGGAACACGTCTGGCACTGCGGGATTTGATTCCCTGCCGTTGTAGTGTGTTACTGATGGTGACCTTTGTTACTTTGGTCCCAGCTCTCTGCAGGTCATTCACCAGGTCCCCCCGTGTGGTTCTGGGATCTTTGCTCACCGTTCTCATGATCATTTTGACCCCACGGGATGAGATCTTGCGTGGAGCCCCAGATCGAGGGAGATTATCAGTGGTCTTGTATGTCTTCCATTTTCTGATGATTGCTCCCACAGTTGATTTTTTCACACCAAGCTGCTTGCCTATTGTAGATTCACTCTTCCCAGTCTGGTGCAGGTCTACAATACTTTTCCTGGTGTCCTTCGAAAGCTCTTTGGTCTTGGCCATGGCGGAGTTTGGAGTCTGACTGTTTGAGGCTGTGGACAGGTGTCTTTTATACAGATGATGAGTTCAAACAGGTGCCATTCATACAGGTAACGAGTGGGGGACAGAAAAGCTTCTTACAGAAGACGTTACAGGTCTGTGAGAGCCAGAGATTTTCCTTGTTTGAGGTGACCAAATACTTATTTTCCACCCTGATTTACGAATAAATTCTTTACAAATCCTACCATGTGGATTCATGGATTTTTTTTTTTCACATTCTGTCTCTCACAGTTGAAGTGTACCTCTGGTGCAAATTACTGACCTCTGTCATCATTTTAGTGGGGGAACTTGCACAATCGGTGGCTGACTAAATACTTTTTTGCCCCACTGTAAATACAGAACAGGCACTAATAAAATGTATTATTGGAAGAAATGCAGTGATTAATATGATCTGATTTGATTCAGTCTTATCAAATTCTTTGCCACACTCGTTAGCCTCTGCTGCAGCGGACGTGCAGCTTAGAGGTGTTAATTAAACCTCATGGTGGCACAGACAAGTGTGATTGTTCCGCTTGGTAGCAGTATGCTGTGTAAACACCTAAAGCAGTTTAAATGCAGCATATTGATTCTTCTCTGAAAGAAAATGGAATCAGTAATGTGGAGCGACTGTGTCTGTCTCGCTGTAACCAGAAATCTACCAGAGCACCCATCTGTCATTTCCTTGTTTGAATAGCTGGCTAGCCAGCATATAAACTGTCTTTCTGTTTAAGCCTTTGCAGCCATCAAAGACTTTAACCATCAGCAGTTTGTTTACGCAAAGAGGATGGACACAGGATACTAACACTGGTGTCAGCTAGACACAGGCATGCAACCCATGTCAGATAAATGTAAATATACTCCAATTGTATTAGTAAAATGAAGCTCTGCGTGGTAACCTGGTGCACCTAATTTTGAGATTTATTCGAGTCGTGCAGTTGTTGAGGAAAAAGTCATTTTTATAACCAAAAACAACAAAACCCTGTTTACCCCTTCAAAACTTGCTGGGAGTAGTCCTTGAAGCTCTCCTGGTCTGAGTGATTTCAGCCTGCTTACAGAACAAAATGACTGGTTTGCATCAAAAGTTAGTGATGAGTTAGTTAGTGGTGGTCTCTGACTATGCGGCTACTGTTGGAAAAGCCAAGAAACACTTCTGATTGTCGTCATACCGTAACTTTAGTGAGGTGTCGAAACTCATTGTTAGGGGCAAAGGAGAGGTTCTTAAATTTCATCTTTATGAGAGAATTAAAGAAAAGTTGAAAAGTATCCATGCTGTCATGGATACTTACTTGGTCAAACTCATAATCAGCAGGTCAGTCTTTTAAAAAAAAAAAAAATACCATCACATTCTTTTACCTCCAACAGAAAGCATGAGGACAGTTTTAGTTAAAGATGTTACTCGCGACTATTTGACTGAAAGTTTAAAAAAAAAAAAAAAGCGTGTGTTAAACAGTCACTCTATTGTTAGCATTGCTAGCAGCAGTGGCTACCCTATTTGCAAGGTTCCGTGCAGAGTATGGTGACTCATCGCTCTTGTTGAGTGGTTGCGAGTGCGTTTCCTCTGACACAGCTGACATAAAACGGTTTATCTTTTACAAAGCACCACAGAAGTACCTGGGTGTTCACCTCAACAATAAACTGGACTGGACTACAAATACAGACATCCTGTATAAGAAGGGCCAGAGTCGACTCCACCTGCTGAGGAGACTGAGGTCCTTCGGAGTCTGCAGGACTCTGTTAAGGACATTCTATGACACTGTGGTAGCATCTGCCCTTTTATATGCAGTGGCCTGCTGGGGGAGTGGATGGAGAGGAGGATGTTAGTAAAGCTGACATCCATCATTAACAACCCACATCAGCCACTGCATGAGTATGTGAGTGGGCTAAGCAGCTCCTTTAGTCAGAGACTGAAACACCCTCGCTGCAGGAAGGAGCGCTTTCGCAGATCATTCATCCCAACAGCAGTTAGACTCTATAACCCCTCAATCGCAAAGTCATAAGTCACTGGACACTGAACATCCACGGTCACCACTTCATGCATAATGGACATTCCATGTGTATGGACATGTGCCGGTATATATGTATGTATATGTATACATATGTATATTTAGTGTGTGTGTGTGTGTGTAAATGTCTATAAATAGGAATAGTAGTGGTACAATAGTTACGTCAAGCTATATAGTTTGTCTTCCATATTTCCAACCATATCCATAATCACATACTGTGTATGCTACCATTGTATATAGTGTATTCTCTTACTTTTTTTCACTGATTGTACTTATTTGTATTTTTGTATTTCCTTCTGATATCTGTACCTGAGCTGAGGTGACGCAAAAATGTCCCCGTTGTGGGATCAATAAAGTTTTATCTTATCTTATCTCTTAGAACTGAGATTGTCAGGAGTTTATTTTCACCCACCCTGTTTACATTTTCACATCAGAGATGGTTTAAAAGTTGACTATTCTTGAACATGATCACCCATTCTCTCATTGAAATGATTCTGTGTGTATGTTCTCTTTCGTTTGTTTTCTTTTTGAGGACCCCACTGTGATTCCTCATTTAATGTCTCTTCTGAGCAACTCTCTGAGAACCCAGGAGTACATCACCCAGATCTTCTCCCACTGTTGTAAGGTATTTGTTGGTATTTGATTGCCCATAAACACACTGGAGTCCATCACAGTGTCTCTGTTCAGACTGATCGATTGCTGATTTGAGATTTGTTGTGTTCAGACTCCAGAGCACCAGACGATCCTTTTCAACCACGGCGCCATCCAAAATATTGCCCCTTTGCTCATTTCACCCTCTTATAAGGTATAATGGGAGTGTGTATCTTTACCCCGTGTGACCATATGACCTTTGACACACAATACTCTGTAACACTCCATACATCGTCCTCTGTTCTCCAGGTCCGGATGCAGGCGTTAAAGTGTTTCTCAGTCCTGGCGTATGAGAACACTCAGGTCTCCATGACACTGGTGAATGGTGAGGAGCTTTTCTTCTTCTACTTTCTCTCGTCTTTTTCTCCTCTCATGTGCTTTTTTTCCTCATCAGTGCTGGTGGATGGTGAGCTACTCACTCAGGTATTTGTCAAAATGATGCAAAGGGATCAACCCATTGAAATGCAGCTAACAGCAGCCAAATGGTGAGTGGCATAACATTTATTTATTACTGAGTTATATCCTCTGTACCTTTTGTTTATTTGTGACCTCTTCTCCTGTTCCAGTCTAACCTATATGTGTCGAGCGAGTGCCATCAGGACAGACGATAGCTGCATAGTACTAAAGGTCAGATTTTTCCCACATGTTCTTGTGCCTCGCTTCATCATTTCTCTTGTGATACTCTACCAGTGGCACTTCTTTTTTTGTTTTTTTCCCCCCTTAAATGTGACTTTTTGCTGCTTGTGCAGACCCTGCCATGTCTCGTGCGAATGTGCAGTAAAGAGCATTTGCTCGAGGAAAGGGTGGAGGGTGCAGAGACACTGGCCTATCTCATGGAGCCCGACGTGGAGCTGCAGAGGATCGCAAGCACCACTGATCACCTCGTGGCCATGCTAGCCGACTACTTCAAGTACCCCAGCTCGGTGTCTGCCATCACTGACATCAAGAGGGTGAGTCGTGTCTGTTCAGTTAAGCAGTTTTAATATTTATCTTTTAAAATGAGGAATCTCAGAGAACTTGATTACATTGTTCATCACACGTCAGTTCAAGACTTTGCCACTGTGGCAACTTTTCATCCATCACAGGCTTTGTGACTTTTAGATTTCCCCTTCTCTAAGCTGCTCTCGATGAAACCAGCTGCTGGTCTAAGGTCTCCCACTGCCCCCATGAAATTGTGTTGTCACAAAACACACACGTATCTGTTTAAATATCCCATTATGCCCACAAGAGGGCAAACCAGTGCTGTGAAGAACACAGAACACTGTTCTTCAAACATGACCAAAATGGCCCATTCAGTGTCTGCTGAGAGTGCAGTCCAGATTTCACAGTTAACGGCCTTCTAATACAATTAATACAATTTTCATATTGATTTTTTTTTTTTTTAATTAAAAAATGTGCTTACCTATTGCACCACCTATTAAAAGGTTTTTATATATTTGACTTTGTGTGTAAATTCAAAGTTGTGCACTCACTTGTTGTTGTTTTTTAATGATGTAAGCTGCAGTCATTTCTTCCCTGGAACATAAAATAGTTCAAAGAAATCACTGAAAGCATTACCGTGGCATTCATGCCTACGATGAGTGTCAACTTTTGATCACAACTTTAAATAATTGAGTGTGAATTATATTTGCTGCAGGCACACCTGTGTATGTCTGCTCTGTTCAGTGAGCAGCTGATTTGCTGCCCGTGTGCTGAGTGAGAGGAAAACTAGTTGTGTAGCTATGAGTGATCACGTTTACATGTAAATTTAGTGTAAATCATAGCACAGCTGTGGTCTGTAAATTGTGTGTTTGGAGACTTTTGTCAGAAGATGCAGTTACGAAATGATTTGATTGCTGATGTTTTATAAACAACAATGAAGCGTAGCTAATGCTTCGACCATAGTCACAGTAAAGATGTGGACTCACTAAAAATTGGACCTGTGAATTGAAAGTCGGAGCATTAGAAAGTGCTGACAGTTTCCTTTTGGGATTATCAAAACTTCTTTTCTTCTGTGCGTAACAAATTTGATTGCATCCATTTGGCTCAATAGCGGGATTCTGATGAAAAGTTCAGGGGCTTGTAACATTTGTCTGTGAACCAACAAACTGAACTTGTGCTAATCAGTCTTATAGTTGTAGATGTTTTTCAGGGCATTTAAATATCTGCTGTCTGTGTCCCTAAAACATTTCCTTTCTTGTTTACTAAGACAAATTGAAGGCTGTTGAAATGTATTCCTTTTGCCCAGAAAGACTGTTTAGCTGTTCGATCACTCAGCTTTGACCCGGTAACCCTCAGATTGAGGTCATTTACTGCCTTCAGTTCCCAGGAACAAATACGTAATGCTGATAAATATATTTATTAATCACAAAATGGATCCTTCACCTTGAATAAAAAAACCTTTGTCACTTAATGTTCAGCAACAGTTCACTTTGCTGTCTTGCAGCTGGACCACGACCTGAAACACGCACACGAGCTGAGACAAGCAGCTTTCAAACTGTACGCCTCACTGGGCTCCAACGATGAGGAGATCCGCAAAAAGGTGCCCTCTGGTTTACGTCTCTGTTTGCTTATGTAAACGTGTCATTATATGTTTCTGTGCTAACCCGGCCCCTCATGTTGGCTTTCAGATAACAGAGACGGAGAACATGATGGACAGGATAGTCAGCGGCCTATCAGAATCCAGCATTAAAGTCCGTTTGGCGGCTGTCAGGTATGGTGCAAAGTGAGACAGCTGCAAAGACTTGAGGAGGTTAGCACTAAATTTGAGCTTGGTAAAGTTAAAGTGGACCTGTTTTGGCATAGAAAGTTTTCCACTTTAGCCATTTTATTGCTTTTATGTAGATCTTTTAACAGGAAGTCATGTAGATTTGATTGAAATATTATATCCACCCTAATAATCCAATAAACAGTAATGAGCAAAATATTTACTGAACAGAGACGTCCTGCTTTAATGTTTGTTGCTTTCTGGATCAGATTCATGTCCAAACTGGTACGGATGCATTAGAGAAATTTGCCGTTTCTAATTAAGATCGATATTCTTAAAAGGTTTACAGCAGAGCCACAGCCTTTCGCTGCTTCTGTTTGGGGAAAACTAAGTTGTAGGGCAACCTATCAGAATGAAGCTAGCTTAAGGGCGGCGGGACCTTAATGTAAAGGGAGCTGAAGAATTTAGTGTAATAGGTCCACTTGCGGTAATGTTTCCAATGTAACTACATTAGATCTCATACAGTTGTGTTAGACAAAACGTTACATTACTTTATAAATCATATAATTAGTATTAATTCCCTGTACACATTTAACCCTTTATGTCAGCTTGCTGTTGCACTCTGGAGGCCTGGCTTGGACCACAGTGGGATTTGCCTGTTGATGAGTAAAACCACAGGCAGTTTAATTCAGGCTCCGGTGCTGTTCTGGTACATTAAACCAAAGCTTTGACACACTGAATATCTCCATTAAACCACCTGTTTATATTTTTGTTTTGTCCTAGGTGTCTTCACAGTCTTTCTCGGTCGGTGCAGCAGCTGAGAACCAGCTTCCACGATCATGCAGTATGGAAACCCCTGATGAAGGTCACTGGAATTTGACGTTAAAGTTTTGTTTACAGCATATTTTCACAGCTGTTTAGTGGAGCTCTGAGTTTCTCTACCTGACACATTAACGTCGAGCCTGTCTGCGATTGTGAGAGGAAATATCAACTAAGGTTGTGTGTTCTGTTGTACGCAGCTCTTGCAGAACGCCCCGGATGAAGTCCTGGTTATGGCTTCCTCTACACTATGCAATCTACTGCTGGAATTCTCACCCAGCAAAGAGGTACACTCATGGAGACACTCCGGGTTCTGAAATGAATCGAGTTTGCTGACACGTTCATCTCGTTGTTCGGCTGTTTGATTCACAGCTGTCCTAGTTTGGTACAATCTCACCGCTCACACAGCCTCGTTTTCAGCCACAGCAGAAAGCTTTAAAAACTGAGCAGGTGGAACATGTGCTGGTAAACACAGCAGGGCAGGTAGAAGCTCAGAAGCCACATTTCCCTACAGCAAAAGAGAATAAGTGCAGGTCTTACACCTACTCTGAGAAGGAACCCAGACTGAAGTGCAGAGAGAAGCGGAGAGAGTGGGCGGCTGTGGTTGAGGGAGCGACACCGTGAATGACTAGAGGGAGTTGTAAAGCAGAGAAATTAAATGTTTTCTGATCGTCTGCATTCTGAAGCTGTAAACTCACTAACCCCTCCTCACAGCCCTGCAGGAAGAAGCTGCTTTTAACCAAAAAGCAGGCACACACGTCACAAACCCGGCTCCCACATTTGTATAAGGTGTTTCTACAAGAGCTGATTATGAATGTAGGTAGGCAACAGCCCCATGCAGACAGTATTTGAGAGGAAATGCTCTGCAGACTGCACGACTGATGATGATGATGATGCCGTTCCTGATGGAGATGTTAAAAAATAGCTGTTTAGTAAAGTAACATTTTCTTTTTTGTTTTTTAATTACTTTAATGTTGAGTCCAGTTGTCTTTGTGTGTCTGCAGCCCATCCTGGAGTCAGGGGTAATGGAATTACTATGCAGTCTAACCCAGAGCGACAGTCCTGCACTGAGAGTCAATGGGATCTGGGCCCTTATGGTGAGCTTTTATTTAATTTTTGTACTTTAAAATATTCCCCTCCACCCTTTGTCTGCACTGTAAAAGTGAGCTGCTGTGTTTGGCTTTATGTTAAAATATCCCGACTGACTACTTTGTGTGTTTGTGTGTTAAGAATATGGCGTTCCAAGCTGATCAGAAGGTGAAGGTGGAGATTGTTCGGTGTTTGGGCACAGAACAGCTGTTCCGCCTGCTATCAGACCCCGACACCAACGTGCTGATGAAGACCCTCGGTCTGCTGCGCAATCTACTGTCGCAACGCGCTGTGAGACACGCAAACACACACATGAACAGACATGAATAAGGCTGCAATTAAAGCTTTTTCTCTTTTGTTTGTTTTGGGGTTTTTTTTCATTGTTGGATAAGCTTTCGATTATTGTGTCGATTAACTGCTGAACACTCACCGGCTCAAATTAAATCTCAGATGGAAATCACCTCGTTCTGAGTCAAATTTCAAAGGCTTTGAATTTTTTAAAGCACAAAACTTCACACTGAATCACATTGTAACTTAAATCAGTTTTATTGATATTACAACAACAGTCACAACAAAGTCAATGCTCTACAATAAGCAGTCAGATTAGTTTCTAATAGGAGTGGACAGATAAACGGTAGCGTGTTTCCTGTAGGACGTTGAACTCTTGTGATTTGGTGTAATGCACACTGTTTCTATTGTTTTTTTTTTTTGGTTTTTTTTGTTTTGTTTTGTTTTGTTTTTTTTGTTTTTTTTTTTTTGTGTCCCGTTTGGATCTTTGGCCATCAGAATTGTTGTCTTAAGGCCAAGAAAGATGCCAAGCGGATTTATTTTACCAAGTGGATCATCATGGCCTTGCCATATTGGTCCATTTGATTGACCTTTATTATAATTATGAATTTATTTTATTTTCAGTTGCTACAAACGGGACAGACATGACTGGGGGATAGGACAGGGAGAGAGAATGAAAGAAAGAGAGGGAGAGAGAGAAAACCAAAGGGGAGAAGAGACGGTGAGAAGGGGGGGAAGAAAGAAAAAAACAAACAAACAAAAAAAACAAAACACCTGGGTCACCTGTATGGAGAGAAAAAAAAACAGAAGAGAAAGCAAACACTGTTTCTATTGTAAGTGAGTCGCTACAAACTACTAAGTGCTTTGAAGCTTTTGAGCTTTCTTAAGTATGAAAGAATCCATGAATGTTTGGTGAGATTTGTAGTCTTCGGGGGGAATAAGCCCTCATAGGTTCTTTCAAGGCAAATTGGTCCTGGTTAGAAGGTCAGATTGATGAGTTTATTATAAAAACAGTGATTAAAGTCACATTCAAAGGATTAACTCATGCAGCACAGGGATACAGAGGCCCTCGATTTCGAGTCAGGTCTTGTAGTGGGGCTTTTTGGCAAGCGCGTGGCTGAGGGTCTGGCGCTTTGTAGGTCAGTTGGCGGTCCAATCTCCAGTTGCTAAAATGAGTGGATACAGTGTGGTAGACTAGTGCAGTGTCTGCATCGATACACTGTTGTAGTGAAAACAGAGTTGAGTGTGAAGCCAGACTTGTTGATCTGTGTTTCTACCCTTGCCTGTAGCCACAAGCTAAGGAAAAAGATCAGATTTAAGTGGTGGAAATGGGTTCTTCCTCAGAGAGAGCATGGGAAAACCCAGTCATTTAGGAGGAACTCTAAGTCAAGCTGGGCTCGATGGTCAGATCCTTATATTGGCCCTGTCTGCAGTCACAGATCTGTTGGCAGAGGTAGTGTTCTCTGAATCACACAAACACACCAGGAGTTTTTTTTCTCACTTTCAACACAAAGACATGTTTACATACAACGAAAAACAAGTCAGTTTCTGATGTAGGTGTCCATCAGTACAATCTTAGCTCAGATTAGGGGCTCAAAAGGAGTCTGCTGTTTTGGCATATGACTCTGTGAGTGAGGAATGTGAGGCTCCAACGCCAGAGAGACTGTCTCCAGTTCTGGTTCCCATTCATATCCTCACACAGGGAGCCAGTAGCTGGGTAAGCTTGGATAAGCACAAGAAAATTGATGTCTGGATACTAATGAATGAGTGTTAAGCAGCTACAACAGTTTGGTGTGTAGAGCAGCTTCCCAAATTCCACGGTGATGTTTTGTCCCATTACCGATCAAAACCTCTGTTCAGTTTACAGTAGAGCAGAGAAAGCTAATATTAATATTTCCCAGATAATATTTAAGATATTTTTAAAATGTGTACTGTTTGCTGTGGATACTTTGCAGTAATTATGAAATGATGTTGTTAAATGAATAAATAAATTTTAGCTTTCCACTGGTTACATGCAAATATTATCGTGACTATCGTGCTGCGTCAGATTCGATATCAACAAAATCCACTTTCACAAAAGAGTCTAGTTTGTGCAACAAATGTACTGCCGCTGTTTGTGAACTGCTCTTAGGTGGCCCATATGTCATAGGCTACGTTCACACTGCAGGTCTTAATGCTCAATTCCGATTTTTTTTGATCAATCCGATTTTTTTTTTTGTCTGCTTGTCCACACTACAAATAAAATGTGACAGCAGACGCGCTCTAGTGTGAACCCTCAAAGCGGCCCGCATGCACAAAAGAAGACGACACACACAACACGCTCTGTTTAGACCCAGAGCAAACAGGATTGTTTGACTGATGGACCTTAATATAAAGACTTGTTTCAGACTTTATGTTTCCCAATTTTGCTTTATGTTATTTTGTCATTTACAAATGGCCTAATAATGATCCTTATTGCTGTTTTAGAGAGGAGCAGTGCTTCAAAGGATAGTTGCAGATTTCTGTCAGAATCTGCAGATTATACAGTATAAATAAAATGTTCACGTTTCTCCAACGTTGTCTTCCAAACAGTTTCACTGGATGGCCAGGAAGCATTCGCGATGTCTTCTCTGGCGCTGATAATTGGCGTCTGTCTTGTGTCAGTGACATAAAAGACGGATTTAATGCGA
>NW_024582526.1:271161-332588 GCF_018398535.1 Haplochromis burtoni | reverse complement strand
GGATAGATGGGTCGCACAGGGTCAGAAAAGTCGGATTTGATGCGCTTTCGCCTGCAGTGTGAACGTAGCCATAGGTGGTACTTGACCTCTGGGTCAGCGTTGAATGCTCCCCACTTTCTTGTGTTATCACTACATATGAACGATCCAGTATGGGCTGAATTTGAATGAATTGTCGAGAGGTCTTAAGTGCAACATGCAGACTGATTCTCCTTTGCTTCCCCTTTACTCCCAACTCTCATTTTGTCAGCACATTGACCAGGTCATGAGCTCCCACGGGAAGCAGATCATGCAGGCAGTTACCCTCATCCTCGAAGCGGAGCACAGTATAGAGGTCAAAGAGCAGGTGAGCACCCGTCTGCTTCACACGTACAGATGATTTATTTTTTCTAAGTTCAGCGTGCTGCTGTGTGGCAGAGCAGTTAAACATTCTGCTTATGTGATCACAGGCTGTCTGCCTGAGGTCAGTCTTGTCCTATTAAATTCAGTGGTGTTTGTATCGGGACATAAACAATAATCTGGTCCAAAACAGGTCATAAAATTAAGTACAATCCTGGATGAACAGCACAACAGGACACATTGCACCATTCCCATCATACAGGGAAAAGCAGCAACCAGGTGCTGCTAACAAATGTACTTAATTGACCATCTCTATAAATGCAGACGTTTTGACAGTTTGCTGGTCTGGAGTGTTCAGGTGTGTTAACACAGTGCCCAGTAGAAAAGATAACGGTGATCTTGGAGAAGCATTTGCTGCTGCCTGTCAATCTAGTAAGGGTTCCAAGGCCACTCACTCACTTAAACTTCAGCGATATCAATCTGTCCAGTTAGGGAGCACAAACCACTGTGAATCTATTACAGTTGCTTTGATGCAGATGAAAGTAACAACAGATGGACTGGACAGGCAACAAGAGAGCCTTCAGAAAGGGCATGTTGGAGGAGGTTGAAATATGTGGTTACAGTTGCTCCAAGAAAATAACAGTAACAGACTGAACTAAATTAAATAATACAATATATTACAAAGTTTACAAAATATAAGAAATGGCTCTAATATTTACAAATAGCTCAATTATAAGAAGTGAAATAGATATGATTGACATTAATTTGTAAAACTTTGCTGTAGAGCAAGTGCAAAAGGGTGTAACTACTGCACTGTGCATTCGATGGAGGAGTTATACAAGGAGATGATTTCTGGTGTTGTTCACTGGTGCACGTCATGGAGTGGGTGGGAGTGTTTGTCCAGCTGCATTTGGTAAGTGGATAAAAGAAACCTTGTACTGGTGCAGTGGGCCCTGGGTTCCTGGTGATGAAGGTGTGTGTGTGTGTGTGTGTGGGTGTGTGGGTGTGTGGGTGGGTGGGTGGGTGGGTGGTTAGGGCTGTGCCATATGACGAAATGTATCGGATGGCGAAATTAAAACTTCTCTGGTTTCATATTATAAGCTTTTATTTTGTCGTGGAGCAAAATCCACTGTTTACAGCAATATATTTTTTTGGGATGGCCACCACGTGGATGCAGACACACAGAATACCAGCATGGCCAGTGAAGACGAACCAGGCAGCTCCAAACAGAAGGACCATTCAACATAAATCGAGGACCTTATTCCTAAATGAGAGGCTCCCTCTGTAGCATGGACATGGTTTGGTTATGAAAAGTCTGACACGGACCAGAACACTGTACTATGCAAGTTATGCTGCAAACCGGTCCCCACCACAGACTCAAACACAACAAACCTCTCAACCACCTACGAACGAATCACGTGAAAGAGTAAGGAGAGAGTTTAAGGATGAGAAGCAAAAAAAGAGCCGTCAGGTGCTCAAAACATTAGAACAGGCTTTTCCCTGCAGCGTGCCGTGTAATAAATACTCAGAAAGAAAATGGCAGCTGTTGCAACTTTTATCTACAAATATAACGTTTCATGCATCGATCAAAACACTCGACTCCAGGTACATGACGCCCAGGTCGAGCTGCCTGAGATTCACAGCATTTACAGAAAAAGCACTATTTTGTGATTTCTATCATCATCGGGATGAGAAATGTCATATCGAATATGAGATTTTGGTCATATTGATTCCTCGTGGTATTTCTTCCACATCGTTGACACTGTGCTGTGCAGTAAACCTTCATGTGACAGTACGTATGGATGTGCAATACTGAGGGAACTACAAGCTGAGTGTACTGCAGGCATCAAGGCAGAACTATAGAGGGGTCCATGGTTTGGGGGTTGTCTTGTTGTTGCCTGGCCAGTGCTCTTGTTATCAGTTTGACTCGGTTTGTGCCTTCTAAGTGGACAGATTGATGTCCCCGTCCACAAACACAAAGTGTGATGATCAAATGTTGCCAGTTTTGTGAATGTGTTGCCTGTTGCTTTCTTTTATTTATTTTTTAACCTCAGAACAAACTGTTCAGATAAAAGCACTGATGTAACACTTTGTCTGTCAGACGCTGTGCATCCTAGTCAACATTGCCGATGGCAACACAGCCAAGGACCTCATCATGACCAATGACGACATGCTCCAGAAAATCAAATACTACATGGTACTGTGCACACTGTTAGTGTTTAGGCACATACTAGAGGTCGGGGCCTGATTGATCTGTGTCATTGTCCCGTCTTTCTTGACTTGTAACTTCTCTGATGTCTGCTGTTCCCACAGGGGCATTCGAATGTGAAACTGCAGCTTGCTGCAACCTTTTGCGTCTCAAACCTTATCTGGAATGAGGAGGACGGTAAGAAATGCAGCGCACAGGTACATGGACTAATAAAGAAAGGGCATGGGTTTAGATAAAGGAGACCGAGGAACATGAAGAAAGCTGAGCTCACGTTAAAGTAGTAAGAACTGAGGTCTTAAGTGTTCAGCTTTAGTTTATAGAACATTTACCAGAATGAAGGCACATCACAGGCGAGTACAACGCTGAAAGATGTCTGATGGAGAAATGCTGTGTAGGATGGAAGGAGCATGGTAATAAAGTCGACCTCTCAAATGGTTGTTTACATTTTAGTCTTTTAAATGCTCATTCAGGGAGAGTGTAACTCAGACTTTTGAAGCTACAGTTTACTGTTTTCTGTGTTTGTTTTTTGTTTGTTTGTTTGTTTGTTTTAAAAAGAGGTCAGCCATAGGAATATACAGGGGATTTAATACTAATTATAGTACATGGCCTTCTGAAAGTGCTTTAACAGAGTTTTAAGATGTCCTTCCTTCACTTTTATTGTCTTCAGTGCCAACTCTCTGCTCCCACAGAGGTCGATTGTCTTGATAATAGTGAAAAAAAGCAACAATCGTTGAGCCTTAAAGGAGATCACTTGTAAGCTGGAGAGAAAATGTGTTCGGCCTGAATGAATTTCATCCCTTTATGTCTCTGATTTCTAATTTCCTGCTTCTAAATTCAGCTAAAACTGAAGTTATTGTTCTCTTCATTAAATCTTAACATGCTGTGTGACCAGATGGGATGAATCTGGGAATCATTTTTGCACTGAGTGTTTCTTCTTTACTCATTCATCATTATTAATTAAACTCTGATTTCTCTTCTATAGTTTGCCTTTTGTCCTGAAGGTTTGTGACATTTCACCTACTATTTGAAAATGCCCAAAGGTGGGCAGATCTCAGAAGGGAGCATATTTCAAAGAATCAGGGTACCAGCACTGAAGGCTGTGTTGTTAGGGAAGGAGAGCAGGCTGTTATCTGGGAAACACAGAGTCCAGGACAGAGTGTAGGAGGTGAAATGTCTGATCAGCACTGGGAAGCAGGATTTTATAGGAGATACCGAACTTTATCAAAGCCAAGAGGTGAATAAAGGCGGGGTGTTGTCACGACTTGGTGTCGGTAGAAACTTTGTCAATTTTGTTTTATGAGCATACTGCAGCTTGTCCAAGGCACCATTGCAGCACTCCAAGCACGAGGTGATGAAGGTGATGAATGGGGGGTCTCAGCTGGGGAATTTGAGATAATGGCCAGAGTCTGGTGATGTTCTCTAGTTTCACCCAGGATGGAGACTCCTGGAGATGGTGAATAGGAGCAGCCATCCACATCATGGCATAGATCAGTCCCTTTCTGGAGCTGGGGCTTGGGGAACTACACCCCAGAGTTCAGTTTGAGAAAATTATTTGACATCCAGATCTTGACGTCTTCAAGGCAGTTGACCAGGGACAGAGGAGGGAGCTGATTGGAGGCTTTGGTGCTAAGATACAGCTGTGGAACATGTGACTGTGTTCATATTAATGAACACACAGCTGCAGTGGGATTTTACATGTCAGCAGACATTGTTATTTGTCCTCTCTGCTTCACTGTGTGTCATCAGGTTCTCAGGAGCGTCAGGACAAGCTGAGGGAGATGGGCTTTGTGGACATCCTGCACAAACTGACACAATCCTCTGAGCCCAACCTCAGTGACAGGTGGGCCAGAACAGTGCGTCACAAAAAAGAAAATATCCCGTCAGACACTCCTTTAGCCTGCTGGACTCATTCTGTGTCTCTTTTCAGAGCGAAGACAGCATTGCAGCAGTACCTAGCATGACTACAGTGGGCAACCATCGCCTTCTGCCAGCCTGACTAACAAATGTGTGGAGGACACCTGGCTCCTTCGTTATTTGTTTCAGTTAAAGTGCCCCTATTATGCTGTTTTTAACTAATAGGATTACTTTAAAAAAAGAAAAATTCATATTGTGCACTCCTGCAGTGCCTCTTCTCGTCGTCTGAGCCCAGTCTGCTCCACTCGGTCCACTGCTATAACAGAAGCAAGGCAGCGTTTTTGTGCCCAGCCAGCATAGCCCTTTAACAGCTGCCAACTTAGAACACGTTAGCAGTGGCCACTTCAGAAAGACACGCCAACAGCATCAAACATAATACAGCTGTTCTCTTGAAATTGTATAAATGTTAATTACAACAGTAGACAGAACAATAGAATATGTCCATTAGAGCAGTGTTGCTGGGAATTTTCCTCTATTTAATGTAATTATGTCAAACTCATTTTACAAATAAAACCCCACTTTCTGCCACACAGTTCATTTCCTGAGATATGTTAGGATAAGATAAAGAGCACATCTGAGTTTTTCAACATGAGAAATATGTAAAAATACAGAAAAGTCCTGGTAGCTCACCGCACAGACTGTCCTGTATTTATAAAACAAAGCTTTTGTTAATTGATGAATTAAAAAAGTTAAATTGAAATTTCTACAGTAGACGGTGAAAACAGGAACTTTTCTGTCATGTAATTGTTTATTTATTATTTAACTACTCTGGTCCAGTATAAATGGCTGTGGGGGAGGTCTTTATCAGCAGGAGAATCTGTAAAACTTAAAAAAAAAAATACAGTTAAAAGTCCAAAGATGCATGCCTTCCTCCATATTTTCCAAAGCCATCCAGCGGGACAGATTGGCATCTTTGCCAGGCCGATTCAAGTCCCCATAGTTTGACACCACTGCCTTAGAGGGTAGGATAAAACTGACGGGTATCGTGAGCATATTAATGCTCTTGTTTTAGCCAGAAACAGACGATGCCGTGTGCTTTGCTAGTATTGGAGATATTTTAGAGTTATCACAGCAACCCTAGCAACAAAATAATGTCCCACGGCGAAGGAGCATGTGGAGGGCGGGTGTTTCTTTGTTAGAGTGCCCCACACTAGCAGCTAGGCAGGATTTATTTAAACATGTTACACAGTGACATAGATCAGAAACGTAAGGAAAAGCTTGGACTACAAACAAGGTGTTTTAGCAAACCCCAGAAAGGCTAATAGGGGCACTTTAATGGTGAGGCCTGTTTTGTTGCACAAAGACACCTTTTTTTGGACCTGTGGCGTTCTCTTCACTTCTCCAGTACAAACACCTCAACCCAGCCTCAACAGTTCGGCGCCAGCTCCACGGCGGAGACTCTGAGACTGCAGTTGTTGTGAAATCAACGGTTAGGGGAGTTTCACCTGATAGGTTTTATTTTATTCTTCTCTTGAAGTGAATCCTTGGATTTGGATTTTGTGATTTGAGATTTGCAGACTTTGTTTTCTTTCTGTTTTTGGAGTGCAGCTGCCTGACGTCACCGCTAATTTGGAGCCTTCAGACTCCCAACAGTGGAGATTATGGTTTCAGAGCACGGCTGACGGACAGCAAAGTTTCCCAGTTGTATTTTTTTAATTTTTGACTAAAATTACTATTAATATTAATGTTTCCTTAAGGCATCGCAAGTAAGGACTCACTTGGAAAAACACAGACTGCTTATTTTGGAATTTCTTTTCTTCTTTGTGGATACATACCTCGTAAATATATAAATATATATAAATATAAACAAATATATATTTTTGGATTTTTATTTTCCCCTCATGTTTTTCAGTCGATCCCTCTGAACCATGATTTTTGGCACAGTCGGGGGAATCTACTGCACTCTAAATATCTGTCGAACTCTGAACGTGGTCTCTGGAGGATAATCAGGAATGAGCATTTCTCCTTTCAGGTGTCGTCACTGTGATGGTGCTGCTCGCGCAGAAGCCTGTCACTTCTGTCCAGTAACCTTATTTCCAGTAACCATTTCTCATGATCCCACTGAGAAATGTAGTGCTTACACAGACCTGCGGTTACACCCAACACCTGGGAAAAGAGGATTAATGTATCCATCCCTCACACCTCCTGTCGAGAAAGACCCGATGTCTGCTGCTCTCTGCAGTCCCCTGCATGTGTTTGTCAGGAGAGATAAATGAAATTCCCAAACCTCCAGCTTTCTCTCCCTTGATGTGTTTTTGAGAGGCGAGTGAGGACAGAGTCGATGTAAGAAATAAAGTAAGAATCATTTGACACTAAGGCATGAGTACATGCACTACAGCAGAATCAAGTGCTACATTGTTTCTCCACCCCTTTGTTATATAATTTCTTCTCCGATCAGGATATTTCTAGAACGTTTATCCTGACATTTCAAACCTTACTGAAGCTCTGATAGAATGAATGTTACCCTTGAGAATATATGCAGATCTGAAGGAGTTCCTGTGTTGTCTTATTTCTTCTTGGAGAGTCTGCTGTATTAAAAATCCCACCGGTTTTGTTGTTCTTCTTATTTTTTTTTAATTTATTCATTGTTAGTTAGGGGTTGCTTCATGGATTTGAAATGAACCATTAGAATGTGTTACAGACTTGTTGCTGCTGCACACAGTAATGTCAGAGTGTGAATGTGATGCTGACCTGACAGCAGACTTGCAGTCACATGTGAAAAAGAATGATGCAGGTCTTCCCAGGAGTGGATGTCCCAGCAAATTCAAGCCAAGGTCTCAGACTCCCCCCCCACCCACCCAAAAGAACAGCTACGGCTGGTTTGGAAAGGAGAAAGCCTCTTCACTCCATGAAGAACATGGCAGCACAGCTTAGGTTTGCAAACTCCAAACTTTAAGAACAGTATCCTTTGAAATTGCCATATTTGCTGCTTCCAAAACTCGTCAACTCACAGATGAGGTGTCTGTAGAGCCAGGCGTCTGCTGATCATAGGTGGTTCAATCACTGGCCGCTCCACTCTGCATGCCAAATATCACTGGGCAAGATGCTAAACCGGAGTTGCTCTCCAATGAATCCAAATGAATGTTTGATAGAAAGCACTTTGGTAGCAAAAGCATAGAAAAGTGCACATATACATGGGTTAATGAGGCATGTTCTATGAGCTTTATTTAATGTGTAAAACACTAATCCATCAGTTTTCTGTTCTTCTCGGTTCAGGTAATGATTCATTTAATTTGATTCCTACAATTATATGATACACCTATTAACGCAAGTCAGTGGTACAGACAGCTGTCAAGTACACAAAAATGCAATCTGTTAGTAAAGTTTCCTTTGTAGTTTTATATTTGCACTTGTATGTGTATAAAAATTACCATTAGTTGCCATGTAATTTGTATAAAACACATCCTGTAAGGTTGTCAGTTTTAGCTTTTAAACCTTCCAGTAAGACTGTTCTGTTTGGGCTTAACTGTGTTATCCAAAGAACTGACATTTGCAAAGTTTAAACTCTGGAGTCACTACACAGCAAGTCAACGCTTCATTTTCTGCATAAAATAATTGAAACATGTAGGCACTGGTAGCATTCTACGCCAAAGAAAACACAAGGTGCCAGTTTGAACCTTCATCTGTTTGAGACACTCAAGCTTTTAACAGAATAACTGTAATTCCAAGGTGTGTGATACTTCATTTGAAAATGTACCGATTTAGCATGCAGCAAAAAGAAAAACCTAACCTGGTCACTGACAACGCCACAGGTGTTATGAAGCCTAATAAAGCATAAATAATAAATACAAGCCTAGTTGGATGTGGCCTTTTACCCACGTGCACACATTATAATACTTTAAGCTATTTGCCATATTAGCCATTAGTCTGTGGGCAAATTTGGGTTGTTAAAAAGTAGAAGAACCATAAATTTATTTTTAGGGATTTTGAGCAATTGGGAAGCTTTTAGCACAAGCAACCTCAAAATGTAAGCATGCAGTGAGGAGAACGGCCAGAAGTGTTCTTGTTCTTAGTTCAGTGGGTGTCAGAAACAAATGGGGCCACTTCAAATGAAAACTGGATGATCACCTGAGGCACAAAAATTGGAGTCCTGCATGGAGCCCCTGTTGGTTTTCAATGAGAAGCCCACTTTTACACTTACAGCTGCTGACACTTTCAGCCCAAGTGGCACATGTTTTTTTTTTTATTTTATTTTAATGCTGACATCATAACAGAACCATATTTGATGGCTTTACTTGAATAAATATTTTGTTTAATAAAACATAAATAGTTAATTTATCAAAAAGGGAAAAAAATATAGGGACGGGTTTTTGAGGCAACTGAATCACAATATACTCAGAAAGTGGCTTAAAAAATATTATTTACAGTTTACTTCTTAGAGAATAGCCACTTACCTCAGTTACGTGAATATTAGTTCCCAAGAGAAACACAAGAGATGGAGAGCTTACAAAACAACACTTCTTTATTGTTATACAGTATGTAATCCTTGTTAATGTTTTTTTTTTTTAATGTAACAGCAGTCTTTAATAAAATACATTTGTAAGCAAACAGCCTTCAATTGGGCAGGCTGGTTTCTACTCCCATGAGCCCTCTGCTCTGGATAGTTCAAAGCAGGCACATTTCTCATGCAAAAAAGAAAATAAAAAGAAGTTTTGACATGCATTGAATTAAAACCTTTTAGGCACCCTCCCCAGCCACCAGTTCTTGCTTAGTAAATCTTTGTGAAAGTGTAAAGAGTCCAGTTAGTCACCACCTCCCTTGCTCCCATTAAAGAAAATAAAAGCCAGAAATCTGACTGTTCATATATATACAAGTAACATGGTCCTAAAGCACCTCACAAAGCCAAAAAAAAAAAAAGTCCTGAGACCTCCAGCTTGATGCAGCCTGGATGTTGCAGTTTTAGGGTTTGGCTGCTTTCACGTACCAACATGAAGTCATTGGAGGAATAAGAGATGAAGAATGTGTGTGCTACATATGAACTCGGGGAAGGTTTCGCTCACTCGCTCTGGAAAGGATCCAGTCAGACGTTTAGAAAGCAAACCTTCCTCCACAGTCTGTTTTTGTTACATTGTCCAGACATGCAGAATATTTCCTCGCCGCTTTTTCAGCAAAAATAAATACATACACAGCCGTATTAAATAAATAAATGCAATACATTTTAGATAAAGGTGCAAGTGTTCCCCATAGATGATGGCTTTCTGTGTAAATTTTGATCCAGATGTTTGCCTGTAATCGACAGGTGAAGAACTTTAGGGAAATCAATGTCTGTATGGAGAAGGCACGAATGGCTAATGGCTAAAGCTCAGGGGTGATGTGGGAGTTCGATATACAATCTGATAGGCTGGTTGTCAACAGTCATCATAATGATGAACAGTGATACAGGGGTAGTGTTTGATATTAGCTTTTCCCTACACTTTGTCCACAAATCTGTCTTCTCTCTTTGGCATACAATCCAAACACTCGCCTACACTTTTCCAAAGTGACCGATCGTAACTGTGCTCAAATTCTTTTGATCTGGAAAGAAAATGTGGATGCAAACTCATCGAGAGTGAAACAATGTGACAAGAATTCCCCAGAAAGACAGCCCCTTCCCCAAAAGATGAACATTATGACTGCTAACTTTAAGATTAGGTTGATTATAGTTGATGTAAGGATGTCCACACCCTAGAATGAAAGTAGCCTGCTTGAGATATGAGCTGATAGGCTGCTTGTCAACAGCATCATGATGCTGATGAGCAGTGACACGGGGAATGTTTGATGTTAGCTTTTCCCTACACCTTTGTCCACGAGTCTGTCTTTTCAAAGTTCTCAGAGTTCCTACACCGGCCTCAATCTGCTTAACCAGCAGTGCAAAGCTCTCCGCTTATTTTATTCTGAAATGCAACCAGATAGTATCTGTAATAAAGTTCTTGGATTCTCTTAGAGTAGCACAGGATGATTTATAATGTAGAATGAGACTGGTTTATCTTATACTGGTGGAGGTCAGTTGATAATTGTCTGACACAATCTGCTTTAGACCCCCTCCCTCCCTTAAACTAGCTATCTTTTGAATGGTTACCCCTCTTAAACCACATTATGTTTATCCAAACTAGTAGTCTATTTTTCCCGTGCATGCATTTCTTGTGTTGTGGGCGATTTTAATAGAACTGATTTTCATTTTGTCCATATAGAGGCAACTGTTAATGTTGCATTTAGCTACATCAGCAATATTGGCCCATTTCAGTTAAATAACTATACTTAAAGTGTTCTGGAAGACCTCTTCTCTTCAGCAGCCAACAGAAGAAACAAGTATTCAGCCATTGTCAAGTTTTACTGTTAGACAAGAGACCAGGCAACTTTTTTTAATCTTCTGCTATCCAATTTTGGTGAGCTTTTGGGAATTATAGAATCAGTTTCCTGTTCTTGGCTGACAGGAGTAATCTTCTGCACCTGCTTCACGGTTTCATGTATTGTGCAGATTGATTCTATCAGATTGAAGCAGTCTGGCCATTCTTCTGTGAACTCTTGCATCGAGAACAGTTTTTCACGCAGTCGTCTCTTTCTTGCCATTCTCTGTAAACGTGGGGAAGTCCCAGTGGATCAACAGTTTCTGAAATAGTCTGAAATTCAGCAGGTCTGCATGTCTAAATGCATCGAGTTGCTGCCATGTGATTGGTTGACTAGATATTTGCGTTAACAAGCAGTGGTTAGGTTGTTAATTTTAACACTTACATTCTGGTTTGTATTTAGTCTTTATGGACACAGTATACAGTAGTACTTTGACTACATAGTAATCTATTATTATTATAATATGAAAAAAAATGATCCTCTGGATCTTTCTATGAACGAAAAAGGATGTGACTTGCAGAATCCTTCTTTGATTCAGTTAGTTCCTGATCGAAGGGTTTGGAGTAAGGTACAATCTTTCTGGCAGAAAACCTTGAAGGCAAACACCAACCACCTTCTTTGGATCTACACGAATCACGCAATAGATCTATTCTGAATTCAGACGTGGACGGTATGAGAAATGACACTAACGCAGAAGAAAACCTAAACCTGCATTCTTTCTAATGGCCACCATGGGGCGATAGCTGTGGTTGCGCAGACTTTTGGTGCTAGTGTCAGAAAATGATAATCATGCTTGAACTCTGTGAACCTCAAGGCCCTCTGTATTGTAAGGTAAAGACTCTACATTAATACTTTTATATAAATTGTATAAAAGTAATAATTCTATAAAGAACTTTTTAGAAATTGTGGTCATTCTAAGAGTCAATAGGATTCCCTGGGCTAGCTTGACAAGTCAGTGAGCACGTGGTTTCACAGTCAGAACTGCCACTTGCTTGTTATGTTCAGTTCCCAAAAGCCGAGATGACGACTCATCTCAAGGCTTCAAAGCAGGACTTCACAAACCTGGGGATAAGGTCACAGTGGCTGCATCGATCTTTTATACTGTCTGTGGATTCAGAATGTCAGTTTTTTTGTTTTGTTTTTTTACAGGATGTGACAAGTTTGCATTCCTGAGTTAAAACCAAGCTCAACATCTTCTTTGTGAATGTGTGTAATGGGCATGTAATCGATTCTTGGCTCACCTGTGGCTTAGGTGATAAAGCAGGCTGCAAACAAATCACCAGGTTTTCTTGGTGAAGACACTGAATCCCCAAGTTGTTCCCAAATGCAGTGCGGGCGCCACACTAATTACAGTTCTGCTGTCATGTGTGTGTGTGTGTGTGTGTGTGTGAAAGGGGGCAATAAGAAACATTGTAAAAAACACTTTGTAGAACCATTTAGTCTGAGGTTATTTGATAAAAAGCTGTATTTTTTAACCAGTCCAGGGGCAGATAACTGCATTCCCCCAAAAAATAATCCCATTGATGAAGCAAAGGAACCTTCCAGGTGAGGTGACTGAGACCACTGAAGGGTTTACATTCTTAGTCCCAGTGCAGTTGGCTTGGATTATCTAGTTTGGGTAAAGACGCGTTTCCTGCCGAGATGCATGTGTTTGTGCCTGCCCTTTGAACAGGAGACCTACTAGGATTAAAAAGCGATAGAGCTTCATCAGGGTGGAGAGATAAATAGATGTGCTCTGGCTCTGCAGTGTTTGACTCATGCTACTGGATCATTGATGCTATAAGACTGTTTGTGCTATTGTAATTCTGTGGTTGATCTGTAGAGGAAAGCATTCCTTCACACTGTATTTTGTGTTTACCTGTCTGTCCGTCTGGCATCTCCTGCCTGACAAATGTCTTTCTGTGTGAAATGGACCAGCTTTCTGTTCCCTGTGTTTGTTGTCTTTACCTTGCACTTGCTCTGACCTCTTTAAACTCTTGTCCTACATCTTTCCTGCTACTTGAATGACATCTTTTGCACAGGCCGTTCATAATGCTGGCTCCTCTTCATCAATGAAACTGATGTGCTCTGAGGAGGACTTCTCCTCTTCCAGGTGTCGTCCCCGCTCCTGCATCTCCAGCTCCTGGGGGTGAGAAACGGGTCTTGCCCCTCGGTAGTGTCGCTGTGAGTTGCACCAAGATGGAGTCTGGTTATCTCTTCTCCTTGCGTTTGCAACTTCCAAAGACAAGGGCAGAGAAAGACTGGAGGGATGGACAGAGGTGTTAGGGGACACGACTGGCACGGAAGGGGAAGGCCTCAGCCGATGACTTCCAGGGGAGGATGTGAGTGATGGTGGAGCTGAAAAGTGAGAGGACAGGGGAGGGTGAGTGTCCTGAGAGGCAGGTGGGATGAGCGGGCCTCTGCTGGCACAACTGCCAGGTCGGGAGAGGTGAGGTCCTTGGCATGGGGAAAAAGATGATGAGGAAGAGAGAGACATGGAGAAGGAGAGTGAAGGTGAAGGGGTGTGAGAGGCCAGAGGAGGTTGGTCCTGCAGCGAGGGGAAAAATATCCCGTTACTGGAGGAGGCACGGAGTCTTCGGGAGTCCACGCGCCCCTCTGGAAATCCTTCCTCTGGCGACTGATGGTTGGAGTCAGCAGACCCTTGGCTATTGGCCCCTGGGGGCTTGGGCGGGGTCTCTGCTAATGCTGAAGGAGTTGAATTAGGCCTTTTTGGTGAGTGAGGAGTTGGGAGAAGGCATCCTGGCAAATCTGCACTCTCTGTGTCTCTGCTGTCTAACAGGGAATGAGTGTCAGGTCTCTGGTGGGAAAAAACTGTGGAAGGGGACGGCGCCCCGGGGCAAGGGCTTGATGACAGCCGGCTGGCACTACTGGGAGGTGATGTTAAATTTGGCATCATGGTCATCAGGACTGGCTGTGGTGCCATTTGGAGGAGGGGCTTGAGCAGGCGTGTCATTTCCTGCAGCTCCTGACTGAGCTTGGAAACTTGTTTAGACAGACCGTTCATCTGTGAGGTGAAGAGAGAGATCGTATTAACGCTGGAAAACCAGAAGAACAGTTCATGCAAATTCGGTATGACAATTCAGCACCATGGTTGAAAAATATCAAACAATCCTTTAATCCTTGTTTGCATAAAACATAATTAGGTACTACATAACATTCACCATGCAGGTTACATTTTAAAAGTCCCTTTATCATACATTTAGTTCAGTTTTAGAGTCTGTTCAGCCTCATGTTCACTTAAATATTCACATCAGCCCTGAGATCCAGCTGTGACTGACATTTTTCCATCAGGGACTGATTACAACACGCCTAATGATTCAGTGCAGGTGGACCACATGATCAGTGTGTTATGTGTGTGACGCTTGTTTGATTTAAATGGTGGCTGCTATAGTAACATACAGTAAACGTTCCAGAGAAGCTGGCTGACAGTCTGACAAATGCATTCCTGTCAACACAGTCAAAGAGTTACAAAGATGGAGATTTTATTCTGAGCTGATAATAAATCTGTGATGTAATCATGGTCTCTGTCTTGTCCTTATATTTAACAACTGGATAATAAAAATTGTGCATTTTAAGTACAAAACAAAGCAAACAAATGTCTAACTAACTTGATGAATGGTTCAGGTGGAGCAAGAGGGGAAACTTTAGAGAGAGACTCAGGGTTTGTTGATTAAAACCTGCCAGTGAGCGAGAGTTTGTTATCATAGTTGAAGTTATGAAACAAAAAACTCAGCATTGTAAGAGCCCAGAGAAGTATACTATGTATGAAGTTCAACACAGCCAGACCTTCTTTGTGTTAGCTGGTTCAACAAAACAAAGGTGGTTTCTCTCTTTACATGTGGGTGTTGCGAGCCACGCGACTCTTCTTTCACACAAAATGATCCCTATGAGTGCTGCCTCGTGCAGTCGGAGATCTTATTACATGATGATGATGCTGATGATAAATTAGTGTATAAAAATCTATAAAGAACATATTATAACTGCAAAATGCAACACTGTTACAAATAAGGTAAAAGATGAATTTTGCAGAAAATTGTTAATCTGGTGATTTATCACACAGAGCAGTGGTTCCCAAACTTTTTCTGCTGGGCCCCCCTTTGTTTTACAAGAAAAACGTTCACCCCCCCCCCTCCACGCGCGCACACGCACGCACAAACACATCCTCCAACCACACACACCCATATTTTGCTCCATTGAGGTTTATTTCACACCTCAAACATTTAGTAAACAATTAAACAAATACAAGTAATCTGCAACAAATTACAGGTAGTAATGAAATAAACTACTAACTCTTTTAAACATAATTTTTAAGATATCATTAGACACTTTGGGCCCACATTCGTAACGTCAGAATTTTATCTGTATGTTTTTCCAGCCATGACCTGCTCGTGTCGTTTGCGAAACATCCAGCTGACTAACAGAAAAATCAAACCTCTGCTGCTGAGGAAAACATTAGACCCCCGGGGCAGAAGTGAACACATGCAATTATCATCAGTGTCAAGTCAGCACTCACCTCCTCAGTCAGTTTAGACACACTCTGCTTGATCTCAGAGTGCTCACGGATCCCTACGGGCAACACACATGCAGAAGGATTAGGCCTCCGGATAAAATGTACTGTTCTGAAAAAGTACTCCAATGTGTGCGGCTGTAGGTGCGCTACCTGCGTACGGTGAGGGCGGAGGGGCAGGTGACAGGCTGGGGCTGAACTCAAACTTCTGTGTTGTGGTGGAATTGTTCTCCGTTTCAATGCCGTCCACAAATCTGTGCAGAGATTACACATGAGAGAGAGAGCATGTAAGAGGAATGTAATCAGATGAAGCTAAAAGGGCTGAAAGCTCCGTTAGTACTGTTTGGATCTTTTAACACAAACATGGAAAAAGTCCTTCATCAACAGCTTTGTATCACACAACACTGCACACAGTGAGGTCGTGAGACATCTCTGCACACACATAGGCATGTTTGCTCTGCACGCATGCACATTAGTGCATTGCAGTGTGTGAGAACCTACATGCCTTCCAACAGTAGCCGAGCCCCATGTGATTCACCAGCACTGTAATCTAGTGGTTGCCATGGCAGCCAGACACCTATACTGCGGCACTTTCCTCAATTGCTCTTCTCTGACTATGATGTTTTGAATCAATCTTCAGTTTCACACTATGTGTGTCTGTGTGTTTTACCTGGGGCTGAGTTCAGGTGGTGCACCACTCAAGCTCACAACTGGTATCTGCAGGGTGGAAGGGCGCGAGTGGTCGGAGGGAGCACGGAAAGGCCGAGGCGGCAGGAGAGGGGAGCGCAGGGGCGAGCTGAGGCCCCTGCTGAGATGCAGCGGGGAGCGAGGAGCTCGGGACACGGAGCTCTGCTCCTCATCACCCTCCTCATCCTCGCGGATGGACGGCAGCTTCTTCACCAAGCCACCGTTGCTCTCCCAATCCACCTGAAAGAAAGAGAGGAGGAGCTTGGATACCAAAAGGGATGAGCGGGATCAGCCCGCACACCTGCTGGATTTCTTTTATCACCATAGCATTAGTAACTGCCTTTACAATGATTGTAAAGGCAGTTACAAGCTTGAACCAGTGGATGGCAGGCAAACACAAGTTCTGTAAATCTGTAAATATGTTTTTAACATTCAGGGTATTGTTTGATTAGCAGCATATTCTTTCTTTTGAAGACTTTTGAGCTCCTTCTCTTCCAGAGGTAACTGAATTCAGGACGTGCTCTGCAGGTCTTATTAGATGCCTGCTATTTATTCCTCTAGTATACGTTGCGACCTGTACACACACTCTTAAACTTTAATCTGGAATAGCTTTGCATTCACAGTTCAAGCTAACCCTGATTTCTTATACATGGCCTCTTGTGCAGCCTCTCAGTTCCTCCTGTCTGCAACAAGCCTTTCCTCCATTTTTAAGCCACCTTCCTTTGATTTCTTCACAAAAAAGAAAGAAAATGTTTTTAAAAGAAGGTGGGTGGGGCTGTTGGGCTCACAGACAGGTCTATGTGTACCCAA
Source organism: Haplochromis burtoni (assembly GCF_018398535.1). Classification (NCBI taxonomy): domain Eukaryota; kingdom Metazoa; phylum Chordata; class Actinopteri; order Cichliformes; family Cichlidae; genus Haplochromis; species Haplochromis burtoni. The sequence goes on along the minus strand of NW_024582526.1, from coordinate 315,798 downwards.
CATCAGGGATATCTGCGCTTATTACCATAATTCAGATCCAGAGTAGCCTGAAGCCCGAGCTTTATGCTCAGTGAGAAGATGTGTGCTTTTAAGAAGCGACTCTCGAAGCAAATCACCAACTTGACCAGCGTCTCTGATCAGATTCTGGTGGTTAGTTTGTTATTTTTATAGCTGTAAGTTTAAATTCAGTGGTCACTTTCTGGATCCTGGATACACAACGCTTCATAAGATTACAGTTTTCAAAAAACGGTTGGGAACCTCGGCTAATTTCCATTTTGACTGTTGATTGGCTGTTCTGAGCAGGATAACCTTCTCTTTTAATTCAAGATTCTTTGAGAGCCATGTCACCTCCTTACATCATGTTTACCTGTACACACACTGTACCCCAATATATATGAAACTTTGCACATGTTTAATGTGAACAACATTACATAAACGTTATTAACGGAGTTGTATTTGATGGCTGGCTCACACAGATTGGCTGTGTGCCTATTTGGCATACAAATTACACTCCATCAGTCAACTACAGATACTCACACCTGATCTCGACTCATTATGTGTATTAAGCACACCTGTTCAAACAATCTTTTTCTTCCATTCCAACTTCTAAACCACCATGGGCAAGACCAAAGAACCTTCAAAGAACTAAGGTGACACCTTTGGTATGATTATTCGGACATGGAAGAAATATAAAATGACCATCAATCGCCCTCAATCTGGAGATCTATGTAAGATCTTGCCTCATGATGATGAACACGAGGAAGGTGGTGGATCAGCCCAAAGCTACACAGGAGCAGCTTGTTAATGATGTAAAGGCAGTCAGGAACAGTCAGCAGCCAGGAGTTTCTGTAAAGCGTGCCAAAATCCCAACTACAAGAAACGTCTGACTGCTGTGCTTGCTAACAAAGGTTTCTCATCAAGTACTAAGTCATGTTTTGTTTGGGCATCATATATTTATTTCATTCAATGACATGCAAATCAATTGATTGTTTATAATGTATATAATGGTTATGTTTTTTTCTGGCTTTTTGCTTGATAGTCTGTCTCACTCAGAGGTGGCTGTAGCTCAGGAGGTCATTTACTTATTGGAAGGTGGTTGGTTTGATTCCTGGCTGGCCTAGTCTGCATGCCACAGTAACCTTGGTCAAGGTAGAGAACCTAGATTTGCACTCTAATGCATCCGTTGAAGTGTGAATGTTAAATAAAAAGAAAGCTCTTAAGTAGAAAAAGGGCTTGTGTGAATGACACATGTTATAGAACGGCACTATTATACAAACCAGGCCATTCACCATTTGATGTATGGGTGGCTTTCTTTTTATTCCAAATAAAGGTGCACAGAAGGCATATCTCAGATTTGCTTTTAAGGTTCTCGCTTTAGTAGTATTGAGATGGGTTTAAATTCTTGATTGCTGACATCACAAGCAGCTTTTAATGAGGACTTCACACTGTGTGCCACAGTCACCCATGAGTGATTGTGTCAGATGCAGACATGTGAGGGAACAATCTGAAAGAGATGTGCAGAGGCTTATGGTGAACGGCTGAATGCCAATTATTTCTCATTTTTGTTTTTGAGAATCTGTTTGTCTCTTTGTCTTTGCCAGACTCCAAAAAGGAGTCTGTCATGCTACATTTAATACAGATCGCTGCATCTCACTTTTCCCACCCCTCATCTCTCTCACACACACACACACACACACACACACACACACACACACACACACACACACACACACTCCTCTGACAGTTACAGTCCCAAGCCTCCCCAGTTTCCCATCAGCTTTGTCCCTGCTTATGAAGTGAACAATTTAGGCTCTGATCAGCGTTGGTGCAGGGCTGGAGAAATTCAAGGGAATGAAATTTAAGTGGAAAAAACACAAAGACAAGTTCAAAATGTATTGAATCACAGGCTACACAAACAACTGAGAGTGTGTTGTGGTAGTTTGTGAGATAAGTAGGACTGACTTGTAGGAGAGCTCTAGCTCCCAGAAGCATGTTTACTCTAGCCACCCCAAAAAATCAATAATTTTGTAAAAATATACAAATTTCAGTTACTTGTGTCAAACAGTGGCTCTTCACTCAAGGTCAGAATGAGCGTAGCAGCGCTGCTAGTTTATTAAACCAGCAGTTTCACCTGTACAGGCTTCAAAATAATGACATCACCCATGCTCTAGCACACAACGCCTGGTGCAGTGAGTTATGAATGTATTTGAGCCAACACCCCTGTGCTTTCCCTTTCCCCTCTGCACTCTCCCCTCCTCCCCTCCTTCCCTGCCTGCTCAGCATCCTCCCTTTTTTCCCTCCTCTGTCCCCAGTGCCCTTCACTCAGCCAGCTCCCCCCTTCCATACCCGTGCCACTGTAATTTATTTTTAGCTTTCCTGTTCTATTCTTAGCTCCCAGCTCCGGAGCACACCAAGGAGCTGCTCTGCGATGCGGGGGCGTGATAAGTGTGCGCTTGCCGCGTGCCGCCATCCTCTTGCTCAACTGTGTGCGAGAGTGTGGGGGAGTTTGCATCATGTGTGCGGCTGGTTCGGGGCTGGGGGCAGAGATTTGGAAGCATGGAAGTTGATGCATGTATAGTAACTCATATGTGCTCTCAAGGGCAAGGATAAGCAAGTTGGTCCCCTGTGAGAATGGCCATAGAGTTAAAAACTTGTTCCAATATGTCTTTTCAGCAGCACAGTTCTGTGCGTGCTGTGCTCTGGCTGGTCATGCACATCGCATTTTTTCGCCCAAGGCTCTGGGGGGTCATGACAGTTAGTCTGCAACCAGTGAATCAGCAGTAAACTATCATTTATGCAATGGAGACTCTTTCTCATCTTTCTTGCTTCATAAACCCTTTCTTCATCCCCCCAGCACGTCTTTGATTTTTGAACACCGTCATTCATCATATAAGTTTGTAGACTGAAATACTACTTAAGTGAGGAAGAGGCTGCTGAATGTCTGCAGGCTTTATCTTCCATTTTTCACCAGTCTTGTCTTGGATACCTATGCAAATTCCTCTCCTGGGCTGCACATACCAGAATGTTTTTTTTTTCACACTAATAACCAGGATGGACATCTGTAGCCCAGAACTAAGATATGCACAGCAGATTGTGCATCTAGAATAATACATCCTCTAGTCACACACCAACATGTTCACACTCTGCAGTAAGTGTGTTGATCCCTGGAGAAGCAAACTGCACTGCAGTAGAGTAGCAGAGAGTAAGAGCAGAAGAGAAAACAAGCTAACCAACACCCCCCCCCCCCTCATCTTTCTTTCTTCTCCTCCTCCTCCCTTTCTTTTACTCAGCTGGCAGAGCTATTTATATTAAGCAGGATCCAATCTTAGCAGCAGCTGTGGGGGGACAGCCAGTCAGGGAGAGCCCGTGCTCCCCTCCTGCTCTATTTTTAGTAACAGGACAACTTCAAACAGCAACACTAAGCTATTTTTGTCCCTACACTTTTTTCCCTCCATCCGCTGCTGCTGCAGCACCAGCCAAACGCAGTGTGTGTGTTGATGGAAGCAGGGAAAATGCCTTTCATGGCTGGGGTTGTCAGAGTGTGTGTACACACATCTGGGTATTTTAAAGTAGTGGTGGTAGAATGCTCATGTATACCTTATATGTACACCTGCTCACTTGGAATACGTGAATTTCCCCAATGAGGGACAATAAAGGATATTTCTGTTCTGTTCTAATCATTCATGTGACCCTGGTTAAGGTGATTATCTCCTCAGGTTACTCATAAATGTTCCTCATTGGACTGTCAGTCTGCACATTTAATGTTGTGACTAATCTGGTGGGCTTTTTAATTAAAACTGTTCCTATTTAAATCTATGAATGTGCACTATTCACAGACTAGCCTTATGCCATCTGCACGTGCATCTGCCTTTCTTACAGGAACATTTTGGTAAATGGTAACTAGATTGGTTGTATAGATATAGCACTACATAACCAGGTCACAGTACACACACACACAGACACTATTCTACTCTACCTGAGCACTTAAAGCACTTTCTACTGCATGTCTCATTCACACAAGCAAGTGCTTTCTACCTAATATTCACACACATTCATACTCTGATTAATTCAAATTTCATTAAATTTTTTTATACAGCACCAAGTCACAACAACAGTCACCTCAAGATGGGTTATGTTGTAAAGTAGAGACCCCACGATAATACAGAGAAATCTTTTGAGCAAGCACTTGGTGATAACGGGAAGGAAAAACTCCCTTTTAACAGGAATCCATCGAGCAGAACCAAGCCAAGGATGAGGCAGCCATCTGCCATGACCAGTTGGGGGTGAAGGGAAGGGGGATGGAACAAAAGGCACACTCTGGAAGAAGTTGTTTATGATGCGATAAACACGTCAGTATCTTGGCCTACTATGGCATGCAGACTAGAGGAGCCACGGATCAAACTACCAACCTTCCGATTAGTAGATGACCGGCTCGACCTCCTGAGCTACAGCCACCACTGATGGATGTAAACATTTATCTTATATACAGTCCATAATAAATCGGACTGAGAATGACTTGTAACAGCTTGTAGATTGAAAGGTCACAAGGTGTAAAGAATATCCTGTTTCATAATTTACTAAATGAACTATATGATGTATTGAACAAGACTTAAAACTAGTAAGTTACTAGTAAAACTATCAGTGAAGGTGTTACAAGGTCATAAATTAGGTCAAAAGTAGAATTATTTTAATTTTCATAGATATCCATATATAATCTTAGATCTTTACACAAATAAAGAAGTATGTGCTATTAGATTGTGGGTCTTTTATAGATCATTTCTGGTCAGTATTTGCAGCTGTTTAATGACCACAGAGGTGAACTCTACTCCATTTCAAATTCAAATTCAGCTCAAGTGTACTTATTTTTAAATGTGCAGTAGACTAACAAAAACATTCACAAGTTCACTGACAAACGCACATAAACAGTAAGTCCATCATGAATCTACTACAGGTACTCACGTCAGCCCCGTGGCCCTCTCGTAGATTGTAAGTCAGGTCATGTTGTATCTCGCTGATGAACTTCTGGGCATACTCAGGGTAAAGTCGGAGAACCTCTCGAAGACCCTTGAGGCTGATATACTGCAGGTCACAGTAAGTAAGGGCCTTGACATTAGCGTTGGTTTTGATCACTTGTTCCTTCGTCAGGGAGTCTGAGCCAATTAGATCTCCTTTACCTGGGGAGGGGGATGACAAAGTGAGTGATGCACAGATACCTGTCTTTGAAGCAGCTGTTTAGAGGGAGCCTATTCTCACTAGCTGTCAACACCTGAGAGAACATCATCAGCCATTAAGCTTCACACACTGACGTTCTGAGCAGCACATCATCAAAGACAGAAGATTAAAGATTTGGACCTGTGAAGTCATCTCAGCAGCAGCGTGGGCACATGTGTTTGTATATGTCTAATGTACCTGCAAACCCTGGTCCCTTCAATTTATATAAACCAACACCACCTGCATAAAGCAGCACAGTGTAACTTACTTTGGTAAGCTTTACCATATATTAGCACACTAGTAGCCTGTGCTGCCTTGACACAATTGGTTTCTTATGAAACATACTGTACAGCCTTAGCGGAGTAGAGCAGCCAAGGACCAAATTAGTAGATTCAAGCAATCTACTAATTGGAAGGTCTAGGCCTAGTCCAGGTTTGGCAGTTGCCAGGAGAACGGTACTTGTCTGACTGCATTGTGCCAAGTGTACAGTTTGATGGAGGGGGATTATATGGTGTGCTTGTTTTTCGATCCCCGGGCTCTCTGTCCTGGTCGTTGTGTCCTTGGGCAAGACACTTTACCCTACCGCCTACCAGTGTTGGTCAAGTTACTTGAAAAAAGTAATCAGTAACTAATTACTGATTACTCCCCCCAAAAAGTAATCCCGTTACTTTACTGATTACTTATTTTCAAAAGTAATTAATTACTTAGTTACTTAGTTACTTTTTAAAAACACGATTTACAACCTGAAGAGGTGATAAAGCGATAGATCTTTCAGCCCAATTCTACTTTTTCTGCATAATCCATCATACAAAATGTAATCAAATGGAAAAGTCCCATTTTTTTAACTTGTTTTATCAGTTTTAATCTTTTAACTTTATGCATCAAGCAAAAATGTAATTATATGCAACATTCTCTGACTTGAATAAATTAGTTTAACATTTAAACCTATTTTCTGCACATTCCAGCACATAAAATAAAATATTTTTTGTGTTTACACTCACTCTTTCAAATAGATGCAAGTAAAACACAGCAGAACATGAATAAAGTCAAAGACTCAGCGGTCCTGTTGCTCTATTTTCACCTGTAAAGCAGGACTGCGGTAGGCGGAGGTTTACCCTGGTGCAGGTGTGCCGCGGTCAGTTGAAGAATCCGCGAGTTTCTCTGTGAGTTTCCCATTACGTCGTAGGTACTCGGCGCTTGCTTGGAAGTTTAGGGGTTTTTTTCGCTGTAAAAAGAAGTTTTCTTCCCACGCACAACGGACGCTAATGTTTTTGTCACTTTTTATGGAATCAAACTCAAAGTAAGGTCAGTACTTCCACACTTTAAACGCTGCACGCTCATACTCTCTCCCACAATCGATATATGATCCATTGTTGATCTGCACACAGCTGTTGTCACTAACAGCGCACTCGCTTACGTCACTGTCGTGAGACATTCTCGCAAAAAATCACGGTTTTAGTAACGCAGTAACGCAGCGTTCCTACAGGAAAGTAACGGTAATCTAATTACCGATTTTGCAATAGTATCCCTTACTTTACTCGTTACTTGAAAAAAGTAATCAGATTACAGTAACGCGTTACTTGTAACTGTTGTAGCTGTTATAGCTGCAGCTATGGCAGTTATGGCAGTACAGTGTAACAAGAAGAACAAACTCATTGGCTGAGGTTGGCTTACTGACTTTCACTATGCTGCCTACAAACACTTGGCTTTGTGCTGTGCTGTGCTTCAGAACCATAATCATATATATCCAGTGTGCATATGTGTGTGAAAGCAGACTAGTGAACACGTGTGTATGACCACCTAAATTAAGCAAACATCCTCTAATTTATAAAAATATGCTTTTTAGCATGGGGCTAATTGGGACAGAATCTATTTGAGACCCTAGTGAGGAGGAGAGTTTTGACTTTAGACACAATGCAAAGATGTCACCTTTTTCTAAGCTGCTCTGTAAATAAATCACTAGAAGAAATTGTCAGAAATAACAATGCTGGTCACATTACCATGTCCTGTGTATAACTACACAATATACAGTTAGCATACAACCATACAATGTATATGAGCAGCATAGATTGCATCGATTACTAAGTGAAGGCATGGATTGGATGGTTGGATGTTAGAAAGAAAATGGAAATGTGTTTGTGAGGCATCAGACAGACAAAGACCCCCCACAGTATATGGGGGGGGGGGGGGGGGGGGGGGGGAGGAGAAAAAGTCAAACAAAGAAGGAACGAGACTGCACAGCCACAACGCAAAGAAAAGAAAGAGGGGGCTGAAGAGAAAAACAAGCAGAGAGAGAATAGAGGCAAAATAGAGGGAGGCGGGGCGGAGAAGGGCAGAGGCGAGCAGGGACCTAAAAAGGGTGATGGAGTGCGGAGGTGGACTAAGAAGAGGGAGGGTGGAAGACGAAAGAATCAAGAGAGCTGTGAGAGGAAGTGGAGAGGGACACAATGTGGGGGTGGCTGCAGACTGGCATGAGAAGAAATGGAGGGGCAGGGTGAGAAAGAGTGAGGGAAGGGGGAGAGGTAGGGCGAGCAAGAGCTCGACGCACGCCACGTGAGCGACAGCAGTTACTGGACTCGGCCTTCCAGCCCTCCTTTGAACTTTGAACCACCTCGCTGTCCTGCTGCCTCTGCACTCGGCACCATCCAACTGTCATCTGCAGCCCCCACCCCGAAATCTGTGCTGCTTCTTAATTTGGCACGATGGGCCCTTCTTATGCTCCGGCTGTCTTTTTTACGTCACTCACATCCCCCCCTGCAGTTCAGCACAAATGCGCTGTCACAAAGATGACGGGTGACCAAGAGTGACAGCAGCGACAAGGAGCGCTTTGGCTCATAATCGCAGCAAAATGTTAAACTGAGCAGGAGACAAACACTTGGAAGTGACATTTAAGTGCATGTATCTGTCTCGTCATAAAAGTGTAGGTGAAAGTGATGAGGGCAGGGAACAAAGGCTTATCGACGGAGCTCAATTCATCAACGTCGTTGATTTGATGCCTTGAGTAGGATTTTTCTTTTGCTCTTGATCTTTTTAAAGGCAAGTTTTCAATCAACATCTCATACTTCCCTCTTCTTATTTTACCCCTCGCTCACATCTAGCCATCTAATAAATTAGGCATCTTGGTCTAGCATGGGGGTGTGATGAAATAAAAGGTCAATGTTTTTACTGGTGTCACATACTGTTAATTCAGTTTTAAGTAATACATCGCTCCATAGTCGCTGTGATTCTGTGTGATGGTCAAAGTAAAGGTTAACTGAAGACCAAATTTACAGGCTAACGTAAGCAGTACGAGATGAAGAACATTAGCCTCGGTGATGACCAACAGACCAAAATGACCCACTAAGACTTCAGATGAAGTAAGTGGGTCAGTGCACTGTTCTAGACTAGCACAGTGTCTGTATATAATTCACAGGTGTCCTCTAAAAGCATTGCATGCATGCAATCATCAAGTTAACGTTTTGAAAACAGGAGGGTACAATAGGTACAATTTTTTTGCACAGTTTTCTGAATGTATTCTATAACCGGGGCAGACGAATAACAGTTCTGGGTCATTTTGACCCAGTATTTTGAGTTAGTTAGTTAGTCTTTAAGTCATGTTATTTCCCGGCAGCTTCCTGTTTAGGGATAAAATGTTTTTGCTCTGATAAAGTTGTATGGCACTGTCTTGAAACACTATTATTGGGTTTATGATTCAGGATTTTCAGCCTCATACTGCAGAACAAAATAAGACTGATAATTGTCTGTGGCTGTGACTCTAATTTATCGCGTGCAGTTGCACTTTCACACGTGATGATGTGAGACCGGCCATGGGTTTGAGATTAATCTGTTTTATTGTCCATCAGGGTCCAGAACAGTTCCTGGAAGAACACTGTACCACGATGGGCTCCACCAGTGCAAAGAGTTCTGTGAACTTTGCAGGACTCTGCTCTTTCCACACTTCAAAAGAGCAAATAAATGGATGAATGGCTGTCACTGCAAATGGCATTAAAGAAACTCATGCCCATACCTATCAGTCTGATCTTCCATCCTCACTGCACGTGTGCAAGCTGCTAAACTGACATGAACTAACAGTCCACCAGTGCAGCTTTCACGTCACACAGACCAGAAAAAATAAAAGATTAAAGTAAAAAAGAAAGAAAAAAGCAGTCTCAGTGCTTTCCTAATGAAGGAATATGAAAGAATAAATGAAGTGTGAATTGTATTAAGGTGGAAACATAGGATGTAATGGTACGCTGGTGGTTGTGATATTCATGTCTGTGGTAAAGGTGCAGAGCATGACTATTTGGGTTTCCACCCACACTGTGTCTGCAAATTCAGCCCTGTTTAATATTAGGCTTCTGCCTTCACATCCCCAGAGACTAACATGCACTCACACTGCATGTGCGCACACACACTGGTGCACAAACACAAACAGTATTAGAAAGGTTACATCTTTGTGTTTTCTTATGTGTGACTTTGTTTCTCAGCTCTTTTGTTTGCAGTTACATCCTTTACAATTACTTCGGGTGCTGGGCGCTACATTTAGACATGTGGAGAGTGAACTGACTAGTCACAATCTGAAATTCAACTGGAAAAATCATGGACGCTGGACTCTCCAACCTAAATCGTTTTTAGCATAAAAAGCCAGCACCTGTTATGGCTTCACTCTAACAGCATGCACATCTAGAGGCACCATTAATGTTAAAACTTATTATGATACTTACAGAATACCACAGTTTTTGTCTCGGCCGTATCATTTTATTTTGCTGTATTTATCTGCGACACCTCAAAGGCCGGTCCGTGAAAATATTGTCGGACATTAAACCGGTCCGTTCCGCAAAAAAGGTTGGGGACCGCTGCTGTACATCATTTCATAGAAACGGTATTCCCTGATGGCTGTGGCCACTTTCAGCAGGATAATGCACCCTGCCACAAAGTAGCAGACTGGTTCAGGAATGAGGAGGAGCATAACTATGAGTTTGAGGTGCTGACATGGCCTCCAAATTCCTCAGATCTCACTCCAATCAAGCATCTGTGGGATGTGTTGGACGAACGATCCATGAGGGCCCTCACAGCTTACAGGACTTACAGGACCTGTCGCTACCATCAGTCAGATAAAACAGCACACGTTCTGGTGGAGTCCATGTCTCAATAGGTCAGGACTGTTTTGGCAGCAAAAAAACATTTGTTGTGTTTTCTCTGCACTCTCTCAGTTACAAATAGGGTTTAAAACATTTGCCAATTGCTGCATTCTGTTTCACAATTTCCACAGAGTCACAACTTTGTTGGCAAAGAGTTTGTGCCTTCCTACACAGCACACCCAGAACCGGCCGCAACAACAAGGACTGAAGAACATTTCCGAACCACATTTCTCATTTGGAAGAGTCTGAGGTAATACTGTATACCAAGCTCATACTTATGTTTTCTTACTGGCATGTGGCTAGTAAGAAAAAATTCGCTCCAAGACACCCACAGTATTCACCCTGCACCACGCTCTAATTACAGCTTTTGGCTGTCAGTGAAGACATCTGACAAAAAATATTTTGAAAGCTACTAACACCCATGACAGCTCATACAGCAACATTAATCAACTTTGATGCACCTTCATACCTATTTCAAGATAGCCTATTACTTGCCATGCTTCTTCAAATCATTTTTTTAATCTTTCAAATGTTTATAAGATTTCTGTGATGTGTGAGAACCTTGATAGTTGCACTCTCGAACATAAATCGTGGAACCATAAACGAATCACGGTGAGATTCTGAAGGGTTTTTGCTTTTCAGGTGCCTGTGAGAAGTTAAACTCTGAGGTGGAGGTGTTACTGGCTTGCAAGGAAAATGTCACTGCTCCCCTGTTGTGGGAGGTTAATAACTCAAGTGTGTGAGTAGAAGCTCCAGTCACTCTCCTGAACACGCCAGCAGAGCTGAGCTACTGTCAGGATGTGTAATAGTTTCAAATTAAAAGGGACCTACTAATCGCTAATTCAATTTCTGAGCAGCTCCTCAGTTCATCCTCTTGTTCAAACAAGCTGTTTAAAGTTCAAGCTCTGCCAACGATTTAATCACCACTAAACATTTTGGAGTCTCATAAGTACTTATGTTGATCATGTAAACTGGCTGAAAGAAACATGTTTTCCAAAAGAGCTGTGTGTCTTGTGAAAACCCGCTTCTCTCAGACACCAACCTTCATGGCTAAAAAAAAATTGCGACAAAAACTGCAATCCCCACTCACTCAAGTAACACATTACTGTACTGAATTCAGTAACCAAAAGAGATTAAATCAGACACTTGTGTTCAAGTCATGTGCAGGTCTGCAAGTTCAGAAGAGGGTCGACACGATCATTCATTTTATTCTTATTGCACAAAGAGACACGGATGTGAAGCGGAAATCGGCACCCAAGCCGGGAACAGCTATCCACTGCTGACATCAGCAGTATGTGTAAGTATGTGCAAAGACAGATGCCAACTCAAGTCTAGTAGTGAGAAACCCCAGATCCATAGTGCATGCTGCCCATGGCCAAGGAGCCAAAAGCTTGATTTTCTGCAGGTAACCAAAGCATCTGATGAGCCGTGAGGCTTGTAGAACTGTAGCGTGCATTTGAGCCTGTGCTCTTTGGGCTGGTTTCCACCTTTGCTATTCATAGTAAACACTAAAACTGTCCCCATTGGTACAGTGATTTGTGTCAGCGTGTGGGATTCTAGCCAGAAAATTCATCTTACGCTCTGTTACCCAGTAACTGAACTATTTTCTTTTTGACTAATGACCCCAACAATGTTCACTATCATAGGCCACAGACTATACCTGTTATAGACATCAGCCAACATTATTATGCATACCGTATGTGTGCCTCTCTGTTTATGCCTGTAGCTTCTCTTCCTTGCCAGCAAAATTCCCTCCGTTGCATTACAGAGCCTCAAGATTCCTTCACTGCAGAGGTTTTTCCTACATTTTGCCATGTAAGGAATAAAGTTCTCCAGCCTCATCTGATTCTTAGATTCATTACATTAACTGACAGCACAAAGATTAAAACAGAAGTGCCAAACTGCCAACAAAAACCCTCATTCATCCATCCATCCATTCATTCATTAGTTTGGTTATAGGTGCATACAGTGTAAGACCTGTTTCATCTCTGCTCACAGTAAATAGAAGATTATTCTGTCGAGCTCACAGGATCAACACTGTGGGAAATCATTACTCTCTCGGCTTGTATCAAGCTTGGAAACGTCTCTTTAAAGCAGCAGAGCATAAACAGCTGCTCTTTATCAGCTCGCCTTCAGCCTCGTCTTCCCCTTTGTTTGAATATTACACACACACGCACACACAAACACACACCCGTTTTATGTCCTGCCTTCCTTCTCCTTTTTCGCCATCATCAATTTTACTTTCCATTAGACACTCCAGACCAGGTTGCTCTGCAGGTCTGAGCCAGCACTGTGAAATTATTTTAACTGTAATCACTGAACTGAGAGATGATCTCTCTTTCCCCCTCTGAAGTCCATACTTCGTTAGCAGCACTTAATATTAACACAGGCACACATTCAGCCAGCACATTCTCAAATGAACCATTCTCCCCCTTCGTTTAATATTCAGCACGATGTCCCGCAGATCATCTCACATCCTCCAAATCTCAGTTTCAAAGATAATTGTCTGTCAGAGCCGAGGGTGTCCAGTGTAGTTCTCACTCAGTTCTGTGTCCTTCCTTCAAACAACAAAGATCCTAATTGCATTTTAGTTTAATTAAGTAACCGTGTGATCTTTTTTTTTTTTTTTTGCAGTTTGGCAACTTGACTGAGAAATGTTGTTATCCTGGAACACACTGACAGGACATCGTGTTCTCTGCTTAAGAGAACTTTACTGTTTCTCTGACTTACCTAGGATAGCCAGCACAGTGTTGTCTTTCAGGACCTCCATGGAACCTGAGCAGACGAAATAGATAGCCTGCAAGGCGTCTCCCTGCCGGATGAGGAACTCCCCTGGAGCGCAGAAGGAGGTCTTGATGATGAGGGAGAGGGAACGCAGGCAGCCCCTGCTGGCTGACTCAAACAGAGGCAGCTGGAGCAGCTCCTTGTTCAGGTGCATGGCGATATCAGCCCTCAGCTCATCTGGGAAGTCTTTCAGAAGCTGTGAAGTGAAAGTTCACACTGAACAGCTGGTCTTTACTTTAAAACAGACTTCCATATAGTTTTATACAAAAAATAACCCTTTGCCGCATGCTTGAAGAGCCTCTCCAAATGTAAAAATGTGATAACCTCACAGAGAGTTTAAAGTACTCAGTGGGCATTTCAAACCACATGCAAGATCAGAGAAGCTTGTAAGACATGATGAAATAATCTAGGACTACTCTTTTTTTTTTTTTTTTACATTACTGAGGGTTGCTCGTGGTATATCAGGCACTTAATTTTAGCATATTTACTTGCCTTGGGCAAATCTTTTCAAGCTGCAACATATAAATAGATCATTCCAATAATCCTGATTTATTTATAATTGAGAAAATCTTAAAATTAAAGTCAGAGAAAAGTTCCAGATTTGACACCTAAAAGCACTGGTGACCTCTATGCTATTCTGTTTCTGTAGCTCACAGCTTTACCACCGACGTGTTAAAGTGTCGCTTAGGTGTAAGAACTGGGAGCTGAGCTGGCAAACTTCTCAGTGACAATGCGTAAAAATGGTTGTAATTCTTAAACAATTCTCACTAAAGTTTATGTAAAACGTGTTGTGTTCATTTCAAGCTGAAAGTCTGCACCTCAGTCAGTTTGATTTAAAATCCACTCTTGTGGAGTATAAGAGGCTAAACCACAAAGAAATGTTTTTGTGCAAGAAATGATTTGACCTAATTGTATTCTCAGAGCAGGCTTTCATCTCAAGCTGTACACTGGACCCTGTTCTCAACTCAAGGTGTAGATAAAACTTCCAGCAGACAACAAGACGTCCAGTGCTGAACTCTGGTTCCTCTGAACAGTGAAGCTGTTTAGTGGAGAGCATCTTTGAGCTTTTACTCTGGAGAACAGGCTATAAACTCTGTGTAAGCAGTGCAACATAAACAGCAGCTTCTCACCTCACTAACGTCGATCCCGTTGTTGACTGACCACATAGTTTGGAAACACTCCAGCATGCGCTGCTCCAAAGCTTTGGGCAACCGATGGACTCTGATGAAGTCCTTCAGGTCCTTGGTGCGGGTGTGGTAAAGCGAGCGGCGCGAGTACATTCTCTGGATGATGGCCGTCACGTTGCCAAACACAACTGCATGCATCAGTGCTGGACACAGAGGAAAGGTTTCTTTATTGTTCTCGGTGCGCTTCTAGTTTGATACAGAATTAATTACTGCGGCTCGATTGGCTTCTTTCTAGAAAAGACCTCATTAAAGTCCCATAATACTTCTGCGCAGCAGGAAGCTTCATGGGATGCCTTTATAAGCCCTGAGAAGTTAAAAAGCACAGGGCTTAGAAGGACTTAGCTGCTCTAAAACCACTGTGAAGCACTGCTGAGAGTAGATTACGGTTTTCACAGAATGTCAGTAACACACTGCTGAAAAATAATCCCACTGTTCAGAAAACCTTTTATTTCTAATCAATGACAACTAAATTATTATTCCAAACAAACCCCAAAACAGCTCCAACCCCAGTGTGAGCATATTTGTTTAACAGTGCCACACACACAGGTTTGGTCTTAATGTGAGCACAGCTAACCAGCAGCTATCCCCAAAGACTGGAATCGTTTCATAATGCACTTTTCCTGAGGGAGCCACACAGCAGTATCTCTTCCTAAAAGCAGTTTGAAAAGCTGCTGAAACAGCAGTCAGACCACGGGGACACTTACACGGTCCACTGACAGCCAGACTAATGGCTTCATTTTATAAAGAAACTGGGTTTTTAAAAGGCTGAATTATCTCTAAGTTATAGCTCATAGTATCTGTGTGCAGCAGCTTACCACGAGAGAACATTAAACTATGTTTAAGGAAAACATTATAGAGATTAATGAAGCTGTGGTCTACTCTCACTGCTGTTACATTCAATCTAACAGCAATCTCCTTTAACAAAGGAGCTAGGATGCTAGCAATCAAAGCAAGGTCAAAATGGAATATGATCTCTAGGGTGGTTGAGAATAACCAATGCTGTGGGACTTCCAGATACCAACAGGACAATTATAATGGTGGACGACAGCTGTAGTGATAGATGAGTGGGTATAACAAGTGATAACAACATCAGGAACTAGGAACACAGGAATCTTGAGAAATACCAAGGGCTGAGAGGAACTAGAGAATATGAAGGTGAAGGCAACAGTGATCTCCGAGTTACTCAGGGCAGTGACCCCAAACTGAGCAAGTGGTTCATCTGGACACAGATCTCAGGAACGATATCAGAGATCTGTGTCCAGAAGAGCACAGTCCTAGGAGCAGTAACAATACGGTATAGGACTCCTAGGTAGAGGACCCAAGTTTGAAGGATAAAGACCGCATCCAGAGCAAAAGGGTAATTTTAAAGTAAGTTGTTCCTGATTGTGTATAGACATGTCCTCCTTTAGGATGGCATAGGTAAAGTAAAGCAGTAAATAGCAAGGCAGATTCATGCTACTGTAGGCAGATTGAGAAGTTATGACATTTCCATAATTAGCAAAATGCACATATTAACCTCCATCACACAGTCAAAGTGTGCTGTCTAAGGTGCTGCTGTGGCAGAACTCTTTGAAAATAAGAATGAACAAATGCCTACTTGCTGTTGCAACAAACGGGCCACACGGTGGTGGAAAAAGTACTTTGATGATCTGATTGCATGTTGTATAGAGCGCTTTGAGTACTCCGGGAGAGTAGAAAAGCGCTATATAAGAATCAGTCCATTTACCATGACAGTAGCTAAAACTCCCTGTAACTCTTACATTAAGCGTTCTCCTGCCATCTACGAGATACATGCAGACATCATTGGTTCAGAGTACATATGCACACTTAAATCAGCCTTTGTTAAAGTTACAGTGTTGCTTTGACTCGACTGGGAAATATAGATTTCATTTTTCTTTCTTGGACGACTGTTGGACACAGATTCTATCAGCTGTCTGCAGAATGTGTTTTCCCACCTATTAGCTGAGTGTGTGTGTCTGTATGTGTCTTTCAGTATTTACTTGCACAACTGCATGTGAGTAGTTATGGTTAATGTCAAGGTTTAACCCACTAAAAAGAAATGTGTGTGTTTGTGTGTGTGTGTCTGAGACATCTGCACACATTATTGTGTCCTCTGCCCATAAATTGCTGCATTTCTCTCGTGATAACCTTTCCAGTGACTCCATTTCTTTCCCGATTCTTCATTTATTGCTCTCTTCGTGAACATTCAGTTCTCTTCATTGCGGCCCAAGAGGACACGCATAAGAACACAGAGTTCAAACAAGTAGCACACTGTAAGTCGAACACATCTTTCATCTGTGATTAAGCTAGAGTAGATCCACTATTGAGCCCATGTACAACTGTTCAACAGGCTCAATCAAAAATGGAATCAACAATAAGAAAGAGACAGTCATTGTAATAGTTTATGACAAAAAGGCAAAAAATCCTCATAAATCATAAATTTAGCAAGTGTTTTTATGCACCATCACTTGCTTCTTTGAATCAAAATTTTCATTTAAATCTGCTCAGTACTTGTGATGCATCTTGAGAACAACAAAAGAATTTCATGGCCAAGCAAGTAATGAAACCTTTCAATCTGGAAAATGAGAGTAATGAGACAGTGAGTGAGAGGATTTGCATACAAGTTTGATAATCTATTATGTTTTACTGAAAAAAAGAAACACTTTTGAAACCAGGGATGGAACAAAATGTGTGCAGCTGTTTGTTTATGACTCACCCACACCTGAAAAAGAGCTGAACGAGTACTTCAGGCCGAGAGGAGAATAAGAGCTTCAAACTCTGAGAGGAAGCATTAAGACGTGTGCACACATTCCTTACCTCCTATGAGCATGGTGCAGATGGAGAAGATCTTCTCTGAGTCTGTGTTGGCTGACACATTTCCAAACCCTACACTGGTCAGACTGCTCAGAGCAAAGTAGAGGGAGGTCACATAGCTGCTGCGCATTGATGGCCCGCCGTCCAGCACACTGAAACTCCCACTCCCACCAGCTGACCCAGATGCAGTCTCGCTTCCTGAAACATTCCCGTAATACTGGCTAGAATTCCAGGTTCCTCGCCCTGCGACCTCTGACCCAGACACGTTCCACTGACTGCTGTCGGCTGGAATGCTGCTGACCGTGGAGGGGAACAGCGTTGTCAGGGCAGCGGGGAAATACGGGGTACCCAGACGTTTGGCCAGCTCATGGAGCCAACCTGAGACAAAGAGTGAGAGAATACAATGAATTATAAAAGTCTTTTTATTCAGCTCAACTGCACTCAGCTGATATCTTTATCACCTTCATTCTGTTACACTTTAAAAGTACAAAACTAGACGTTGTTCTAGGGATGTACTGCACCACTGTACTGTACATCCCATACGTTCCACCTCCTAAGTTTCCTGAGCAAACATCAACTAGAATGAAACTGACTTTTTATGTAGAGAAAAAATATTCTAAAGTTGTTCTACAATTTGTAAATGCATTTTGTTGCAAATTGCTGAAATTCTGCCCATTTTTAATTCATAGAAGCTCTGCTTTTCTAACTTTTTTATACCCATATTACAGACATGTTGCCAGTTAATCTATTTAATTGCAAAATGGTCCTTCAGATGTTGTTGGGTTAAAAAAAACAAAAACTTTTCCAGTCATTTGTTGTCCCTGTCCCAACTTTTTTGAGAAGTGTAAATGTCGTCAAAAGAGATATTTTTTAACGACATAGTAAAATGTCTGGTTTGGACACAGACATAGTTCACACAGCATTGATATATATACATATTCCCTATTAGACTCATCAGTGTATAAGAAAATGAGCAGACTTACACAAGCCTAGACAGATGACAACTTATTTATTGTGTGAGAAATATGAGTGGAGCCTTTCTGGTGGCAGCAAAAGTGTTCAAGTGTAGCTTATCAGCCGCTGTCCAAGGTCCTGATTTCCCCTCACCTTCAAGCAGAGCAGACTGAAGTGGCTGAACCAAATCAAAAGTTGTCCTTCTAATCTGGGAACACTGACAAAATCTTTGACAAAAAGTATATATATATGTATATATATACACACATATATATATATGGCTCAAAAGCGACTCGGCTACAAAGGCCAAAAGGAAGTAAAAGGAAGGAGGAAATCGATAAATGAATGTAAGGGGAAGGAGAAAGGAAGTGAAGGATAAATTATTGAAAAAAAAGCATTTGCAAGTGGATGAGTGGACCAGTGAAACCCAGCTGAGCCGCTGACAGCAGAATCGAAAGAAAGAAATACAGCAAGACAGGGAATATAAATAATACAACATGGATGCATCTATTCATTGATCTCTGGCATCACACGAAATCATGAAAAGAAGCTTTGACCTTCTGTGTGTGTGTGTTTGTGTCTGCGTGTGTGTGTGTGTGTGTGTTGGTTGTCAGGCAGGGAGACCAGCCTGTCAGAGTAAATAAGCAGAAGTGACAATTGAGCTGTGAGCAGAGTCTCAGAGAGGCAGCTAAAACAACCACATTAGAGGATTTAACACCTGAGTAGTTTCCTAATTACTTTGTCATTAGCTCAACTTAACCTCTGCCAAACTGGGGGAATGGTAAGACATTACTTTGCATGCATAAGTATTTTTACCACATGGAAAGGAACATGGAAGCCATTACTATCATAAGCCTAGGTAGTGGATATCTTTTGACTTCCTTATTGTTGTGTTTATTGTAACCAGTTGACATGCATACAAGGACAAGTGTTTGTTTGTTCTTCAGCCAAGATTCTGAATGAGGAATATAAGTGGAGCCTTTCTGGTGGAAACAAAAATGTTCAATTAGAGCTTATCAGCCACTGTCCAAGGTCCTGATTTCCTCTCACCTTCTACCAGAGCTGACAGAACTAGTGAGCTGTCTGTGGTCCTGAACTTCTGTCTCCTACCCAGTCAAAAGCTGCCTTTCCACTCTGGGAACTTTATCCTTTTGGTGGGAACTTCATCCTTTCAATCTTGAGTCTTTTAAGCTGCAAGTTGGAGTGCTGCGGGACAGATTAGTTCCAGCACAGCACTCATCATCCTTGGGCTGTTCCATACGTTTTCCTTATGCAACCACTATTAGCAGCTGCTCACCCTGGATGTGCCCATGTCTTGGAGATGCCCAGTCTGGCCATAACCATGTGGCCCTTGGTCAATGTCAAGCAACATCAGCAGACTGAGATCCACCGAGAGAGAATGACGGATCAAGTTAACACTAAAATGTCTGGTCTTATCACTATGTGTCATTAAAGGAGTTACAGCAGGACAGACATTGTGATTTTTCTAGTGGCTGTTGAGACCATAGACAGTATAAAATATCATACATTATGGTAAATGGACCACTTTATAAAGCATGCTTCATTCAAGTGCTTTCTATGTAACACTCACATAGATTCATGCTCTGATGGTGCATCAGAGCATGAGCCACAGCTCCTGAGCCACAGCTAGCCCAAAATAAAAAGAAGACTCTTGGCTCCATACGCAGCATGTTATAGTGTATGTGTGGTTCTGGTCTGGGACCTCATTACCAGAAGAGCAGAATGAAAAATAACTGCTGGTGACAGCTTTGCAAGTACCTAACTGAAATTTTAGCACATTTAGTACAACATCCTGAAAGGGTGCAACATTTAGCTCCCATAGGACCTAAATTAATTCATCACAAGCTTCTTCTAAAACCTATAGACTTCTCTGAAGCATATAGCATACTCTCTGCCAACCCATATCATCATCCTTGTTTTCTGTAAACTAGCTTTTGTTTGTGTGTGTGGTGACTGCTGCTCCACCTCAGGCTATAGGGACAGACATGGCTCAACTGTCCCTCAATTATTGAGAGAGTTGCAAACAAAAAGTGGGGGTTTCCTAAATTCCAGCTGACTGACTGACAGAGTAATCCAGTGTATGTACATGCTGATACCAGTGCTCTATTGTGAATCACAGTTGGTGTCACATAAAGGTCAGACTGACAGACTCTGTCTGTCTGAATAGTGAGTGGAGAGGCTGATGACATGAACTGACCATAATGTTACTGTTTGTCCTTATGCTGAAAAGATAAGTGCAGGTAGGTTGGTAAGAATCACTCAGAAAGATGGGAGGGAGGAAGAAATGAGAAAATGAGGATAATACTAACCAGAGCAAGGTCCCCAGCCTCGAAAACCTGCCAGTTTGCAGGATTTTATACATTATGTCTGTTTGTGTGTGTCTGTGTGATGCTTAGAAAACAAAACGAAAGACACACACACACACACACACACACACACAACTCGGTCTTTGCCCCCAGTCAGAGTTGGAAAAATTACAGTTTGATCCCCTTACCCTTGGAAACTGCCAGTCTGTCTGTACATCTTCACAAGTTTATCAGATTGCAAGCCGGGGTTTCACGTCGCCCGTGGGATTCAAGTTTCTGTGTCTTATTAAAAGCATCGGTCGTGCTGAAAACGAAGGCACACGCAGTCGTATTTCTGCATAACTGCCTCTGTGCCTTTCTTCCTAATACAATATTACTGTTATTGCTTTACAATGGATAGGTATACTTTGGAGCAAGACAAGTTAGGTGAGTGCTCAAATAGTTAAAGTTGAATGAGGATGAATTTAGATTTTTCTTTGTCATTACTGCAAAGTGGATAAACAATGAGACAAGATCTTATTTAAATTTCCATTTGGGAAGCCTAGAATAATCTCCTGAGGACAGTGCTTACAGTGTAATTGAGTAGAGCACAATTGTCATTATGTGTGTGAAACATGTAATGACAGTTAAAAACTGTCACTGAAAGCTCTCCACAAACAGGAAATGGGCCGTTAACTTGCTTCAGGGAGAATTTTTCCAGCCTGATTAACACCATGGCATCAAGTGAATATTATCATAAAAGCAGCTTCCCTGTCTGAGATAAAGAATAAATAT
Source organism: Haplochromis burtoni (assembly GCF_018398535.1). Taxonomy (NCBI): domain Eukaryota; kingdom Metazoa; phylum Chordata; class Actinopteri; order Cichliformes; family Cichlidae; genus Haplochromis; species Haplochromis burtoni. Next base: position 294,627 of record NW_024582526.1, on the reverse strand, counting down.
ACTTTATCTTTCTTGTACAACGTTAAAATTAGAGGATTCCATGTCTGCTGGTTACCCTAGTACAGAGACAGCTAGCCTGCCTCTGCCTACCCAAGGCAACTGTCAGTGGTTAGTGTTACAAACAGCTAAATGTAAAGGCTTAAGACATTGGATGGCTGTGGCTCAGGAGGTACAGCAGGTCATTTTCTATTGGGAGGATTGGTGGTTTGACCCATGGCTGCTCCAGTGTTCATCAGAGTGAAAAGGGTAGTCAGAAAGTACTGAGCTGGGAAATGGACTGCTTCTTCTATAGTGCTTTTTCTCAACAACATACAACATGCCTCAGTTACCCATTCATTTATGCACTTTTTTTCTACATTTAAAAGCTTTCTGCCTAACATTCGCACTCTGATGGATGCTTCGCGGGGAAATTCTGGGTTAGTATCTCGCCCAAGAATATTTGCAGACTGGAACAGCCAGGTTTCAATTTGCAAAGCTGGACCTCATCACACCACAGATCTAAATAAGACCCTTGCGCTGATGTTTGTGAGAAGGCGCAACAGTTTGGATGATAAACGGACTGGTTCTTGCATAGCACTGTTCTACTCTATCTGAGCACACGAAGCACTTTACACAACTTGCCTCATTCACAAACGTGCGCACAAGCAATTTTTTTCTATGCTGTTTCTGACATTTACTTCATACTCTGATGGATGCATCAGAGAGCAACATGGGGTTAGTATCTTGCCAAAGAATATTTGGCAGACTGGGATCAAACCACCAACCTTCCAGTTAGTAAGTGACCTGCTCTACCACCTAAGCCACAGCCACTACTACACTATGTAGCGCATGAGTAGAAAAGCACTGTAACAACCAGTTTACCATCTACAGATGCAGGAACCGTTCTTTACAATTACCAATACAGTTTGCTTTTTCATATCTCTGTTTTTCTGAGTATATATCTTTGAGCTTGCTCATCTTGTTGCAGTAATATTCTATTTTTAATACATGGCTGTAACATCACACCCTCAACTTACCATCAAAGGTATGTGTAAACAAATGCACACTAATGGAACAATTATTAAGTACGGTTGGGTTGGACCACTTTTGCCTTCAGAACTTGTCTCTTCATGGCATAGGCTCAGTAACGACCTGGAGGTATTCCTCTGAGAGTTTGATTCATGTTGACATGACAACATGACACACAGATGCTGAAGATTTCTTGGTTGCACATCCACTGAGATCTGGTGACTGGTGATTGCTGGTGATTGCATTTATATAGTGCTTTTCGAGACCCAAAAAAGCGCTTTCCACTATTCATTCACGCTCACATTGGTGGAGGCAAGCTACAGTTGTAGCCACAGCTGGCAGATTGACAGAAGTGAGGATGCCATATCGCGCCATCAGCCCCTCTGCCCAACACCAGTAGGCAGTAGGTGAAGTGTCTTGCCCAAGGACACAACGACCAATCCGGGGCTCGAACCGGCAACCTTCCGATTATAAGACAAACAGCCAACTCTTGAGCCACGATCGCCCCGAGTACTTTAAACAATTCCGTGATGTGAAAGACTAATGACTGTTATGAGAAACACTTGTTTACAGTTCTTGCTATCAGGAGTGGCACAATCAGTTATCAGTTATTATGTTTAAGGGGTAATTACCTTTTTACTTAGGGCCAGGTAGGTTTGGATAACGTTGCTTCCTTAATAAGTCATAATTTAAAAGTGCATTTTGTATACACTTGTGTTATCTTTGTGTAATATTAAAATGTATTTGATGATCTGTGACTGTGACAAATCTAGTAAAATACAAGAAATCAGGAAGAGCACCAATACTTTTTTTTCACAGCACTGCACATGTTTCTAAAGCCCAATCACTGTGGTAATCTCTGCGAAGTCCCTTTGCTCTGTGTTTTTCATACATCAACACTAAAAGTAAAATTGCATGTGGGTCCCCATTAGGATAAAGGATTGTGTGAGTGTGTGGGACTCTACCCTTAGGCTCATATTGTTAACTAGTCATGCATTATTATTTTTTAATAAATCTAACAAGTACTATGTGATACATTACGGTTTTTTGAATAACGACCCCAACACTCACAATCGTGACATAACTAGTTGAACAAGTCAGGAAGTCCAATGAAATTTAATAGAGTAGAAGTACAAAGTAATACAACACAGAAACGTACACCTAACACAAAAATTAAACTTGAGTAAAACAGTGACTGAGTTAATCTACACAGATGCTTTCTAGAGATGAAAAAGGGCGAACTAACCTATGTCTGATGATCCTTGGCTCTCAATCTCCCTTCGACCTATGAAGTACCAGACACACGCCATCCAGTGGGCCAGCAGGGCGAACATGGACATCAGCAGGGTCAAGACCACAGCACTGTACTGTGAGTAGCGCTCCAGCTTCTGCAGCAGCCGCAGTAACCGAAGAAGCCGGACTGTCTTCAACAGGTGGACGCCAAAGTACTGCACAGAGATACAGGCAATCTCAGCGCTCTGGCAATATTTCATTCACTGTATTTCTTAAATCAAATGAATCATTAAGAAAGGTTGATACTCAGTAATGTGGGATACTGTATATAATACACATCATTTATTCAAACAGTTGGTAGTTTTACTCAAAAGTTGGAGCTTTAATGGATTCACTCACATGAAATCAAACATTTTTAATCCATCCATCCATTCGCTTCCACTTATCCTTTTCAGGGTTGCTGGAGCCTATCCCAGCTGTCATAGGGCGAGAGGCGGGGTACACCCTGGACAGGTTGCCAGTCTGTCACAGGGCCAACACACAGGGACAGACAACCATTCACACTCACATTCAATTTGGATTATCCAATTAACCTATCCCCACAAGTTGCATGTCTTTGGACGGTGGGAGGAAGCCGGAGTACCCGGAGGGAACCCACACAAACACGGGGAGAACATGCAAACTCCACACAGAAAGACCCCGGCCTGATGGTGGAATTGAACTCAGGACCTTCTTGCTGTGAGGCAACAGTGCTAACCACCGTGCCACCGTGCTGCCCACATTTTTAATCCTTATATACAAATATATATATGTATATATGTGCGTGTGTAATCAGTTCATCTTTTTTTGTTTGTGAGACATGCAGTGTGTGGACCGTCATGAGACATGTTGATGTGGTGAATTCACATGGGAGCTTGTTACATTATGCATTCATGTTCCCTTTAAAAACAAAGCTCACTTCCTTCACCGTGTTAGTGCTGAAAATGAATGGAAACTGAACACATGTCAATATTCAAATATTTAACTTTACTATTGGGGTTTAAATTAGGGCTGCTCAATTAATTGAATTTTAATCTCGATTACGATCTGGGCTTTCAACGATCATTAAAAATGACTGAGCCGATTATTAGCCCCTCCCTCCTGCTTTACTCTTGCGCTGCTCCGTGTGGCAAATCGAGCGCACCTCTCTGCGTTTCAAACGTGTCACAACAATTAAGAGGACCCGAGGGAAGCTCGGAAAGCTAAGCAGAAGTTATTTGGAGAGGAGAGTGACGGCCGTTGATTGAAAAGAGAGGTAAAAAAAACTTCAGTGGTGTGGAAACATTATGGGTTCGCGGAGTCAGACGTGGATCAAGTAGACACAGTGTGTAAACTTTGCTACAGTGTCGTAGCTGCACCACAGAGCAACACTGCAAAGTTCACTAAACATAGATGTTTACATTTTTCATTTATTTTTTATATTGCAAACATTTGCACTGTTATCAGTATTTGCACACTATTTTATATTATTTTTTGACAATCTTTAAAGTCATTATTCAATACATTGTTATTGTTAAATAAATATCGTCAAATAATCGAGATCTCAATTTCAGTGAAAATAATCGTGATTATCATTTTTGCCATAATCGAGCAGCCCTAGTTTAAATTATGTAGGCTGATTTGTCACACTGTTTGATTCTCAGTTCTGGTGGTGTGGTCACACACAAATGTCAACAGACAGAAACACACACACACAGTAAGACACAGGGGAGACTCACCACGCTGACATTGAAAGCATACAGCAGGTCAAAGGGCAGGGCGGCAATGAGATCAACAAAGAGCCAGGTGGTGACGTAGTGAACGCAGATGGAGCGGGCGTCGTAGACGACCTGACCCGACGTGCTCACAAATGTAGTTCGAAAGTTCAGCAATATGTCTGCAGAGGACAACAACAACAACAACAGCAGCAATCAAGTGTCACTTAAATTACAGTGATGCATGGTAAACGCACAGCTACTTTTCAATGAGTCATATACACACAGCATGCATGGGTTACTTTAAATAAAAATAACAACACAGTATTAAAAAACAATTTATGCACTTTTTTTCCAAAGGGGTATCTTTGCTGGGACGTCAGCAACAACCAGTTGTTGCTACCTGATGTTAAAAGCTCCGTTCCCCTTTATTGTGAGCAAAAATCACTTTTAGTTTACAGTGGAGTTGAGAGCTAGTCCAGAATCAATGTGGCTCTATAGCCCCAAATGTAAATGTCTTGGGGTAAAGATACTTTTATGGTAGTTTTCATCATGTTTTTGAAATAAAAGTGTGTTGATACAGTTTGAGATGCTTCCATTACAGGGATAGGTTTTTTTTAACACACCAGATTCAGATGGTCATTAGTTGTTCATTTTTAAAGGTACAGTTTTTAAAACACCACCACTATATGTCCGGTTTTATACCCCTCACAGTTCAAGTGCATAATCCATCTATAGTGGATTAAAGACATAAATAGCCACACCCAGCATTTCCTCCTAACAGCCGAGGGTGGCTGGCAGGTTTGTGTGTCAAAACATTTTTGCGCACAATATATTTTCACATATTTAAACAATATCATAACTTGGCAATAAATCAGGAATAAAAAACAGACCAATAATTTGCAGTATTTTCTCAAGTTTAACCCCAGAGTCACCTCTGTCTGCTGTTCATCTGCAGTTAGTGTAGGCTGTCAGTCTGCTGTTACCTCAGGTGTTAATACACTAAGGAGGCTGTAAAACAGGTAGATGAGTAACTGAAGCTCACCTCTGACTGATAAAGTAGCTCTAATATTGTTGGACTTGGATGCTTAATGAATAAACTCTCATGCAATGTGAGAATATAATCAGACTGTTTATTAGAGGGATCCATCCAGCTACTATAGGGCGGGAGGTGGGTACACCCTGGACAAATTGCCAGTCTGTAACAGAGGTCTAAAAAAATAAAAACATGATATAGTATATAGTATATATATAGTTATTGCTTGTTTTCAATTTAGACAAATTACTCATAAGATATTTGTGAAAGCTAAATTGCTTAAGCTTAATTGAACGGACATCAGCAAAGTGCAATAGAAACTAGCTCACTCTCTCGGGGTAAGTGATTTTCTAGCTGTAGGGCATTTTGAACAACCAGGGGAATTTCAAGATGGTTTCTGATGACTTGCTTCCAGAACAACCACAACATACAGCTAAACGCAGCAACTGCACCACCCAGTCCTTCAAAGTATGATATGATCCTATTCAAAGAGCCAAGGCTTTGAAGCTTGCTGAAAAAAAAACAGACGAGGACAACACGACAATAAAAAAAGACAAACAGTCATGATTAGCTCTTCAATGTTTGCTCTATGATTTTAATTTTACTGCATGGTATTAAGGAACGAAATGAATGAATAAAAGGTGTCCCGGCAGACTATTTCAATCCACTATTGTTTGCTGGTGAATGTATCAATAAATAGGCACGGCCTATTAGTCCTAATAAATGGGATATCGACTGACAGGAGTCAGACATTTAACTGCGGGTGGCTCGTGTAATTTCATTACGAAAGTTTATTGATGGAGAGCTTGTGTTCACTCTTTCCCATTAACACAAATCGTCCGCTGAAGAGCACTCATGTAAGTTTCCTGCAGTTAGGGTGGACATGACCGAGGACAAAGAGGCCTGTTGTTTTCTGGGAAATGACTTAACAATCAGATGTAATGGCTTATTGTGGAATGGCTCATATCCTTTTCCCTGCAACATTCATCATTAAAAACTTGAACAGAACTTTTATAATGAGAACTTCTATTAGGAGTCACATGCCTATCAGACAAAGGCTGTTTGACTAACTTCCCATCAGCAGACAGTTGATATAATCAAAAAGAATTTTGCAACAGTTACACTGCCAGTAAAACGTTCTTTGCACACCCACTCATTCAGGCCATTTTCTTTTTGTTTCTAAACACTTGAAGAGATTTCTTAAGCTGGCCTAATGGTTTTTTCCTCATTTGCTGTTACAATTGTTCATATTGAATTTGAATTTATTGAATTTATTGAACAAGGCCAGAGTTTCAAAAATGTTCAAGTATCCCAAAAGCTCAGACTTCACTTTTATTTTCACAAAATTTTGTTTATTTTCTTTGATTTTTATAATGTCAAAGAGAGAGAGCACAACCCCAATACGGTCGTCTCATGCACACAGCTCTGAGTGTGTACACAGCACGCCTACTCAACTTTTTTACTCAACTAAAAGTTGAGCTCACAATGATTTCTACTGTGGGCTCCAGTAGATTTTCTTAGTGTACAGCTGACCTGTGCTGCTGCTGCTACTCTTACTGCTCTTTGTGGGTGAATGAATTCAATAAGATGTAAGCAGATGAGCTATCTTGGCTGATTTCCATCCTCTATACGTGCAGTATGCTGTTTATATGCTGCCTTTACATGAGAAAGAATAAAGTTGGTTAAAAGGTGGAAGTTAGTGAGTAACACCAGCTTAAATTTAAATTCGTGTCAACTCACGCTGACGAAGAACACGTCAGCTGCTGTGCACCAGTGCATTACTGTAAACTGACCACAGCTGATACCTGTCACTTTAAAGCATCACTCCATTTATAAATCAGTCCGTTTGTAGAGGATGAACTGAAGGCCTGCGCCAAGGCCCAGTAAAAGATAAATGTGAATAATGCAAAGCTATGCTAGCAGAGGCAGCAAATAAAGCTACAGAGCTGATAATGAGGATACTAGGTAGTTCATACAACAGGTGGCAGTTTTCAGCAGTCCACTGGTGGTATTTATTTGTAGTTTAAGCCTCTGCTCTGCTGTGTCAAGGTATTTTTTTGGTATACAGGAAACAGAGCTCAACTGCTATTGTATTAATTCATATTATGGCAAGTCCATCGTTACTTTATCAATTTAGGTCAGGACAGAAGAACTCTTAAACTTTCTTCCAGAATGATCAGTTGCTGTAACGACACAGACTCTCATGAAGACAAAAGGAAGACTACCAGCTCCCTTTGCTGCAGAGTTACCAGCCTCAGAATCAAATCAACAATTAACAGCCTCTCATATTCATCAGTGGCCTCATTAATGCTTGACAGACTCTAGGCAGCACACACATTTTATTTTATTAGCTTTTTGGAAGAGACTGGGAATCAGGCCATTAAGCTTATAAGGCTACTAAGAAAACCACGGCTGAGGGAGACCAGGAAACACAAGGAATGGAAACGAGACCAGTGGAAGTCTAGACTCTTGTCCAAAAAATTCAGTGTGAGCTTCTTGATTTAAGATGCTGCATTTTATGAGATACAGCAAGTGTCAATAGAAGATTGAGGCAAAGCTCTGAAAGACTGTGGAAAGACTTTGCTGGAGATTGTTGGAGATGTTTTCAAAATTCAAAGCACAACTTAACCCCTACAACCTCCACAACACCCTACTGAGACACAGTTTCTTGTCTAGTTTGAGTGAGACCACCATCATTTTTCAGGAGCAAAATGAGCCAAAAACACATTTCTTTTGACCAAGAAGCAGACTGACAGAGGGACGAGTTAGACTACAGAGTGAAGGAAAAGTCCTCAGCATTTGTTAAACAATGGTACAAAACATTCAGGTTTCATTTTCTTGGTTCCTACTTTCTAGGTGTGTCCAGTCTTTCTAAGACTTCTTGCTAAAGGAAACAAGTTCTATGGATGGTTAGAAGAAAGCACCAACATGAGAAGACGGCACACTGTCTTACCTAAAATGAAGAGGATCTCGACGAGGATGTCGCTGACGCTGGGCGGGCTGCGTGAGGCGCTGCCTTCATCCCGCCCTCCCCCGACCGTGAAACACACGTTATAGGGCACAGTGACGGCCACGTAGAAAGTCGCCAGCAGAATTAACCAATCCCAGCCGGCCTTGAAGGTTCCATAGTGGAGCAGGATGAAGCGAGATTTCTGAATGGCTGCTACTTTGTATTCCGGGATTGGAGGCTTCTCCCCAAACATGTTCTGGATTGAGAGGGAGACAGATGTCAACAGCTCTCTCGTTTCAGGTTTTTACATCTCTCTCGTTGTCCCTCTGCCGGGCCACGATAACACGGCCCTGTGCACACACTTATCGAGCCACTTCAAGCTTCGAAAGCTCACACTGTGCAGAGGCGTTATAAAAATCCACAGGAGTGGAGATTTCAGATTCATTCCACTCGATATAACAGTGCAGCCATGAAAACAGTTTCAACCATTCATAAGTGGGTTATTGCTTTTGCAGAGTTTAAGTAAAGTCTACCAAAGTCTACCAACACTGACAAAATGGTTTTCCCAGCACTAAGAAAGAAGAAGAAATGTGGGACCACTGGTTCCAAGCATTAACTCTCACACCTGTGAAATATGTTTTTATGAAAAAGAATCTTATTTGTAATTCATTCATTTCCTTTGGAATCAGGAAGATTAACCAAAGAACTCATTTTGTTTCCTGTGTGAGGTTCTCTGCACTCAAGTAAAAATCTGACGTAGCTGTACTTTCAGTTTATCCAGTTCATGGAACTATAAGCCTGAGTTGTTATGATTACCATGATTTTTGCATGTCCAGCATAAACCATTTATGAACTGTACAGACAGGCATTTAGTCTGAAATACAAATGATACTGTTTCATTTTTCTAATGGGATTGTTGTTTTGTTGGGTTTGTTTAATGAGCTCCATCAATGTAAATGTTTTTTGTATTCTGGACTATTTTTATGTGAGAAAGTCAACACGTAATGGAAAAAATGATTTGTCTTAAAGCAAATAATGAGCAAATCAGGAATCACCTGGTAGCTGATAATCTGTTCATTAGTGAAATTTAGAGTAGATGTTTATTTACTGGCAGTGAGATTTTTATATTAGTGAATCACTGGGTAAAGTTTAGCTCAATATTATCTGATCTAACTCATACATCCATTAATTCCTGATTGACTCTGCAGACACTAAACATTACTGATTACATAGAGCCTGAATCATTTCTTTGATTACTTTACTTAATTAAAGAGTCATTCTTTGGGTAATGGTGAGATTCTCATTAAGTAATAAAGACCTACTGAGTAAGAACTGGGTGCTTCACAACATGAACCTCCCATAAGATATTTTTTTATGTCCTGACTGCTTATTTTAGCCTGGGTCAGGAGTCATTAGAGTTTCTAGATCATTAGCTATCACGTGATTCCTCGTTTGCTTCTCAGTTTTTGTACACAAGTTATGAATTTCCCTCTTTTGAGAAGTTAAAAAAGCAAATAATGATCGCCTGGGTTGGTGGTCATTGAACATGCAGGGTGCAAACTGCATTGCTCTGCATGTTTCCTGATCACTGACATCAGCTAAATGTAGATCTGCTTTACCATGGAGTAAACCAAAACCAAGCATAGTCCTCTTGTCCTTCACGCCATCTGTCAGGGTGTGCGCTGCCCGCTGGACTGCAGCAGACCTACAGAGAGGTCAGCTCACTAACACACAGCCATAATCATCATCTCCTGTGATGCCAGGTCTGAGCAGTAATGATAATTTCCCTTCTCTTGGCTCTCCTTCATCTTTCCTGCTTGGCTTCTCATGTCTTTTGTATAGTCTCGCTTATTCTCTCACCCTAAGAGAGTCTCCCAGACTTGTTCTCCTAAAACCTAAAGAAGAATTATGGATTTAATCAACTGGTCCCTTAACAAAACTGACAACTCTGGGCTTGGCAGAGCCTGATTGTCCTGCGGAGACGTTTGCTGCTGGATACTCGATGGTCGGATGCATCGTGTGTCTGACGACACTCTCGATGGAGGAGATTGAACGACAGCTACCAATTTGGAACCATAATAACAGAGTTCTGGCTGATTGGAGCTGGCTTGGACCTGGCTTATCGAAGAACAAGAAGCAGCTACAGTTGTTCAAAATCCCACAAGGCTGGCCGACATGATAGACAGCAGGGCTGTGTGTACTCAGACTGTGTTTATTTGAACGCAATATGGATATGATCTTGGAGAAGCTCATGGCTCTGCTATATGGATAACATCTTGAAGAAGAACAACAGGAATTGAGAGACCTGGTGACCAGTGACGGACATTAGACCAACTGTAAAATTGGAAGCAGTTTGTTCGCACTAACCAAAACAACTACCATCTTCATCTCATGCAGGCCTCCTGACTCCAGCTGGATACTCAAGGCAAAAGCTGACGGGAATAACAATTCTCCTTTAGATAACAAGACTGTGTTGTGACTTTCTCCCTCCTCATTCAGGGTCGCCCGTGTCGACCAAAGATTGTTGACTTTTGCCTAACCGGGTTAAGGGACACTTTCTCTCGGCTAAACATGGAACACACACACTCTCACATGCACACATATGCATGTACACTGACACAGACCTACACTCACTCTTATGTCTTCTACGTTGTGAGATGTGCTGATTCATGTGCTGAGGTGTTTTTTTCTGTTCTCAAACTGATCTCCCTGTTGGAGCTCAGTCTGGGGGGAGTTATTTTTTCTCCTCATCTTTCCTCATGTTGTGCATTTCCCATTGTTATACCTCTCTGACCTGTCTTCCCCATTTGATGTTGTAATGTATGTATGGTCGGAAGGGTAAGATGGCGCTGGCAAAGGTCGGCAGCCTTAACCCAACAAATATCCCACGCGTGGGATTAATAAAGGTTATCTTTATCTTTTGCTTTTTGACACACAATCATTAACTCAAGCTGAAATATTTGGATTGTGTTGTCTCTGTTACTTTAAACCACACACCTGCACCAACAGCCGGGTGCACTGTTTTAACGCTCAACTCTTTTTCAGTCTGAACTCATGCTAAGGCAAATAATACAAGCTACTATGCTATCAGTGGCTTCCCCGTTGTTTAGTTCAGGGACTGCTGTTGCAACTAGGGGAGCAATTAAACTGACTGCCTTTCATCATAATGAGGCAATAACCTTTTTTTTCTCCCATCTCCAGTCTTTGGAGAATCTTTTCATGGCTGCATAACATGTATGTGAATTAAAAGTTTTGCATGAATAAAGTAAACTCATGTTTTTAACTCTGTCACTTCAGTGTCATCACCAGTGCCAAAGTCCCAAGTGTGAAGCTAATGACTGAATGAGAGGCAGTCTGGAGCCAGCCTGGCATACAATAACACTTCCTCTGGCATCCAAACATGTTTCGTTTTTATTCTAATATGAAAAGAATATTCCTGGCCACAAACTTAGCCTGCAGCCAGTGAATTTACATTCCTAAATTTAATGCTTCTCACGTAAACATAGTGGAAATACTGCTAACCCACCCAAGCCCTACGCTTGATCTTTATCCAAAAAACCTCCTCGAATTAGTCAGCAACAGCTCCACACTTCACTGTGTCCACATCGCTGATTGAACAGACTAGAATAACTCACATAAAACTGACATGTAACAAAAACATTTGATGTAAGCAAAGGTAGACATACAGTCAGAGCTATATGCTGTTTAATGAGCATTACAGCGTTGTCCTCATTCTGGGACCTCCACAGCAGACATGGTTAATGGAAAAAAAGAAATACATTAACTAAAAGTTCTTGACTTTGTTAGTGTGCAGCTTGTTTCACATGTAAGGAAACTCCCGACGCTGGCGTGGCAGCTTCATGGGTTGCTGCAAAAAGATGTTAACCACACAGAGAAACCTCAGTCATGTAGATGTAGCTGTAAATATAAAAGGAGAGAAACTCACATTGTTGATCTTGAGCTTGCTCTTGTCTTGTTTCTGCAGGTGTCCTGACAGGTGATAGAGCACAGCTCTGCTGCGGCGCCGATTGGCGTTGAAGCCCGGAGGGCGAGTCACCTGATGCACCTCCAGACCCGTCTCTTCATCTGTGGAGGAGACAGAAACATGCTGAGCTTTGATGCAAGAAACGAGAGGAATTTAAACCAGTTTCTGTCTCATCCGCTGCATGCCAACTAAAGCGCACTCATAGCTCAGAAGTAATGCTTTGACTGCTATCTTTTTATTTGTACGTGTAAGGCTGTGAAAACATAACATAAAGTAAAGAGGTCTGTTTAGGACATGCTCACAGAGTCTGTGAAAAACTAGAAAAGCTGAGATGGACTGATGGAAGGTTGCTTCTTTTTCATATATTGGATAGAATTAACTGTATGGTTAAACATCTTTACACTGACAGAAAGAGAAATTTTGTTGTTTCGCTCTATTTCAGATCAAAGCTAGATGTATGTGGCCCCCGATGAGTTTGACACCCCAGTCCGGGTCCAGGTCAAAGTTTATCTGGGTTAGGGTTTGTTAAGGATTGGATATTAACCCGACCTATAACTCTATATGCGACGCTTATAAGCTCATGAACCGAATGAAGTGTTGTTGAGATACATGAAAAAGGATGAAGCCTTCTTAATGGTACTCCCTGACCTGGATTACAGAATCAATAATATTTACCAAGACCCACCAAGTATCTTATTCATATCATAACTTTCATCATCATCAAAAAAGAGAGAAAAGGACTGAAACCGAGTGTGCTGAGGGCTCAACAGATAGATTAAGAAAAAGATTAAAGGAGTTGTTCTTTGTAAAGCTATTATTCAGATAGAAAATATTTCCTCTATTTCCACTTTTAATGTCCTGTTTCAACTGTTGCCCTGTTCATAACATGATTTATTATAACCATGGCTGGAAAGTGCCCACCCAAGTAACCAAATCATTTTCATTTTCAACAAGCAAATTTGATTTGTACATAATATCTTGGCTGGATTTCAGGCGGTTCAGATAGTGTATGAAGAAAAGCATCTGTGCCTCTTTCCACATATACAGCATGGGGTTATTCAGAGGACCATCACTAACTAACACACACGCACACGCACACACGGCCTTAACAAGGTGTGTGTTTTGTGTCAGAGGGAAGAGCTGCACCAGCACCTGTTTTGACAGATATACAAAAAGAAGGCGTGTTAGCTGGGCAAAAGTGTAGCTGCAGATATTTTTATCCCTAGAAATTTTAATCTGGGGAGTAACTGTTTTTTCCTGAGCTAAATTATTGCTAATTTTAAAGATATCAGCACTCAAGGTCAGAGAAGGGCGAATGAATAATTTTACAGCTGCTAATACAAGTCTCAGAAACGTCTCCTTGAAAGCAGTTTCTGAGACAGAGGATGAATTGAATGCACTTTGTTGCTTAAAGCCGTCAGCCTTTTGCTGTGTTTTCCCCTTCGTGTCTAAAGGACAGTTTGAAGATGAAAATCTCGTCTTTAATGTTTACTCAGCACACAGAAACACTTGTGACATGTTATTCTTCACAATCTTTTGCAAACCCACAGTTCTCATTTTGTTCAAAGTTGACCCTAACCCAGTGGTGAGGCTTCTAACCCGAGCTTTTTGTTACCAAATCCCTCACCAGCAAGGAAAAAGCCCGGCGGCAGCCAGTGGTTCCTCCTCAACCTCTCAGCAGATATACCTATGATGTCAGTTTTTCAGTTACCTCATGTAGAAAATATGGCGTGTGACACCTGACCTTGAGGCCGAGCTCACTGAGCTTCAAACTTGTCGGTGAGTTTGAACAGATACACCTACAGTTGTCGCATTCACAGGAGTCCACGAGGCCCTCCTGTTAGCTTGCCGGGCAGGGTGATGACAGTACCCCATCAGACTGCATTTCTTTAATAAATGATTGTAAAAAGTGAGGCACTTGCTTGCACTGGTAAAAAGAGTGATCCTTTTGTTGAATCCAGCTGAGATTTCCCATCGTTTACATCATTCCTAAAAGGCTACCAGGGTAGCACGTGTCTAAACTTTTCAATAAGATGCTTTAAACTGTTATTGTGATAATTCTTCAGCTCTCTTATACTAGGACTGTGTTAAATGAGCAGTCTACCATCATGAAAATAACTCCCTTTTCTATGACATAGAGAAAATCACATGGATTTCATACAGCAGTGGTGCCACTTCAGAGAAGGTAAGCCCACCATGAAGCATTGCAAACAGCAGCTCTGAAAAGCAATGTTTAAGAAAAAACCCCTCCAACTCTGAATATTTCCACTTCATCTTGAGTGCTCTGATTACTTTTCTTCTGGTCTCCTTAGACGATTGCTATTCATCTCTGAAATTATAGTATATGCTGACAGCATTTACAAGGTTAAAAGGAAGCTTTAGTTCAGTATAAATGTGCTGGATTGCTGTTTTTCATCACACCTTGCAGTGAAATGCAGTACACACACCCGCAAGATATTCACATATTTTACTTTGTACACCTGTTTGAAGCACAGAGAAACATCTCCTGATGCAAGGGTCAATCAATAAAGTTTGCCCTGAGAAAAATACAATTATGCCCCTTTTTAATGGTCAGGTACCAGGTTATGCTGTTGTTTCTATGTTCTTTAAGCACATGGGCAAACAATGAAAGAGAAATGATAGAGGTGGGTTGACCTGCTTTAGGGCAGGTTTCTTGGTTTGTATACATATTCATTATGCAATGCTACAAATTCAGAAGAACCAGATGTTATTATAGAAGCGACAGAAACAAACATAACATATCAGCAGGTTAAGGCATTAAAACTTATTATTCTGTGAGCCACATCACTGTCAGCCACAGTGATCTTCTTTCCATTGATAAAGGACTAATACATTGTATCCTATGCTGAAAGAAGGAAGCACGTTTTCTTAGTATTTAGAGAGATTGTGGCTGATACTGGCTAACCAATATTAGAAAAAACAATTTTAAAATAATCGATGTATGTGCTGATTTGCTTTGACCTCTCCAGCACATTCACGCATGTAAACAAACCAGTGCATGCAAATGAATATGCAGGCTGACCTGATCACCCTTTCCTCCGTTCGATATGTACAACAGTAAAGTGTACAAAGGTAGCATGACCCATACAGCATAACAGTAGTAATGAAATGATTCTTTATGTCGTGAGCAGAGAAAAATGATTCAAAGCTACGGGTATTTATAAGATGTGCTTTTTAATGTCAGTGGACGCTGCACTTGCCAATAACTGATTCCTGTCTGCCTCTAATTAACATGCAAATATTACCTAGTAATTAAAATTGCAGCCTCGCTCTTCACAATTCAGTATTTTCACCAATTCTCAAAATGTGTGCGTAATCTGGTTCTCAATGTACATCTAATACGAGGAAGCCATTAATATTAATGAGTTCAGTACACTGACAGATTCTTAGTGAGATTTACACTGGGGAAATAAGCAATTCAAATTATTAATTGATGCCTTAATTGTTGTTTGCTTGAAATGACAATAACTACAGCGGAACTGAAAAGCTGAAGGGCCAAACGTTCTGCCTGCTTTCACCATTTCCACGGGTGAAGAGTAATTAAAATTAGGATCACACTATGTCACCATAACTAGATAACTGCTGACATGAAATGAAACATAAACATGGGGACATCCCTAACACAGAACAGATATTACTTTATGCAAATTTCATGTTACTTATCGAATACTGCCATTCTACTGGCCTGGGACAGATATTCTCAAGTTGCCTTGAGGCGCTAACCACGGCAATATTACACACCAATAATGAGAAATAATAAAATCCACATGAGGAGGTTGAAGAGTTGAAATCACACTCAATTTACCACTGAGATTACAAAAAATATGAAATCAGAAAAGAATAAGCTTCAATATCAAAATAAAGCATTTTAATTTGTTTGATATTTGGATTTATTAAACTGCTGACGTGGTTCATGCATATGTTATGGCTTGTTGTGTTGTCACTTATTGTTTCCTGCCCTGTTTTCTTATTGTTTTGTTTTAATTGTCTCATGTTTTTACTGACTGTGAAACACTATGGTGAACTTTGTTGTTTTTAATATGTGCTATATAAATACATTTTGATTGATTTGATTGATTGATGTTTGTCTTGGATTAATTAGTTTAGATCTGTCTTTCCTTGTTTATTTTTACATGTTTGTAGAACATAATAAAGAACAATTACAAGGATTTCATAGATTTTCTGGCAAATAAATAAAAATGTCCTTTTGGCAGCCATGCCGCTGTCAAAATTTTGGGCCACGACTGTAGTGCCAGCTGGCGTCTTTTATACAAACTCACCAGTTTCAGGTCCTTGCTCAGGGTCCTGCTCCTTCTTCTTGTCAGTGATGTCTTTGTGGGACACGAGAAAAAGAACCACCTCGCCCTTCTCATTCTTAATTGGTACAATGTCCAGAAGACACCAGAACTTTGTACCTGGAGAGAAAAATAAATGCAAACCTACAATTAATGTGGTCTTTCGTAATACAAAAGTGGAAGCGGTTAAATCTTTTTCTCCAATGTACCAAATGTTTCAGTCCTATACATCACTTTTAACAGACAAAGTCTGTGGAAGTCTTTACTGAACTATTTCTGATGCTCATAAATGTGAGTTATGAATTTATATGTGAGTTTACATTTTAAAGCAAGCGAAACAGTGTCTGACTCATGTTATCTCATTTTTTACATTATTTTAATTTGTTAATTTTCCAATTAGTGGTAAAAAAGTGGCATTAAGCCACCGCAGACTGCTGTTACCTCAATATTAATGATGTGACCAGCAATGTTTAATGTTTAATCTGGCTGCCTACTGCCGTGTACATGCTGCTGAACACAGACTCAGACTCAGAAAAAAAAAACCCTGATGAAATTGGCTTCAGGAGCAGATTACTTTGACATTTTAGACAGACATTTCCTTCCATGTGCAGACACAGAACAGAGCAGGCATCAATCACACTGATTAAGTTAAAAATACCATAAAAGAGGAGCTGGGGTGGACGTGGGTTGCAAAGTTGCATGCAGATGCTCAGGAACTGTGGGTAGGCTGAAGTTGCTTAAATAGCCCTAAAATTATTCATAAGGAATCTAT
This sequence comes from Haplochromis burtoni, assembly GCF_018398535.1. Taxonomy (NCBI): domain Eukaryota; kingdom Metazoa; phylum Chordata; class Actinopteri; order Cichliformes; family Cichlidae; genus Haplochromis; species Haplochromis burtoni. The sequence goes on along the minus strand of NW_024582526.1, from coordinate 277,594 downwards.
TAAAATGCGAGCCATCATCTAACTTGGACTGAGATCAGCTGATCTGCCTGAACAGGCCCGAAATGAACTAAATAGATGAATTTTGTTAGTTTTGAGTGAAACTACATACCTTCACAACATTAATCTTGCACACTGAAAAATGGTACTTAAGGGTACCTAGTATGTTATTCTCATTTTATACAATATACAAGATCATGTGGTGTGTTTTAGGTTTATATTGTTGTAGTGGAGATATCAAAGATAGTGATTGTCATTTATGCTTAGAAATATATACTCATATACTCTTAGAGTTTTATAATCGATTGCATAATGATAGAGGTCTGATCCTTAGCAGTCTGCAAAGACTCTGTGTGCCTCCCAGAGCACTCTGGCATACACACACATCTTAAGGTCATGAGAGAGGTCGTACCTTCTCTTACTGATTTATGGTATAGGAGGACACCTACTCTGTATCTGTTTAAGTATAAGAGCCCTTTGTTTAGGTGACCGCTGGACTCCTGGCACCAGCACACACACACACACACACACACACACACACACACACACACACACACACACACACACGACACACAGACAAGGTATTCTTTGTTCACATGTATGTCTGTGTAAGATGTGTATGTTTTAACAGGAAGAAACTCCAGCAGAACCAGGCTCAGGGAGGGGCGGGGCCATCTGCTGTGACCGGTTGGGGAGTGAGGAGAAAAGAGCCAGAGATCAATAATAATTAATGGTTAAATACAGAGTGATTTAGAAACCCACTGTGAGTCAAAACCAGGAGTGAAGAAGAAATGTGAGCAAAGTGTAAACTTGCAGCTTTCATTTAAGCAGTTAAACGTTGACTTCTTAGTGTCTTTGTTTTTTTTTAAAGCGTTTGCAGTCAGTAACTGTCTGAACTAGAATCTTAATTTGGTTAAGGTTGACTGACTAACTCACCCATTTAAAAACACTCCATTTGTTGGCCTGAAGGAGCTCTTGGGATGCTTTTGCCATATGAAGTGCCTGAATGTACTATACTGAATGTGAGAGTATAACCCTGTACACCAGCGATCAGGTGGTCAGGTCCTGGTCAGGTCCTGGTGTGATCCCGGTCAGGTAGTATTCTCCAGATCTTTTATCACTCCTTTCCATCCTGATACTCTTATCCTCCCATCAGTCTATCACAAGTTGAAATGTTTGTTTCATCTGTTCAATGAATTTTGTTTTAGAAAAATACATTTTTAAAATGTTTTCTAGCCAACTCTAATCTGGCCTTTCTGTTCTTTACTCTACTGTTCTTTACACTAAAGGTTCAGATCGAGTCCCTCTATATTTTCATACATGAAGGTGTCCTTAAGGTGTCCTTTTTTTCTCATTGTACCCACTGTACCAAAATGTTGATTTAGCCTTTTTTTTTCTTGATTAGGTTTATTCTGTCTTGTCTAACGTTGGCCTCCTTCCCATGGACAAAGCTCTTGTTGACATTTTCCATCAAAAGCAAATTCAGGCTTTTGGACTTACCTCAGACCTAGTCATTAGTCAATTGTTCAATTACTTGTGAGTCTGTGAAAATGGAGAAACTATGTAAAAATATCTGTAATCATAAATGGAGTGTTTTTATCATTTTTGAATTAAAGCTCAAAGACTATCAATCACATCTTAGTTATTACTAATTTAGAATAGAGAAGAGCAGACCTAATTGTATTATGAGAGTATGTTTACACTGCTCTTTCAGCATAGAGGGATTTGCTTTGCCATCTAAACCCTCAGAATACACATGGTGTGTTGAGGTGGTGTGGTGGCCCACAGATAACACACACACCTTCACTACAGAAGAGTCGCCTGGCTGCCTTACCAAGGGCTGTGATCACTGCCAAATATAGACGAAATAGCATAATTAAAGCTGCTTGTCTATGTGTTGAAAGTATGAGAAATGTATTTAAATTCGAGCTAAATCAGTTCTAAAATCAAGTGATCTTAAAAAGTAATCAACACCAGGCTTGGATACATACATGGTAGAAATATCCTAAAAACCACAGCTGGTCTCAAAAATACTGCTCTTCCACCTCAAAAATATTTATGCCCAAAATGATGAATAAGTAATCTGATTACATGTACTGTTGTAAAACATTTTATTCTGTTACCAGTGTTCATACACTTAATCACCAGATCACCACAGAACTGGTCAAATGAAATGTACTTGACTGGTATACATTCAGTTTGTACAAAGCATATGTTCCATAATAATTAATCATTTAAATAAATAAATCTTTAATTTTATATATATTTATAATTTTATATATTACAGTTGTGTTGCTTCATGTCATCCAAGAACCGATTTTTTGAGTACGTAAATCTTTAAAAATGGCCCAAATATGTAATTTATCCTTTTAAAAGCACTTCCTCATGGAGTAATACATATTTGGTTGCCTAGCAACAACGGTGATGAGATTGATGTATGTGGGACTGACTCGAAATAAAACGTGTGTAACATGAACCAGTATACACAGATGGTTCCGATACTTTCAGATAATCTTCACGGGGTTTATTGACAGTAAAACAATAGGTGAATAGTGCATTACCAGCCTTGTCCCTTATATAAGGGTACCAAATAAAACATTTAAGCCCTCTTTGCTGTCACATAAATGCATGAAATCAGGCTAAAACTCGTTGCTTTGGTTTTCTGTTACCCATCTAAAGCTCTGATTTGTGATGTGATGGGCTGCAACTGGTACAGTGCACACTGTTTCCTGGAGCTCTGAGACTTGTGCCAGAATAATAAGGGGATCATGTATGTAAATAATACATTTAAACAAGGAAGAGGATTTCTTCAATAAAAACATAAGCCATATTGAGGCCAGATTTGTCCCTGTTTGACTGGAACACGACAGTAAACAACGGTGTTGGAAACAGCATGTGCTCTCTTCTGTTCTACCTCTGTTTGCCTAACTCGAATGATGATATCAGGATAACTTATAATACAAGTTAGAACATTTTAAAAGTAACAGGTTCTCTTTATGGTTGGAGAGCTGATCATAGAAAATTTGGTCTTTATAGTAAAAAATGAAGTTTGCCAAAAACATTTTTGGCAAATCTGATAGAAGCAAACAATTTTGTGCCAACACACACGGGGCCTATTTGGAAATCACTGAAATGAGAATAATAAATCAACAGCATAAAGAGTGCATGGAAAGCATTAAAGAGGCACTACTGTCTGCTTTTGAGCTCTGCTTTTAATTTGTATTTGTTTAGATTGATCTGTCAAATTGAGTATGAATGCCTATCAACAGCTACCATGCCTCACATCTGATCTCCTCAGAATTATCCACTGAGCCTTCTGATCCATGCAGGGCACGAGGATTTTGAAGAATACCTTGAGGAACTAAAATTGTTAAATCAATAATTTGTCCAAATTATATATAAAACATGTGGACGTCACTGTTATTTTTAACTTCACAGTCAAGCTAAACAGGCAACGATTCAAATATATTAGCAAATAATTATTGACTTGAAAGGAATCATGGCTCCCTCTGCCTCTCACCCTATGACATCAAGGATCGTCTAGGGCAGCGATCCCCAACCTTTTTGTGTTTATGTCCCACAATATTTTCACGGACCGGCCTTTAAGGTATCGCGGATAAATACAAAAAAATAAAACCAGTATCGGTGATCTGACAAAACACCCCACCTATCAAGTAACTTGTTACTGCGCATGTGCACAACTCAAAACGGCCATGATTTCTGTGTTAATAGTACACGCCTATTATTTGATTCTACCCCGATCTCGTGTGTGCAAAAAAAGGTTAGTGTTATATGTTTTACTTCTTTATTACAGTTGATTCTTGTTTTCCTTAAGCTGTTGTCAATTTGTTAACTTTTCAAGCTAACATGCATTGTCACGGACCCGGTTCCGGGGACTCGGGGTCCGTGAGCAGTGTGGACTATTATTATCATTATTATTATTATTATTATTATTTGAGGTGTGTGTCTTCTGCATTGCTGCTGTTCCTGTGCTCCCTGTTTGTGTATTGGCAGGTGTGTGTGGGTGCGGTCGTGATAGGCACTGGTGGGTGTGGCCCTGCCAGCAGACCGGTCACATCCAAGGCTCTTCACACACACCTGGTGCTGATCAAGCCTCGTCGGGGGAGCTACTTTAGAGTGTGGTGGAGCGCTCTCCGGCGGGATCGTTGAGTGACTACCCGTCAGTGTTTTCAGCCAAATCAGTGAGTGCTAGTCTATCGCTGTTTAGTTGTGTGTTAACGGCTGCCTCTGTGGATTTTCCAGCAGGAGTGCGGGAACGGGAGGGCGGCGAGCACACGTATCACGGGAGCGGAGACACGGAGCATGAGCACTGAGGAGAAGACACGGCACGGGAGTTGGAAACGCACGGGGATGTATTGATTGTGTACTATTTACTTCACTGTAAATAAACGCACTGCATTCATCGCACAGAGTCCTGCATTTTGGGTCCTCCTTCCCCACATCCCCCCACATTTGCCCTGGGAAACCATGACATGCGTTTTGTTTTTTGTGCAAAAATACTCCAATTTGGAGTCTCAATTGAAGTCATATTTCAAGTCTTGATTTAGTGCTTCTAAACTTCTGTAAACTGGCGTACAGCGTAAACCTTGTCAATTAATTTTAGTCCTCCTGCAGTTAGTGGACACCACTCTCCGTTGTTATGTCGAAGAAAGTAATATTGCACTACATACTTGTACCTAAATAAATACAAGCAGGAAGCACGTTTTGATTGCGTGATTTGGCCGTCAGAACGTCCTACCTATACATATGTACGATGGAGGCATAAACCACGTAAGGTTTACTATAAATTTACGCTATGGTAGGATGTTTTGACAAAGTAGGATGTTTTGATTTAGACTTATTCACAACACACGGGAAAAGACCCAGGGAAACAGAGTTAACGATAAAAACCGATAAAAATCCAGAAAACCATCCATTTCACACCCGAGCCTCAACTCTCGCGACCTGGTACCAAACGACCAATAATGTACCCCGGGGGTTGGGAACCGCTGATCTAGGGTACCGTTGCTTATTTGCCCATTTGTCTTTGTTTTGGGATTGCTTGAGCAAAATAATTCATATTACCTGAAAAGTGCTTTTATTGCAACACTGATCAGTTTGCAGTTTTGTTTTTCGAAGTTGTTCCCGTCCATTTACTTACCTGTTATTAAAGGGATTACTGAGAAGCTTGGGGTATTTTATGACTATGTGCTCAGTGAATAAATAATCATTATGAAATTGTGCTAAAATTGTGCTTAGAAGAGAATTGTCATGATCTGAGTGAGCCAACTGGATATAAATGTGTTTGTTTTTTTCTTGCTCCTCTGGAGAACTGCTAAAATGTTAATAAGAGCTAGTGAAGAGCGGATAAAAGCACGAAACGCTTCTAATTTGTGACGTGTGCATTTGTGGGAAACAAGTTTTTATAACCTTCTGTTGTTATAGCCTTATATCTCAGAGGAGCAGATGTGTCCTCATCTCCCTGTGCTACTCTTCTATCTATATGTCACCCACTCCCCTTATTATTTATTTGACTGAGCCTTTGCCCCTGTGCCAGCTCACACACACCATTGATTCATTAACAGTTATTGAGTGGATGAATGTCTGGCCTTTCACTAGCTTTGTTTCCCTTAAGATTTTTCATTTCTCTGCTTGGCTGTTGCTCTCCTTCTCTCCTCGGCACACTTTTAATCTTTCATTTCTTCGTTTAGCTAATTGTCATTAGCCAGAATCAGTTGTTTTTAGTTGCTGAGTTTTGACTTCTTAAGACTGTGACAACGAAACAAGTGAGGTGCAAGAAAAAAAGCTCTTTGGTCAGCTAAAATATATTAATACTACCATTTGTACAATCCATTGTAAATAGTAATTTGTCATCTGTTGTTATACCTGTGAAGCTTAAACATACAGTAACTCAGCGTCTACTCAAGAAACCTGCTCTTGATCCTGATATTATTGCAAATTACAGGCCTAACTGAGTTGGGGTTTTTTTCAAAAGTTCTTGAAAAGGTAGTTTACAAGCAATTAATGTCCTTTTTAGAAGAACACTGTATTTTAGAAGTTTTTCAATCTGTTTTTTAAAGCTTTGCATAGTACAAAATCTGCCTTTTTAAGAGTTTTTAATGATGTGTTTTTAGCACCTGACTCAGGTGTGTTATTATCGTGCTTTTAGATTTAACTGCTGCCTTTGATACAGTGGATCATAACATTTTAATTTACTGTTTAGAGCAGTTGGTGGGTGTTAGGAGTGGTTTAGATCCTATTTGGCAGAGCAAACTTTCTCTGTGAAACTTGGTGAGTTTGTATCCTCTGCTGCTGCTTCTCTTCAATGTGGGGTCCCACAGGGTTCAGTTTTAGGCCCCCTTCTTTTCTCCCTATACCTGCAACTAGAGATGGCACGATACCACTTTTTTATGTCCGATACCGATACCGATATCAT
>NW_024582526.1:256793-269997 GCF_018398535.1 Haplochromis burtoni | reverse complement strand
TTACATTTTTTATTTTTCTCCGATATCCGATCCAGTAATTTAGGTCAGTATCGGACCGATACCGATACGTAATATCGGATCGGTCCATCTCTACCTGCAACCCTTTGGCTCTATTTTTAGGAAACATGGGATTTCTTTCCACTGTTATGCTAATGACTCCCAGATTTATTTCCCTCTTAAAAAGATAAATGGCTTCTCAGTAGACCCTCTGCTCAGATGTTCAGTTCAGTTCATTTTTATTTCAAACATTTCAAACATGTGCCTTCACAATCATTACAAACTATTATTCCATTATTTGTTTGAAAAGGAGTAGGCAGAAGTATTTACTTATTTGTCCCTACCCCCTCAAGTTTTACCTCTCATTCATTTAATTGTTTTTTGTCTTAAATTAAACAAACAACATATGCAACAAAAATAAAGCAAAACAAAACAAAACATACATCAATCAAAAACAAGAAATTAGCAAGTCCCACCACAGTATAGTTTCTTTCATATGATAAATACAGAATGTGTATATTTGCAGATTCACAAGTTATGGAAAAACAAACAAACCAAAACCAAAAAAAACAAAAAAGAACTAAAACAGCATTTCCAGCAACATTACCGTCCTGGGTTAACCCCGTTTTCTTCATTCTTATACTTATTTAAAATTAGGTTTTTATATTTTACTTTAAACTGTTTTATGTTTTTACTGTCTTTTATTTCTTCTGTTAGACTGTTCCATAATTTAACTCCTGCAATTGAGATAGACATCGTTTTTAAAGTTGTTCTAGCACTTTGTATTTTTAAATTCCATTTCCCTCTTAAGTTATACCCACTTTCTCTTTCTATGAACAATTTACAGATTTCTTTTGGAAGCAATTTATTTCTTACTTTATACATTATTTGCGCTATTTTAAGCTTCACCAAGTCTTGGAATTTAATAGCTTGCATTTTGACAAAGAGTGCATTTGTATGGTCCCTGTACCTCACATTATTTATTAATCTAATGGCCCTTTTCTGTATTATAGTTATTGTTTGTGTGTTACTTTTGTATGTGTTTCCCCAGACCTCTACACAGTAGCTCATATATGGCAGTAGTAAAGCACAGTATAAAATGTGCAGTGCTTTCTGATCCAACATATGCTTTGCTTTCCCCAGGACGGCAATGCCCCGTGCCAATTTCCCCCAAACATAAGTAATGTGTGGCTTCCAACAGAGCTTGTGGTCGATGATCACCCCAAGAAATTTTATTTGTCTTGATGAAATAAAGGCCTGGATGGCTTTGAACTTTTTAAAGCCAACTCGGTTCGCTGGCACAGAAAGCTGAAGTGGGGGTGGGTTTCAAAGCAGCTTGCAGTGAAAGCACACATTCTAGGAAGATTAAAACTTAAACAGCATGCACATGTGAGATTTACAATTTAGAAGGGTATCGCCAGCGTCCCGGCAGCTGACCTGACTGGAGTCTGTTGACCTGGTTTTAGAATGGAAAGAAAATATAATTCTGAATATTTTATTTACCACAGCTCCAACCTTTTTCTTAAATATCTTCTTTTAAGATACTTGGCGACCGTGGCTCAGGGGGTTGGGAATCGCATCTGTAACCAGAAGATCGTTGGTTCGATCCCTGGGCTCTCTGTCCTGGTCGTTGTGTCCCTGGGCAAGACACTTTACCCTACTTGCCTACTGGTATTGGCCAGAGGGGCCGATGGTGTGATATGGCAGCCTCGCTTCTGTCAGTCTGCCCCAGGGCAGCTGTGGCTACAACCATAGCTTGCCTCCACCAGTGTGTGAATGTGAGAGTGAATGAATAGTGGCATTGGAAAGCGCTTTGGGTGCCTTGAAAAGCGCTATATAAATCCAATCCATTATTATTAAAAACAGCCAATTTGTTTTTTATCATCAGCTCCCTCAGCAGCTGTAAGTTTGTAGTCACCTTTACACCTTTACTTTATGGTTGAATCACAGGTGAGTAAATATTCATTTTCCTCCGTAAGTAGTATTAAATCCACAAACGTATACACACACAAACACAAACACACACACACAGATTTTTCATGTGGGGTCACCTTCCTTCTTGTAGAAGACCAGCTCAGTCTTGAACTCCCTCCGTTCATCCAGGGCTCCTTGGATCTGGGCCGTTGACCGGTCGCTCGTTTCTGGGCCGTACAGGAAGTGACACGCGCAACTCTTCTGCATGAGTTCGGCACGGGCGTAACCAGTGAGCTCACAGAAACCATCAGAGCAGTAAACGATGGGGTAGAGTGACTGCACCTGGGCGTTTCCCAGAACAAAGTTGCTGTCTGCAAAGAGAGAGAAGAGAAAGCAGAGAGCAATCACTATGACTGTGTCATGAAGACAATTGGCAGAGCTAGTGTTCATGCATACAGCTCCCGAAAGGATGTTTTTATATCCATTAAGCCTAAAATCGATGTAGTAGACCGCTAGTGTTTGTGATAAAAAATACATAAACTCAGCCACCAGAAAACAACAAAAGCTTGTCAGACTAGCTGTGACTCCGACTGTAGCATTGGAGCAAAAAAACTATGACTGTGTAATCAGTGTTGGGCTCCTGAAGGGTTGGGCTGGTAAACAACAGGCTAATTTATACTGCCAATCATCACATTAGTTAACCTGGTGTAAAAGTAGGCCACATGTTCCACTTTCTTACAGCTATAAGATCCACAGCCTCTGGATGGCAGGAGGAGGGCGACCCGTCTCATTCAATTCTGTTGCCTTTGAGAAGCGTCTAACACCATACTCTTTTGAGAGTGAGGATGGCAACGAAAGTAACTAAAAGTAGGATGGAGCTACTGAGAGGTAAGGTAGAATACCAAGAATAAATTAATGTGAATGAATGAATAAGTGAATGCAGTTTACTAGAAACCACACACAGCACAGGTGATCAAGGAGTTCAACAAGAAATCTAGTCGTTCTGACATTTCTGATGTTTACATCCTAGATTCAAAGGGAAAAAAAAACATTTATGGAGAAAATAAGATCGTGTTGTATATTAAAATGCACTAAAAATAATTTGACTTGTAGAATCAGTTTTTAAGAGTTGGAGCATCGACGGTTTCTGTGGTTGTGTGTTATACGGAAGTGTAAAACTATTCATTAAGTGAAATAAAATAAAAACTTACCTTCTAAAAAAAATTGAATCTCTATTGTATACTTGTTTAAGCTAAATACAGCACCCATATATACACATTTATCATATTTTACTTTAAGTCTTTGTGGACTTAAAGTAAAATATGATAAATGTGTGTTAATGGGATGGGCTCCACCCCGACATGCCACACCAAATTCCTGCTCACAACCCTGAGTTGGATAAGCAGTTAAGAAAATGGATGGAACTATTTTATTTTTATTTTTAAATTAATTTTATTTATTTGTAAATTAATGTAAAATCACTTTAAATGTAATAAAACATAATTTTTCTTGTTTTTTAAATGTGTTTGTCTGTACACATGCATATTTAGATTTTTAAAATACATTCACAAATGTATCATAATTTCACAAATATTTGTCCGTTATTTGAAAGATTGAACTGTTAAATTCAAATGTAATACTATGGAAGAATATATAAAATGATTCTTGTAAACTTTTGTTACATCAAATAATTATTATTATTATTGTTATTTAGGGTGATCGTGGCTCAAGAGTTGGCAGTTCGCCTTGTAATCAGATGGTTGCCGGTTCGAGCCCCGGTTTGGACACTCTCGGTCGTTGTGTCCTTGGGCAAGACTCTTCACCTACCACCTACTGGTGATGGCCAGAGGGGAATTATAAAGTGGAATTGTAAAGCGCTTTGAGGGTCTCAAAAAGCGCTATATGAATGCCATCCATTATTATTTCAACCAACTGTTAACTGTATATTTCTGTACATTATTATTATTACAGTATTATTATTCATATTGCCACATTCATTGACCTTGTTTATAGGTAATTTCATTGTTTAATCACATTAAAATGTTCCTAATTTAATGTTTAAAAGCACTTGAAAAAGGCAAAATCCCTTTTTTTTCTGTATTTTTATGGTATTATTTTGGTGCCCCAGCTGCCGGAATATTACTGTTTTTTTAGGATTTTTTTTTTTTTACGGTGTAAGATAGACCCAAAAATGATACATACAGACAAAAACCCAACAATCACATGACCCCCTATGAGCAAGCACTTTGGCGACAGTGGGAAGGAAAAACTCCCTTTTAACAAGAAGAAACCTCTGGCAGAACCAGGCTCAGGGAGGGGCGGGGCCATCTGCTGTGACTGGTTGGGGTGAGAAAAGGAACTATAACTCCTTGTTACAATTACTCCTAAGTTTACCCCTTTTACAGATCTAAAGCTTTAGATTTTTTTAAAAATATTTGCACTACTTTTGTTCTAATGCATCTCTTTAATTAAAAACAAGATCTGAATAAGTGTCATACTGTCGCTGTGCTGTGGAGATCAACTACAACATAAAATTTAATGAACTGAATGTGCATGTTCAAATACGTTCATTACTGCATAATTTCTACTTCTGGTGATTGAAGGATTTTGGATTTTAACTGACAATTTTATTTTAGCTTGGTCTTACTCTTCAGGTTTTCGTATTTCTTCCACATCCAGAAATGCATACACTATTATATATTGTACATATATTTATTAGTTTCAGGTTGGCCATTCTTGTATTTTGCTCGTTTGTGTTGTTGTGTTTGCACATCTCTGTTGCTTGTGGGGCTCGCACACAAGAATTTCACTCGCATGTGCTGTGCCAGTGTGCCTGCACATGTGATGTGACAATAAAAGTGATTTGATTTGATTTGATTTGATTTGACAGCTACACTTATAAAGACAGATTTAACTTTAAAGACTTTCAGCTTTGGTAGATAAAAGCACAGCAAACACCAAAATATATCCAGTACCTGCAGGATAAATCCAAAAACTACCCAATATCAAACATTAAAACACTCAAAAAGTAAGAACTCCTGCCATATTTGCAGGCATTCTGCAATCCTCAAAAGACTCCACTGGGCTTGTTTCTATCAGTTATTTCAAATGATGCACATGAAAGCAGCATCACTGTGAGAAAGGAGAAACAGAGCTGGAAGCAAGGCTGCTGTCCTCCAGAATGAGGAATCCTTGCAGATCAGAAACCAGATTTAATGGGGTGAAGTAAACAATGTCAAGAGTCGTCACAAAACCTCATCAGGTTTCATTAATCGAAGCCGTCAGTAGCATGCCTGCACATGCACTGCACAATCTGCTGTTCAAGATACAAGCACAACTACACTCTGGCTGTTGATTGGTGATCAGCTGCAGATAGACGTGTTTGTGTGCATGCATGTGTGAACGCCAAGTGGAAAATTTTGCTACTGCTTATTCGGTTAATGGTTCCTGTCATGTAGCTAAGCAAACACTGTAGAATGCACTATTTATTACTTTGTGCTCAGCTATTCTCATGGATCCATCAGTTCTGGTGGCCCGGGGGACCCTTCCCATATTAAATATTTTATGGTGTAATAATGAGATGTGTTTGTGTGTGCCTGTTTGGCTTTCAGCTCAATTGAGAGACAGATTAAAAGAAAATGCTGAGTCAAGGAACTGATCAAAGGGGCAGTTATCAGTCGTGACCTTTCAGAGAGGTCACGACTGATAACTGGACTAGTATATAGTGCTTTTCTACTCTGACTACCGGTCTCGCTCACTCAATCACACACACAGTTTTTTCTATATCTAAGCACTTTGTCCAACAGCCGTGCCCACGTTCACACACCAGTGGGTGCATCTAGGTTTCAATATCTTACCTAAGGAAACTTTGAGATGCAGACTGGAGGAGCTGGGGAATTAACCCTTTGACCTCCCGGTTCATAGACAACCCGCTACAGTTCCTAAACCACAGCTACCATTGAAGAATTTTATGTTATTTTTTAAAACTCAAATGGACCTTTGAAAAAGCAATCCTGTCATATCTGTACTAGTGAAATTCCCTCTACTTGGGGCTAAGCCAAAAGGCCATCTTCTGCCTCTAGCAAGTTCAAACCTTGAGTGCCAGACTTTTAACAAATTCACAAAGAGAAGCGAGCATCATTCCCATCTGTGTTACACTACACCTACTTCCTGTTAGGTAGAAAACTGGTTTGAAACTTTAATAATTTTTAAAAACGACAGTGTAGATTTACTCCCACCTCTTGAACTGACATCAAGATGAACTCCCCTAATTGTTTCCAGAGGTTAAAGTTGGCCAGGACAGGAATGGGGCACCTGTTCTGGCCAACATGTGTAATTAGAGTAATAATTACACATGTTTAATTAACAGCATTTAATAAATGATAATATAAAGCAAGCTCATTCTTTGTTTGCAGCCGTGCATTTCTTCTGCCACTAAGATTCTCACTCAATAGTTCAGGAATGATTGTCACAGTTTTCTCCTGCACACTTCACACATCTTTGTTTTTTCCATCACAAACCTGTGATTCATGCTGCAAAGATCAACAAATCGACATTAGCAAACTTCGGCATGCACACGGCAGCTAAATGGCGGTTAATTTAAAATGCAGCATTTCAAACAGCTCTACGAATGTGTCCAATCACATAAACTGTTCCTGCGCAGCACATTAGGGCTTCCATCTAGAGGTAGCTGTATTGTGTGGATTGAATGATAACAGCTCTTAACATGCATGAAAGAGAGAACAGGAGCAGAAGACGATTAGTGACTTTGAAAGGTAAGAACTGCTCAGCAAGTGACATTTGATAAATCTAAAAAAAGCATTTAAAGCAAGTGTCCTAATTAATTTGAGATTATTATAATCAGACACTGGGCCTGTACATAATGCGCTGCTGGAATTATCTATCATCTACACGTCGTAAGATTTCTTTAAAATAGAACATTTAAAAAAAATAATGTAACAGAGCGACTGTACTGGAGAGTAGATGCAGAGTAAGTCGGGTTTTTTGCAATATTGTTGCAAAGTTTGCAGTGACAGATGTTGTATTACTGCAGAACACACAGCTCTGCACTGTCGGTAGAGGTGACCAATCGAATTCAAATTTCATTTGTCACATACACAGTACAACATGTAGTGAAATGCTTGTGTCCGAGCTGCGGACAGGCTGCCGACGTAGCTGCGCCATTCCAGGGCTTAGTTTTAGCATGGGGGGTCTAGCCAGGACACTTACTGGATACCGAGTGGGAATGGAGCTTGCAACTCGTGCTCCAAAGGGGTGTAGTTTTACCACTTTATCTAGCTGCAAATCTGTCGATCCTCTTTAGTATGATTTGCCAAACTCCACATGCTTTGTGCTACTTTTATACAGCTTATTGGCTAGAAAGCAGTCGTGACAGATCATGTAACGCTGGGAAGAAAACGACAGCAAACGTGCCAAAAGTCATGGTCATCTTTGTGCTTGCATTGGTCTTTACAGTATGGGTTTCTGTTTTCAGGCTAAATTTACCTGTTAATCTTCCCTCAGTGACCTCTGTTTCCTTGCCTCTCTCTCTCTCCCCTAATAACAGTTGCATCCACTCAATATCCACGTGAATCTTCTGATAATGTTCTACTCAGTACTGTTTTATCGACTTCTTCCAGTCATCCCTTTTTTTTTTGCCTCAATACCAAATTCAGAGCCACCTTTAATGAATGTCTTGCTGTCTCTCTCTTGCCATCTCGCCACACTCTGTGCAATTTGGATTACAAATGAAAAGTGCTTCCTCCAACCTTGATTTGTTTTACTGTCCTGCCGTTGTGTGATCGGCTGTTCCACCGATATGTCATTTATATTTTCTACTTTCTCTACTTTTCATCACTAGATTAAATGCACACCTGCGATAGGCGGAGGTTCTGTCTGAACATGGCATGAAATACATTAAGCAGCAGGTGGGGGTGGAGGATGTGTGCTCTAGGAAATCTTTGGCATCAGGCACATATTGGGGGAATTTTTCATGATTTATATTTTTGGGGGAAAAAGAAACACTGCTGAAATACCAACTTTATAAATAAACAAAAGAGAAAAAAAGAAAAAGAAAAATAGATTTAAAATAAATAATAGATGTTGCCTGTTTGCAGAGAAAATGAAGCAGGCTGCAGAGAACTGCTGGAGCCTGATGAGACCCTGTACAGTAACCAGTGAGTGAACAACTCAAACTGGTTTTAAACATCACAAGATTTATGGTGTTTATGGCATTGTTTCCATTTCCCTTTTCACTTCATGCCTTCGTAGTGGCAGCAGTAAATCACTGTTTTATAGCTACAGTATATGAGGCAACAAATTCAACTATTTCAATAAGGCTTGCATATTTTTTTATATATATATTTTTTTATATCTGAACCACATGATGGCAGAGATGTGGAGTCAGAAAAATCAGCAGTGGCAAAAAGAAAACAGCAACAGAAAGTTTGCTAACAACCAAAACTTTTATCACTCATGACAGAATCACACATCCCCTGAGCATTTCCGTCACCTCTGGAAGTGAGTTAGAGGAAATTAACTTGAGAGCAGCTCATCAGACTGCCAGCACCAACTCATTTACTTATTTTTTTATTAATCAAATTTACTTTTAATCCACTGAGGAAAGTGCAGACAGATGTCTGAGAAAGTTGAGTGCTGCATTTCATTTCGTCTCCTTGGCAACTACAGGAGTCTGAACAAATGTCAGCACATCAAGATCACCTCTGCTCGATGACTCACTAACAGCACCTCATACGTCACAAAGAGCCAAACTAAGCAAAAATCCAGAGTCACTTCAGGCATGTGGGAAATGAACCGGTGAGATCTGAAATTCAGTCCATTAATGTAGCGATGATTGTTAAATGACTCAGGGGAACAGTACGGGTGTACCGAGGAAGGCACAGACAGCAAACAACACATGGTTTGGACACGTGAATGAACACGATGGTACATAGCAACCAGTTACAATCAATCTTCTCTACTACTCTAACAGTACTGAAGTCAGCAACTGAGGTTTCCTTGTTGTCGTGGTCGTAATGCAGAGCACTCTCAAAGTCCTTCAAAAGAATTATTAGATAAATCTGTATTTGTCCCTCCATGCTGTGGACGGAATTTATTACACCAAGGGCAAGATCTGCTAATGAACTGTGCCACTTCAATCACTACAGCATCAACAAAGTGACTGCAACCTTACAAAATGAACTTGCAACCTTGTTGCCTTCAAAACTGTTACTTTAAAGTCAGGGACCATACACACTAAGAATTCAATTTCAATTCAATTTTATTTATATAGCGCCAAATCACAACAGCAGTCGCCTCAAGGCGCTTTATATTGTGCAGTAGATCGTAGAATAACCCAACAATCATATGACCCCCTATGAGCAAGACTGTTCTACTTTGTGAAAGTGTCTGATAAGGGGATGAAGCCAACATATGTGCTAGTGTAGCGGTTATGTTCTTGCATAAGAAACTGCAGGTATGCTGGGATGACACCAATGTCCTTTAGTCTGACAAACCTACAACATGTCAGATGGCACAGAGGGTATTTTCAGCAGATATGCATAGAAGTGTACCTCTTTTGATGTACGTCGGGTGGTAAATTTAAAAACACTGCTATAGCATATTATATCCATAAACAGTGCTTATCTGCATTTCTCCAATTACACACTACTAATTTCAGCCATAAATATGCCATGCATGTGAATACTATCATTATTGTGTTTGTCCAATGTTCTGCACAATGTGTACACTCTAATATCTCTAATATAACTGAGGGTCAAACCAAAATCTGTAGGTGTCTCTAGTGAAATGCAGCCTTCGACCCAGAATCAGCCTTAGGCACCACCTAAACATAATAACTGACAGCCACGACTGGACCTTAATGTGGGCTTCTAAGTTTGCAATCTCTTCAACTTGTCAGCAAAATGATCCATTTCTTTCTCTGGGCGAACGCTGACAGGCTACCTGCACAAAATCATAAACGTCAAGCTGTTGAACCCTGTCCCTGGTGAGCAGCACCGAACCAGAACAGCCATCTGCCACGGACTGTTTTTCCCTGTTACTTTTCAAAGTTTATCAGAACATTTAAGTCAAATCAGTTAATGAAACTTTTACTTGGAGAAAACTGACAAGAGCGCAAAAAAATAACCAGATTCTCGACAGGCTTCATGCTATTGGAGCTGGTATGGACCAAACAGCATCATATAAGGAATAAGGAAGGACTGAACAATAAGATAAGAGCATATTTGTCATGGTCCCTGTGCCTCACCAGCTGATTCTGTATTAGGCAACATGTGTTTTGTTGTTTTTTTTGCGCTCTCTCTCTCTCTCACCTGCCGGAGCGGTGCTCATTATGGGCTCCCCGCCCCTGGCCCACACACCTGCTGCCTATCTGGGTGATCGCAAGGCCTATTTAAGACGGCGCCACGGTGTTACTCGTCGCTGGATTGTTGAGCTATCAGCATCTACCCCAGACCTTTCCCTGCCTGCTTGTTACCGTGTGGACGAGTGAGTGGATTTGTGTTACCCCGTTGTGGAGAAAGAAGAGAGAGCCTTTGGAGTGTGTCTGTTTCCCATCCTTCCCCTCACATGCACCGGAGCCCTGGAGCCCCCTCCCCTCCCCCCAGCACGTTGTAAATAGTTTCACCTGGTGTCGTTTGTATAAATAAACCGACTGTTAACTCTGCAAGGATCTCCGGTCTGCGCCTGAGTCCATTAACTAAAACCTGACAATATTGTAGTTATGAAAGTAAATATGTAGATGGTTCATCCAATCAAGTATTTTAAGTACCTGCCATCTTCTCTTAGAGTACAAAAACATTATATAAGTACCAGTCCATTGTACTTATACTACAATGTGTAATAAAGAAGCCTAAAAGACATTTTTGATACAAAAATATCTAAAATTACAAGATTACAGTGGGAATTTCTCACCTGATACCATGACAAAGCGTGTAAATAGACACGTCCGTCCACCACGTACACGTCACGCTTTGACTCTCCAAAACATGAAATGCACACGCACATGCAGAGGGAGATATTTTATTTTAAACCAAAATGAAAATAATCACGGGAAAGCATTTAAACAGACATTATTAACACATTTACATGTATACACATATCAGATGTCTAGCTTAATCAATTCTGACAATTAAGTTTTTTGTTCACTACCGACTCCGTGGCTTTAAATATATGATCTACCCCTGCTGGTAATGCAATTTCTGCATGAGTTTCCACTTCGCATTTTGGAGAGGCAAAGTGTTGAATGGACACGGTAGACCGGCATGTCTATTCCACGTTTTGGGTTTGAATTGTAACTAAAATAACAGCCTTGGATTCTCACAGTCAAAACCACGGTAAAGTCTGAATCTTGGACAGAATGTGTTCAGTGTAGAGGATATAGTGTATTTTATTTATATATTCTCTGTATGAGTATCTGATGGAATTAAAAATTCATCCTACAGCAATAGCTTCATGCCTTAGGGCGATATGGTACTGAGGGATTCAAAGCTTTGAGAAACTAGTTCTCCGGCACATCAAGACCATGACCCAGTCAGTCTGAACCCCCACCAGTGTGAACTTCCTGCAAACAGAGGAAGCCATCTCTACTGCCCACAGCTTAGCCATCACATATCCTTAACCTCCTAAGACCCGAACTCTTCCACGACATGCATTTTTAATTTGTCTTTGATATTTGGGCTGATTGGGGCCAGATGAATGTAAAAACAAAGAATTACCAGATTTTTTATTTTTACCTTATTGTTGTTTTTAAGAAAAATGAGAGCCACATCTGAGGATATTCGTTTAAAATTTTGATAGAACAGTAGCAGTATAATGTCCTTGTAAGTGGATATCAGGCCCTTGTAGAGCAAAATTGAGTATTTTGGTCTAAATATCCCAAAATGTGATGTCCACATATGTTCAATTCAATTCAATTTTATTTATATAGCGCCAAATCACAACAAAAGTCGCCTCAAGGCGCTTCATCCACATATGTGGATGCCAGGTCCTAGGAGGTTAAAACAATAAAACCTACATCAGGAAAATACACATTTATTCAGCATTTAGCACAACTGAACCTACTTGGCGAGCTCAGAACTCCTGGCTTGAGTATAATACTCTTACTTGATACTGGACTTTTTCATCAACAAACCATTGACAGCCAAACCTCACTTTGTACACCAAGTCCTTCAAAAGGACAGAACTCTGTGGCCGTTTGCTGATAACACCTCAGTAACTACAACAACACAATGATATTACCCACATCGCCGGGACAGGACTCAGTTATTTCACTATTTGCAGAAAGGTGCAGATAGGCAACCTTTGACTCAGACAGCAGAACTAAGCTGGAAACAGGCTGCGACACACTCCATTACTTAGCTTCCTGTGAATCAGCATTACACTGGATGTCTTGTGGATTTTACACAATGACAACACAAAAAGCAAAAAGAACCTCTGAATTTAGGCAAACATGTCAGCACTGGGAAACTCAGCGGACCTCCAGGTCATGCAACTTCTTTTTAAGTTTGAAGAATTTTGCACAGAATATTAAGACTGTTATCAGAGTTATATTTCTAAAATAGACAAACTGTAGAATTTTACAATAAAGTATGCGATTTCAACACAAAATAAAAAACTAAACTACTGAATTTTTTAAGTGAACTGTTCTGCAGGAAGTCCTAGTCATCTGTAAGCTATGTATATGACTAACCCTCATGAAAGGATTTTTTTCACTTATATATTGTTCTTATTATGTCTTGATTTCTTCTTCTTGACTATGTCTGATCAGCCCGAGGTTAAAAAGTTCCCTACTATGTGTTATGACTGCTAATTCTACAGTAATCCCCTCTTTATACAAAATGTGTACTTCTAATTTGTCCTTGTTCATTGTTATTCATTATATGCACTCTAATATTATCAGCAGTGCTCGAACAACTGTTAAAGGAAAGGAAAGTTGAGGCCATATGATAATCATGTCTGCTATACCCACAATGCAACTTGCACAGCGGGCTACATTGTTCTAGTAGAAGCTAAGTAGGATGTTAGCCTCAAGCAAAGACAACGAGCAGGCCCACCATGTCTCTTAAGCACCCTCCTTAACCCCAGCATTTTTAACCTCCAACCCCTTCAACAGACTCAAGATACTGTGAGATATAGACTCAATCAACTTACTGTAGACTCAATTAGAGCAGGGCGATATGGCCAAAAATATTTATCACGATATATATTTGAAAATTTGCGATAACGATATAACTGACGATATAATTGATGCGAGACAAAATACAACTCCACAACA
>NW_024582526.1:245100-255616 GCF_018398535.1 Haplochromis burtoni | reverse complement strand
TTTTCCTATCGTTGCCTAACATTATACCGGTATTACCGTGAACGGTATAATATGGCCCAGCCCTAGACTCAATTCAAGAATCATAGCTATGTTTCTTAAAGAAACTAAAGAAAACCCAATATGCTGAGAGCACTGTTCCTAAAAACGTCCCAGCAGTTCACAGAAAAAAGTCCAGTGAAACCGCTGTTACAAACTATATCGTATAAAACAGCCTGCAACTTTAGTGTAATTTCCCATCAACTACCTTTTAATTCTTCTGAATTATGGTGTAAATTTCCTCAAATAAGATATTTTTTAAGTAATGAGTATCTTTGTAGTATTTTAAAAGAAATGAAACACAAAGTATACTACAAAGAAAAAGACAAATTGCTTCTATCCTTTTTCATTGTAAGTATTATAAAGTATCCCAACACCACGAACAGAAAATTTACACGATAAATACTGCAAAACTACACCAAAGTGTATTTTGACGTGCTGCCCTTGTCAGTTATGAAACCCCATCTTTAAAGACCTTTGGATCACTTTATTGTAGTCCAAACTTTGTAATTGCTTCCTTATTTAGTTTTTCTCTCATCTTCTCTCCTCCTGTGCAGCATGTCAGTGCTCATCTTTGCACTCCTCTCATACTGTTCATCACTACATTTACACTTCTGTACTGTCCTGTCAGCCTGACATCTATTTCGGTGCTGAACTCAGGACCTCCTTTTCAAAAACTCACAAAGAGGACAACAACAGGCATTAACAACCACTGATGTAGAATTACAATGTGCAGCCAGCGACAAATAAATCTACCTCACAACTTCCCCAAATCAAGTAGAGTGTCTCAAGATATGACAGCGTAATCTTTCTCTGAGAAAAGATCACACAAAACTGTCTCTTTTGGTTGCACAGATAGTTCCTAGACTGTTTGAACTGTCAGGGTAAATGATAAGGAAAGTATTCTTTCAGCTGTTGCTCTTGTTCTTTTATTCCCTTGCTGTCTGCTACCTACTCCGCTCTTGGTAAATCCACGGCCTTGAAACTCCTCGTGTTAAAGAGAGAGGACTGATGAGCTACCTATCTGGAGAGTTTTCTCCAAATAAAACACCAAACTTTCACCCTCAGATTTGGAGTTGAGTCAGCCTCGACTCCCAATGCCCCACTAGCTACACAAAATACGGCCTCAGCAGTGTAGTAAACAACAAACCAAACCACAAACTTAAGTTTCTCCTTTTTGTCTGTGTTGCATTAGGCCCACACGGGATTACATTTTCCTGCAAAAAGCAAGTGTGCAACACAGAGTTTAAAAAATATATATATCCAGCAATGTTAAGGAAACAGTAAATCCATGTACATATACAACTTTGTAGATGTAACTGTTCAAAGATCAAAATGCTTTAGGGTCAGTAGTGGGTGTAATGCATCCCAAAGTAACAAATTACAGTAATTACATTACTTTTTTCTGTAAAGGAGTAATGTAATTTAATGCCAAAACCAGTACTGACTAATAGTTACCAATCAATTAATACTTACATAATAGGAAGCATCTGAAGAGGCATTTAGAAAACCTCATCACATCGTCAGGTTTGACAGTGGATGATGATGCCAAACGCAGACTCACAGTAATGATAAACAAAATAGTATGCAACAGTGGACCATAGCAGTACAACTCAACAACAAACTAAGGCTATGAATGCATACATACTGTAGTTGTACAGGGAAAGTGAACACAGCTGTGGGGAACACACCGTAAGACTAAACAAGGGCTACCAAAATAAAGCGCTGCTGTATTCTGCTTTTCTATAACATTCACACACTTTCACCGTGCAGTTGATGCTTCAGAGAGCACCTAGGGGTAAGTGTCTCGCTCAATGAGTGTCCAGGGTTCAAACCACCAACCTTCCAATTAGTAGATGACCTGCTCAGCAGAGAACTATAATTAGAAGACCATAATGGAGGAAATACAAACTCGATCATGGATAAGGCAAAACCAGCAACTCAAACTTTTAAGGATACACAAGAAACTGCAAGCTCATTTTAAATTCAAACACCTGGAGATAGCAGTAACCAAACTAAGAGTCAAATTAAATATAGTTAATGACAAACAGAACTTTAGAGTCAAAGACACATGACCTTGGGTCAATAAGAGCCATAACACAGATGTGCCCGCAGATAATAAAAGCTGTGAAGAACAGATTGAACAGATTGAACAGCCAACCACAGAACGCCAAGACGAACTGCAATAATTACAGTCAGGTGACTATTTAAACCAAAACCTTGAGTACTTTGAATTGCATGCTGCAGCCTTCACAGTCACTTCAGCCCAATAACTAAATATCTGTGGGAGATTTTGGACCAACATAGGGAAAAAGTAATCCTTTTTTGGAACGACATCCATCCTTCCAGTGGCGTTCCAGAGACCTGCAGAATCAATGTTAAGCAGTATTGAAGCTGTTTTCATAGCACATCATGGCCCACCACCTTACTAAGACACTGACAATATACTGTACAGTATGTTATGTGAGTGGCTGCTATGTCCTTGCAATCGTCTGAGCATTCATAATCAGACCTCCCTGCTGTGGCCTCTTACACTGAGCTACTAGCACTGATTTGAAAGGCACTGTCTACAGACGCTGAGGATGCTTGGCTCAAAAGATCCTGTATTTTTAATATATTACTCTACTGTCAATTGCAGTAACTGAGAAACTATGTGAGACCTGAGATCACCTGGCCAACATTGTCGCATAAGACACTGCACTGTCTATATTTTTATGTGTGTTTAAAGGAGCATCAAAAACATGAGCACATGTAACTAGTTTGACGTTAAAAAAAAGTCCACTGGAAATGGCAAAAAAAAACCTTTTCCTTTGCATCTACATAGTCTTAGGTTAAGTCCTAAGGCAGGCCGCTCTGCATACAGCAGCCTCTTTTTTTATGTGCAGTACATTACAAAAGCTTGTATTTGCTAAACTAATTACTCATGTCCAGGGGATATTTGATGTTTGATAGAAAGTGTGTGTGTGTGTGTGTGTGTGTGTGTGTGTGTGTGTGTGTGTGTGTGTGTGTGTGTGTGTGTGTGTGTGTAGAATAAGACAACAGGAGATAAATGTCCTGCTTGGCTGCCTTGCTGTTGCTGTCCTGTTTTGTTCATGATTTTAAATAAGGGATGTTAATTATGTAATTCACCTAACAAGGAAGGATCCTGTTGAAGAGCTGAAACTAAACTTTGACTGGATATTGACAATCAACTGTCCCTTATATGAGGGACTATAAGTCAACCATAATTATGATTAAGCATAAAAATGCAAACAAAAGTAAAGCAATGATTAACATTAGAGTAACAAATGATTCCCACCAACAGCACAGCTGCATCTGTGTAGCTGATGCTCAGACTACCACTGAGCATCACTCTTTATATGTAGTGGTGCTGAATAAATATGTAAATGGATTGTTTTCAATTTCAACCAGAGAGCAGCTATAACTCTGTTTAACTGCCCTTCAAGAAAATGAAGGTTTAATTTGGCTTCATGTAGAATGTGGTGATACAGACTGAATGTCCCAGGAGTGCATTTCCAGAGGTGACCTCTCACAACACTGTGAATAAGACCAATATTATGAAATCCAATAATGGATCATGTAGTGAAATTTAGGCATTGTGTACTCCATGTAGATCAGGCAGAGACAGGCCTGCAACTGACCAAAGTTCAGTTTAAATGGACCAGTGTGGAGCATGTGGACTGCCACTGCACGTTAAACAGGTGGTGTGATGCAGACCTTGCCAGCAGCAGTGGCAAACTGGAGCGCTCATTCTAGCACTCCACCCCTAACAAAAGATACAAAAGATATCTTGGTTATGTGCTGTAATCTCACAAACGCACACACACGAACACTCTCCCTTTAATTCCTTTATCATCCTTCTCATGTTAGTCTCATTATACCATTGTCCTGTACTTCTGCCCTCTTTGTTTTCCTGCTGCTATGAATTGCGCTACAGGAGAGCTGTCTGGTTCATATTCATCAGGATGGGTATGAGAATGGAACGTGAAGGTGTGAACGGCTCTGTCCTTAAATTCTCCCCGTGCACGTGACTCTTTTGTTAATATACAGGCCATATGAGTTACATTCATACATTAACATGTTCTCTTCACGTATACTGTTCATATGTGAGATTGAAGGAGGTCACAAATACATTCGCACTGACCAACATTAGCATTTCCTTTTATTTGATATGAATGTGAGTGCTGAAGTTTCTTAGGCATGTGCACTGAAAGCACTGTGCTTAGATGCTAGTTATAGGCAGCTTGGTAATCAGGATCCCTTCAAAGGCACTTTGAAGGGATCCTGGGCTACAGCTTTGAAAGGCAGAAATAGTGGGGGTTGTTTGTGTGTGTCCTGTGATGCCCTTAACTGAGGGGAGCATTATATAACTCTAGGGCACCTTCATTTACAGGTGCAACAGATTAAGGAGAAATAATGATGAGCATCTTTGCTACTGTTGCTGTGTGAAAAAAACAGAAGAGGGCTTATTGGCAAGGTAAAACCATTTTAAAGAACCTTTTTTGAGTGGTTCTTTAAAGAACCATTTTAAATGTTTCAAAATAAAATGTATCATAAATTGAATTTGAATAGGATAAAATAAATCCAAGCACATAGACATATATTAATGGTTTATTGCCATTTCGTAGTATACCAAAAGACAAAAAGGCATTTTAACCCTCAGCACAACATCACTACTAAGACATTAGTCATTTAAACAGTAATAATTAAGTATTTTTACTACACTATAAATAAATAGATATAAATACTATATCTATAGATAACACAACAATTAATACATCTATTGTTTAATTAATAAAACATCAGAAAGTGATAAAAACACATTAGAAATTGCAATAGCTTCATAACAGACCAATACATCAACACATTTTCATCAGCAGATGTTTGTATGTTCAGATTCATGTTAGACTCATGGTCCTTTGTTAGTCCAGTTTAGGACAATGTCTTTGACATATGTATCATATCAAATATATGTCATATCCAGGGGTGCACATAAGTGGTCCACATGTGCGCATTCGCTGTCAAAATAAAAGACGCACACCAGATAAGAAGTTGCAATGCGTGTTTTACTAGCAAAGCAAGTATGTTAGACTTCACCAGCTTGCCCTTCAGAGTTGAAAGGAAAAAAAATACATATTTGGGAATCGCAGTGACAAAAATACATAAAAACCTTTCCAAAGAAAATGTGAGTGCATTGCTGAACCAAGTGAAGCGGTCCATCACCCACTGGACACCACTCTCTATGTCTCTGGGAGGACATATCAATTCAATTAAAATGACCATTCTACCCAAATTTTTATACCTTTTCCAGGCCTTACCCATTTTCATTCCCAGCACATTTTTCAATGAGCTGGACTCTGTCATCTCATCTTATTTATGGCAGCGTAAACGCCCAAGGCTTAAAAAGATGCATCTTCAAAAATCTAAAAGTGAGGGTGGGTTTGCACTTCTCAACTTTTGTTTTTGTTATTGGGCAGCTAACATACGATGTTTGGTGTTCTGGTATTTTTACCACAATCGGAGTGGTTGTCCTGACTGGGTGACTATGGAATTGCATAGTGACAACAGTATATCCTTACCAGCTGCACTTGTTCTCCACTCTCATCCTCTCCATTCAACTCCATCCCCAACTCTGTAGTGGTACACTCATTAAAAATATGGGGCCAGTTTAGGAAATACTTTAAACTCTGTGACTTCTCCCTTCTCAGCCTCATTGCATCTAACCATCTCTTTAAACCTTCTATGCAGGATGGTGGGTTTGTGGAGTGGCACAGAAGTGGAATAACTTACTTTAAGGACCTATTCATAGCCAACAAACTAGCATCATTTGAACAACTTGCTAATAAATATAGTTTTCCACCATCACACTTTTCCAGATACAAGTCAGGCACTTTATTTGTTCCCAGACTTCAGGCTCATGCCCTCCACTAGAGCCTACACTATTAGAAACTATCCTACAACTCAATACAACCAAGGAAGAGGGCTGATTTCCCTGCTTTACAATAAAATGTTAAATTTGACACATACCTCTTCATCCAAGCTCAAGACACTGTGGGAAGAAGACTTAAACATGACAATCTCTGACAAAACATGGGCCTCCTTACTCAAACATGTCAACACAACATCATTATGTGCACGCCACTGTTTAATCCAATTCAAAGTGGTGCATAGAGCCCATTTCTCAAAATCCAGACTATCCTGAAATCACTCCATATTGTGACAGATGCAAAACTGCTGAAGCCTCACTGATCCACATGTACTGGTCTTGTCCCAGTCTCGTTCAGTTCTGGACAGATGTTTTTCATACCCTGTCCAGGATTCTCAGTGTGATGCTGGCCCCTGGCCCCCTTCTTGCTCTTGGGGCATCAGTGGGAATGAGGTGCTTCTACCGGCCTCTAAAAAACAGGCATTATCATTCTGTTCCCTGTTGGCCAGGAGGGCAATCCTACTGAGGTGGCAGGACCCTGCCCCTCCCACTCACAAACAGTGGTTATATGACCTCATGGCGTGTCTAAAACTGGAAAAAATAAGACACTCACTCCAGTACTCTGGGAAATTTCAAAGCATGTGGGGTCCCTTCCTTGATGCATTTCAAAATCTATAAGAATTTTTCAGCAAACTCTCTTATGTCAGGTGTGGAAATATAGTGTAGAGGTCTAGGGGAGTGACCTGGGTGGGAATGAATGGGATTATTTTGCAGGGATTATGTTACTTTGGGATATATCATACATATGTTTATATTTCTCTTTCTTTCTTCTCTTTACTTCCCTTTTTTCTTTTTCTTTTCCCCCTTTTATTTCACAGTTGAAGATATTCAGATTTCTGAACTCATTTCACCGCCTAAATGTACTACTTACAGATCATCTGTAACCCTTTTCTTTTCTTTCTGTTTATATGTATAATATATATGTTTATATATATATGTATACAAGGAAAACCTCTTAATAAAAAGACATTGTTTAAAAAACTTTCAGGTCATTAAAAGCGTTATGCCTTTATAAGACCGACCATCACAAATCCCCTGGTCATTTCTATCTGAATTCATACTTTTATTTGAAATATTAGGGGGCTTTAAAATCAAATAGATTTTGTTGGATGAAAAAGTACAAGAAGATAAAGTCTGAATGATAAAACCAACTCTGAATCAATCCATCATCTGCTCCACTGCAGATTCAACCAGCCATGTGATAGGTAACCACTTATCAACGCTTTGCCATCTGTTGCTGTCTGTGTGCATATCTGTGTGCATCTGTGTGTGTGCGTGTGTGTTGTGAGGGGTGGGGTTATGGCAATATTTGTCGTTGATAGTTACCTGTCATCAAGTGTAAATGCACTAGTTCACGCCCAGCTGGACTCTTTGGCCTCTTTAAGGCTCACGGTTCACTGCTCTGGTTCATTGTTGATGCCACTTACAGTGCTGCATTTAATGTATGCCCGTGTTTTAGACCGTGTCTGCAGCTCGCTATGAACTTGCACATGTAGGGACCTCTGTATCTTTGGGCTGATGCTTTGCATTAACTATTACGTTTTTGTGCTTCCTGTCTGCACTATCCATGGACGTCTTCACCTTTCTGCTCTCCTTCCTTGCTGGAAAATGTAAAATAATACTATTATAATTAATAACTATCTACTGCATTACCAAAAAATAAATAAATTTGCTATTAGCTGACTTTGAAAAGTGGTAGAGGAATTTTTCAAACCAGCAATAAACCACTCTGCTTCACTACACATAAAACTGTACTACTGGAAAAGTTCGGCAAGTAGTGCTTGCCTTGTCAGACACTGAAGCTGTCTCAGCTTTCTGTGTGGATTTGACTTTCTTTAACAGTGACCTGAGCTGGGCAAGCTGAGAGGCCAGCAGTGTTTTTCTGTTGCTCTCGCCTTTTGCAGTAAAGTGATGGGAGTCCAAGGTGCCACTGGTTCTATTTAACCTGCTCTGAGATCTGTTACAATCTGTGATTTTTGAGGAAATAGAGCTAGCATTAGCAAGTAAATGCGCTTTAGTGATTTATCATCATAACAGATGAGCGGAAAAAAAATTGGTATTAACTCCTTTAGTACACAATCAAGGAAATGATGCAAAGGGCGCAACAGCTCCAACCTGTCCGGTCTAACAGAACAGGCAAGTTGACTACTTGCATGCTTAGCCAGCACTTTCAGATGAGCAACTATGAGAAATCATTAGTTGATTGAATGCCGTACATTTAACCAGCTGCTTTGCCACTTTTACAGAAGGCAAGCCAATTATCAAAGTTGAGCTCATTGAAATAATTTATATTCCGTTTAATGTCCAGCATCATATTCTGTATATCAGACGTTTATAAATGCTGTAATACTGAAAAAAAAGTTCATAAGCTCAGAAACATATATATTATGTACAGTCGGCTTTGTGCTTTTTTATGCAACACAGAGCACCTGTATAAAAAAGCACAAAGCCGACTGTACTTCCTCAGGAGGCTGAGGTCTTTTAACATCTGCAGGAAGCTCCTGAGGATGTTTTACCAGTCAGTGGTTGCTGGAGTCCTTTTCTATGCTGTGGTGTGCTGGGGGAGCAGCACAGCAAAGAAGGACTCATCCAGGCTGGAGAAACTGATCAGGAAGGCTAGCTCTGTGGTCGGCATGAAGCTGGACACTCTGGTGACAGTGGCAGAGAAAAGGACATTAAAGAAACTGATGGACATTATGGACAATGCCAGGCATCCTCTGCACACGGCCATTAACAACCAGAAGAGTCTGTTCAGTGACAGGTTGCTTCTCCCCAAGACAAGAACTAACAGACTTAAAAACTCCTTTGTCCCACACGCCATCAAACTGTTTAACTCCTCTCTGGAGGGGAGAGGGAGGGGAAACAGGAGGACAAAGGAGGGGGGAACAACTAAGCTGTAGTGCCTCTTCACCTCACTGTGCAATACCTTTTGTGCAATACTTTTGTAAATAGTCAACAGTGCAATAGACCTCAATACTTGAAATGTGCAATTCACTTGTATTTTTATTTTTTATTCCTATTTATTCTATTTATCCCCTTCGTATATTTTATTTATATTGTCTCTGTATTATATATATGTGTGTGTGTGTATATATATAATATTCTGTAACTCTGTAACTTCGGTCGTTGCTGCGCTTTTTTTGGAAATCGAATTTCCCAGAGGAACCCACCCGAGGGATTAATAAAGTTCTATCTATCTATCTATCTATCTATCTATCTATCTATCTATCTATCTATCTATCTATCTATCTATCTATCTATCTATCTATCTATCTATTATGTTAAAAAAGTAAATTAAAATATTTAAAAAAAAATCAGCTGAATTTGAAAAACTTTAAGAGAATGGATGGATGTGCAAATAATGGTCAAATAATATTCTTCTTATTGTTGTTATTGTTGTTTATTCAACTGTAACAAAATCCCAAATGTAAATAAATGAAGTATAATCTCATTTTATCTCATTGTCTGATGTTGTCAGCTTAGGCTAACGCCATTCCCATAGCAGAAGCATCTTCGCTCACAGGTAGATATATACTGAAAGAAGGTCTATTACTACACTATTACCACAACATGTTTCTGCATCAGTATATTACTATATATCAGTATATTAGTATCAATATGATAAATTCTCAATTATTAAAAAAGTGAATGGAATTCAGATAGATCCATATATTATGAAAATAACCTGATGATATAGATTTGTAATCACAGATGGTGTAACCACATTAGTTACAATGCGGTGTAACAGTCTTGAGAAAATCCTTATTTCTTTATATTTTGCTAGTCAGACTTTGGACAAATTTGAACTCACATTAAACACCAAAGTGTTTTTGCTTGAATTATTTTGGTCTGTTTTATAGCTGATTTTTACCCAACATTACCCATTTTACTAGAATTACCCCATGATACAGACAAACAGAGGCTGTTATATAAGAGTAAGCATTAACATGCTACAAAGAAGAACCTGAACAATAAAACCTCCAAAGGAACCACGTGTGTTGCAGTTCGTGCTGCAGGTGTTTCTTCTTAAGATGCTTTTAGCCTCGTACACTTGTACAAGTGGGTAGGAGGTACTAATTTATCTCCAAAGAGCATCTTAAGCTGCTGTGCTTTTGTAACCCTAATAAGCTGTAGAGCTTTCAATAAGGTGTTTTTTCCCCATCATTTTAGTTGTAAAACATTTTTATTGGGGCCACAATTTAAGAATTCATTAAACTGCAATAATCCTCATGGGTAAAGAAGCACACATACATACTGTCCATACAGCGAACACACAATACATCAAGACATGGTCCAATTTGGCTCTGAGTCAAAAGCCCATTACCCTGTACCTCGGGTGACTGTGTGACAGTGGCAGAAATAGCAACTAAGTATGTTGCTGCTCATGGCAGTCTCCCTCTGGCACAGTGCACTGTGTGTGTGTGTGTGTGTGTGTGTGTGTGTGTGTGTGTGTGTGTGTGTGTGTGTGTGTGTGTGTGTGTGTGTGTGTGTGTG
>NW_024582526.1:228678-245080 GCF_018398535.1 Haplochromis burtoni | reverse complement strand
GTGTGTGTGTGTGTGTGTGTGTGTGTGTGTGTGTGTGTGTGTGTGTGTGTGTGTGTGTGTGTGTGTGTGTGTGCGTGCGTGATTCTCCAGCATGAATCAGAAAGTCTGACAGTCTTTAAAATCAATCATGTAAACTGGTGTTGGTTCGGTACCGATGCTCCTGGGCTCGGGTTTCCTGTTTAGATGTCACTGTTTAGCTAGTAATGCTTGTTTCCTGTTTTACTTTTGTATTTTTTCTCTTGTGTACAGTCATAAGTTTTATTTCCTGTTCATTTCCTTTTTTGTGACTGTCTGCCTTCGTTGTTTTCACCTGCAGTTGATTCTCTGCATCTATTTTTTCCTCATAGCTGTCTCTATGCTCCCACAGTATACTGTATATGGTCCTGTCTCTCTCTTTGATCTTGGTCAGATCCTGCTGTTGAATCGCTGGTTGAGTTCCTTGTGTTGGCTTTGCATTTTTTCTTTACATTCCCCTCTTTTATTTTTATGTGCTTGGACTTTTGAGCTACCTCCACCTCCTGCATCTGGGTCCTGTCATCATGCCACACCACAGAGTTAAGTTCAAAAGGACAAAACGGCACAAAAGAGTTTGAATTCTACTAATTCTGTAGTACATTAGTCTGAACCAAGGGTGGGGGACCAGTGGTCCCCAACTTTTTTGGCGCCATGGAGCGGTTTAATGTCAGACAATATATTCATGGACCGGCCTTTAAGGTGTCGCGGATAAATACAACAAAATAAAATGATACAACCAAGACCAAAAACTGTGGTATGTTTGTAAATTTAAAGGGACTGTAACATCTAGTCCTTTTAACTGAATAAGAACTCTGGAGTGATCCAGTGACCGCTGCGAAAGTGCAGCTGACAATCAGGGAAAGACCAGATGACAGCTTGGAAAGACAGCTGACAGGAGGGAATAACCCACACCACGTGGCTGGTGTGGGTTAGCGCCTCATACCAGCAGGCCCTAGCGCTTTTTAGCAAACCTGGGTGCACCCATTATTGCTACAGAAATCTCAAATGAGAAGATACCTCTAGGATCTGTGAGAGCAGGGGCGGAAGAAGACCCTTTCTGGACGGATTTAATGGCAACGAACCACAGAACGGTACCAACGATAAATAGATCAACCAGCATTGCTAATAATGGACCATCAATGATGGTAGGAAAAAAACTGCAGAACTGCATTTGTGGCTTGTCAAAACTAACAATTGACATGGGCCTTAAAATCCACCAAGGCAGGAAGAAGTGCCTCAGCAAGCTGAGAAAGGGGCCTTGCATTGACACATACTTTTTAAGAAGTAAGTCAAATCAGTCGACTGAAGTCCAGAGGCAGGCGAATCAGAATCAGAATACTTTATTGATCCCTGGGGGAAATTATTTTTTGTTACAGTGCTCCATTATAAACCAACATAAACCAACATTGACAAGACAGACAATACGCTAACTAAGAATAGTACAATATATACATATATATATATATATATACATAAGTCACCCATTAATAAATAGCTGGAAAATAAACATGTGTAGTTGTAGCAGTAACCAGTGTGTTAAGTGGATGCGTTGTACAGGGAGATGGCCACAGGCAGGAAAGATTTCCTGTGTCATTCAGTGGTGCTTTTCGGTAATCTCAGTCTCTCACTGAACGTGCTCCTGTGACTGACCAGCATGTCATGGAGTGGGTGGGAGGTGTTATCCAACATTGTCTTTATCTTGGACAGCATCCGCCTCTCCGACACCACTTTGAGGGAGTCCAGCTCCATCCCCACAACATTGCTGGCCTTATGGATTAGTTTATTGAGTCTGTTGGCATCTGCTACCCTCAGCCTGCTCCCCCAGCATGCAACAGCATAGAGGATCGCACTGGCCACAACAGACTCATAGAAAATCCTGAGCAATCCCCACAGTCCTCAGGGTATCAGCACCCTGTTCGAAGTTCATTGTCGTACAGACTCCCCCATAGTCTCCAGATCGGAACTCAGTCAAATCCAGCCAGTAGCAGTTCCCAGTCTAGAGCTTAGCCAGCCACACTCAATATTAGATTCTAGCTCAGGGCCCGGCCATTTAATATCAGCCCCTAGCTTGGAGTTTAGCCACCAACAGCACTTGTGTATAGATGTAAGCCAACCACAATCAACACTATGTTCCAGCCCAGAACTCATACAGAAACAGCCAACAGAATCTTCCAACACTGAGTCTAGCCAACCAGTACCAGCAAGGGAAAGGAAGATGGTAGGAAAGATCAGATTCTGTGGCCCAGATCCAGTGAGAAAAGAGAGTGGGAAACCATTGACTCGGAACTGGCTCTTATACTAGATCAACAAAAGGGTCCAGTTGAAAGGAAGCTGGACCGCCTTGAGGCGACTTTTGTTGTGATTCGGCGCTATATAAATAAAATTGAATTGAATTGAATTGAATAGAACTTGGGAGCCATCATCTACAGCTATGGGGCAGAGCGATTTGGGGTAAAGAACTCAGAGACAGCAGAGAGGCCAATTAAACCAGTTAAAGTCCTGGAGACAGCAGGAAATTGATAGATTAGTGAAAGAGAGAAGACAACTGAGGAAACAATGGAGGAGGGCCTATGAGACAGAAAGGGAGGGACTCACTGCCCTGCAGGAGGAAATAAAGCATAAACTTACTAAGCTCCAAAGAGCAGAACACCTCAGACGACAACGTAAGAAGAAAGAACGGACAAGGACCCTTTTCTAGAGCAACCCATACAACTTTGTTACGAGCCTTTTTGTCAAAGAGAAGAGCGGGTGCCTCAAAATGCCCATAAAAGACCTGGAAGATCATCTGAGGAAAACTTACTCTGATGATCAGAGGCATGAGCCAGTTACCATTCCAAGTGATATGCCACCCATCCAGGCACCTGAACACCAAATGGACATAAGACCACCTACATGGAGTGAAGTGGAGAAGGTAGTGAAGCAGACAAGAGCAGCATCGGACCCAGGACCTAATGGCATCTCATATAGGCTCTATAAAAACACCCCATGAGTCC
Source organism: Haplochromis burtoni (assembly GCF_018398535.1). NCBI lineage: Eukaryota > Metazoa > Chordata > Actinopteri > Cichliformes > Cichlidae > Haplochromis > Haplochromis burtoni. The sequence goes on along the minus strand of NW_024582526.1, from coordinate 242,072 downwards.
TCAAATACCTGTGGAAGCTGATGAAGGTAGCGTGGCAGAAAGGAATGATTCCAAAGGCTTGGCGAAGAGCAGGAGGTATTCTGATCCCTAAGGAGAAGAACTCCTCATCCATCAGCCAGTTTCGCCAGATCAGCCTGCTGAACGTAGAAGGAAAGATCTTCTTCAGTGTTTTGGCGAAAAGGCTATCTACCTTCCTGCAAAGAAACAACTATATTGACACATCAGTGCAGAGGCTTCTCGGGATGTCTGGAGCATGCCAGCGTCGTCTGGCACCAGATTCAAACTGTCAAGAAAGAACGAAGAGACCTTTATGTGGTCTTTTTAGACCTTGCCAACGCCTTTGGGTCAGTTCCACACGAGATCTTGTGGATGGCCTTCAACTATTTCAGCGTACCAAACCACATCACAGGACTGGTCAAGACCTACTTTCAGGATTTACAGTTTTGTGTGACAGCTGAGAACACCACCACAGCCTGGCAGCACCTGGAAATTGGAGTAATGGCACGCTGCACAATTTCCCCTCTGGCAGTTATCATGGCAATGAAGTTGGTCATGCAGGCATAGTGGGAGGTGAGAGACTCAAGAGTGGCCTTCGTCTTCCTCCCATCAGGGTCTACATGGACATGACCATCATTACAACAACAAAACCATGTACTAGGCGATTGCTACAGAAGCTTCAGGAAAACATAGAATGGGCAAGAATGGAGTTTAAGCCAAGTAAATCTCGCAGCATCTCCATCATAAAAGGAAAACTGACAGTCGAGCAATTCTATATCAGTGGAGAACCAATTCCAACAGTCTTAGAGAAGCCCCATAAAGAGCCTGGGATGGTGGTATAATGCAGACCTCAATAATACGTGGCACCTAGAACAACTAAGGCAGAACTTGGCTGATGACCTTCAGCAGATTAACAACACTGCACTCCCACAGAAACTGAAGCTCTGGTGCTTCCAGTTTGGATTATTACCCAGACTACTGTGGCCATTGAAAATGTACGAGGTCTCACTCAATCATGTCAATCGACTAGAGAGGCTAGTGAGCTCCTACGTTAAGAAGTGGCTTGGACTTCCCAAGTGCCTCAGCAGCATTGGAGTCTACAGCGATACTGTCATTGCCTAACCCTAGCCTGGTTGAGGAGTTTAAATGTGCAAAAGTGAGGCTTGAGATGTCACTCACGGACTCCTGGGACCCCATAGTGAGAGGCACTGCTCCCACCCTAGCAACGTGGATGAAGTGGACCCCAGCCACATCTGTGCTACAGGCGAAAGCCGCTCTTCAGCATCGTGACGTGGTGGGTCACGTCCAACAGGGTAGAGGAGGATTTGGTCTTGGCGCAGTAACACCTCGGTGGCAACAGGCATCTGTAACCGAACGTCGGAAAATGGTAGTGGAGGAGGTGCGTCGACAGGAGGAAACAGCCAGACATGCCAGAGCTGTGGCACTGGCCAAACAGGGTTGCTGGATGAATTAGGAGAGTGTGGAAAAGAGGAAACTCTCACGGAGTGAAATCTGGGGCATGGAATCTAATAGACTAAGTTTCATCATCCGAGCGACATACAATGTGCTACCTTCCCCAATAAATCTGCAGCTGTGGTTTGGAAAGGACCCATCCTGCCCCCTGTGTACAGTCCCAGCAACACTCAAGCACATCTTGGTTGTAGGACTAGCCTTACTCAGGGCAGATACACATGGAGACAACCAGGTTCTCAGGTGTCTAGCCGAGAAAGTTGAGTGCAAAAGAAAATCCATTAACGCTCAACCTTTCACGAACCAAGAGGAGCATCAGTTTTCATCAACATTTGTCCGGGAAGGAGACAAGCTGAGGACAAGACCCTCAAACCCAGACCTGGGCCCGCTGAAGGCCGCCAGGGATTGGCAGATGCAAGCGGACTTGGATCAGAGGCAAATTTTTCCCACAGAGATCGTAACAACTACTCTGCGACCAGACCTCGTAACAACTACTCTGCGACCAGACCTCGTTCTTTGGTCTAACTCCCAAAAACTTGCGTACATCATTGAGCTGACGGTACCATGGGAGGAAACAATCGAGGAAGCATTTGAGTGTAAGAAGCTACGCTATGCCAACTTGGCAGCTGAGGCAGAAGACAGAGGCTGGAAGATCAAGGTGCACCCAGTGGAAGTGGGATGCAGGGGCTTTGTTGCCAACACAACAGCAAAACTGCTTAGAGAGATTGGGATCAGAGGACAGGCGCAACGGCAGGTTATAAGAGAACTAGCTAACACTGCTGAGAGGACCAGTCACTGGCTATGGTTAAAAAGGGCTGACATCACTTGGGTAGTTAAGGCAATCAGCTAACCACGAGAGAAAAGAAATATTCCCCTCTTCTTTCCTTTTCTGGGAGGCAGTGGGGAGGTAGAGCATACCTTCCGGCTCTCCTCTTTGCTCTCTCCTATCTTGTCCCTTTTGTCTTACTTCTCTCTATCACCTTTTCTATCCCTTTGAAGAAGTTAGGCTCCATAAATGCTAAAGAGGTAAGTATTATTTCTCAGTTGCAGTAGATAGAAATAGGAAATAAACTGTAGGAAACCAAAACAGAAGAAAGAAGAAGAGAAATAACAATTTAACATAAACCAGTGACATGCTCCAGGGCCTGATCAACCCTGGCAGGGCCTCCTTGGGTGAGGGTGTCTAGTGATAATGGTCAAAACTATAATGATAATCCAAGGTCCACTACTGATGATGTGTCCCAAATTTAAAATGATAATCTAGATCCATCTCTAATCCCTAAACCTAACCAAGGAAGGAAAATGGCAGATTAGCCTGGGTAAAAGACCGAAAGTTGAGGCTCACAACAAAGTGTGCTACTGGCAGTTTTTGGGCTGCCTTTCCTCATAACAGCCATCCCTCAAGAGTCTCTCCATCTAAAGCAATGCATTATCAGGGACTGTAACATCTAGTCCTTTTAACTGAATAATAATAAACGCGAATTCATTGTGTAACTGTGTAATTTTATTAGCAGCGTCCTCCTGAAATGCACCAACAACATTGACAGTAACATCCTCCTCTCTGCCCCTTAATGCTCTCTGGTTGCTATGCTAATGCGTAAATATTTCTTTCAAAATAAGACACACAAATACAATATGGGAAAGGACCCAGGGAAACCAAATTACGATAAAAACTCTGAAAACCATAAATTTCACAACCAAACCTCAACTCTCGTGGCTCGGTACCAAATGACTCATGGACCGGTACTGGTGTCCTGCAGGTTTTAGATGTGTCCTTGATCCAACACAGCTGATTTAAATGGCTAAATGACCTCCTCAATATGTCTTGAATTTCTCCAGAGGCTTGGTAATGAACTAATCATTTGATTCAGGTGTGTCTACCCAGGGTGAGATCTAAAACCTGCAGGACACCAGCCCTTGAACCTGGAATTCCCCACCCCTGGTCTAAACTTAAAGTTTAAATGCTACAAGCAGCTGCTTTGCGGTCTATAAGTAAACTCATCCTCTGTGGTGAGTAGTCAATGATGTGGGGACAATTCTCTGTAAAGTTTTCATGCTTCTCCATTTTTTACTTCTATCACATAACTTTATTAAAACCTAATAAACGGCTTGTTAAAAATTAAGACAGTTGCAACATTTTGAATTTAAGGGCCTCACTAAAGGTACTACAGTGATAGTAATAAATGAGATAAAATTGACATCATTTGTCAGAATGGACAAATGATGTCACTGTGGCTACATCCATCTTTCATAAACAGCAGTCAATAAGCAGGTAATTGGAAAAATTAGAACTTCCACCCATCCTTTCATCCATTCATCCATCTATTACTTACTCACTTGTCCAGCAAGGGGCATGGTGGAGCTGAGTTGCTGCAGCAACACTGAGAACTACGTTTTGTCCTAGTAAAAAAATAAATTCAAGCATTTTTTAAGGAGGCTTTGTAACATCTTCAAACTGTGACTAAGATTGCTGACAAAGAATTGCATTTATTTGCACCTTTCTGGCATTAAATGTCTGCAGACTAGTTGTATTTATAGAGTAGGTTTTTTTTATATCACTGCTAAGAAATGCATCAGCTGTGCTACAGTCTGTTAAAAACACATTCAAACTTTAGGTATGTGTATATTCCTCAAGGGTACTGCACATTGGAGGGCTCTGCAGTGTAAATGACTGGGCAAAGAAATGTGAAACGACCCACCTCTGTGACAGCTGACAAACTGCGTGCGTGTGTGCGCGCACGTGTGTCTGTCTGCCGGCAGCTCTGTGGCCCAAAGATACTATGCAATGTTGCCAGGCGACAGGTACCAATTGTGTCGCGTTTCCGTGGAGACATTAGGGAGGGTGGGGCTTTGATGAGAAGAACACAGTGTTTTCTGCCTTGCCTACACATGCACAAATGCACACAAACGCGCGCACACACACAAACACACATAAAACTATGGATTTTATGAGACGGATTGCAGCAAAGGAATTGAATGCTTGCAGAACTACTCACACAACTGACAACATAAGCAATGGAAGCTTGCACACATGACAACACATAAACAGTGAAAGTGACATGAATTCTGTGGGTACATAATCATTGACAGAGAGAACATCATCAAGACTACTGTCAGGATGAGTAAGTACAACCCAGTGTTGACCTGCAATAGAGCTCTTCTGCTATTCAGAGGTAACATCAGTTATTATCTATGTGGGGATTCAGAAAAACTTAAGGAATTACCCCATCAACATGTAATGTTTGGCTAATTATTATTTTAACTTTAATTAGTCTTATCATATGAATTTCACTAGGTGTCCTTTCCTACATGACACCTTATGAGTACTAGTTCTGGCAGAAACAGGCTCAGAGATGGACAGCCACCTGCCACGACCAGTTAGGGGTGAGGGGAGGGAGACAGGACAAAAGACACACTGTGGAACAGAGCCCAAGACAACAAGAACCTGAAACTGAAAGCTCTGCCTCCCATTCTACTTTGAAATATCTGAGGAACCACAAAGCAGCCAACGGTCTGAGAGCAAAGTGCTCTACAGGGGCGAAACTGTACTATGAGGTCTTTTAGATAAGACTTCATAGATAAGACCTGATCATTTTAAACTGTGTATGTGAGGAGAAAGATTTTAATTTCAATTCTGGATTTAACAGGTAGCCAATGAAGAGAAGCCAATATAGGAAAAATATGTTCCCTCTTTCTAGTTACTGTATACACAGAATTTTTGAAATTAGACAGCCACTCTAAGGAAACAGGACTGAAACACCAGATGCAGCTAATGATTTCAGTTTGCCAGTGAACTAGATAAATAGTCTAGTTCAGGAAGTGGTTGGTGGATGCTTTCTGTGGGTTTGTAATCTTTGGAGTGGATTACAGAGAAATGAAACTGGATAATGTACTCTGTCTGCTTCACATTCATGCAAAGAGATACAAATGCAAATCAGTGAGTCCTGCCAAACTTGTTTAATCATAGATCTTGGAATGGAACTAATGATCAAGCTTTCCTTCCTGGCTATTACTGACTGTCTGTTTACTGCATGTATATATGTAAGTGCAATGGTCAGCGTGTGTGAGAGCTTATTCAAGCACATGCCAGCTCAGATACATGGCAATAAGAGTATGAGAATTAGTGGCACAGCAAACACATCGCTTCTCACATCCAGTATCCTCTTTGCACACCTTGGCCCTGACCCAATAACAGCATTAATGGCTCATTAGGAAGTAGTTGAGCTGTAAAAGAAAGTTGATCATTAACACCCCCTCCTGAACACTCCATCCTACTGTCGCCATAGCAACCTGATCACAGAGGCTGAGTGGTGGTGAAGGTCAAGCTCCTGCTTGGCTAAAGCACAGGAAAGGATCTTGAAACTGACCAGTGGGTCTAAATGGGTTAAGTTAAATGTTTTTGGACATTTCTGCTGTTCACACCATCACACACGGTATTACTTTTATCTGTCAAATAAGCTTTATCTGGGCCATAAATTAACTAATTATAACTACTTAATACCTCGCCCTGAACTGTCTTAAAAGAACTGTCTTATTTTTTAAGCATACATGATGATACTGTATAAATTACACCATCAAGGTTCTACAAGTGCATTCACATAGAACAGTATCAAACACTAACAAACTAACGAACTAACTAACAATTTAAGTAATCCTTGAGTAATTAAAGAACTATTGAGTATCTGTAAAGTACGATGAATCCTGAAGTAACGGGGAACTCCTGTGTAACAATAATACGGCAATTTAAAAAAAAACTGTAATTCATGTTAACAGTAATAAATGAGCAGCTTCTGTTTTGAGCAGTCGGTGTTTGGTGCAGAGTCAAAAGAAAAGATAAATAAATAGAAATGCCTGAATCGACAGTAATTGAGATATTTGACAGCAAATGGTTAGACTTAAGGTTAGGCTCACCAGCACAGTGTTTTAACATCCATGAGTTTGCCAGGTAACTGTTTAAGGGAATAGGCAGGATTAGATTCACATCAACCCGTTTATATTTTCACTTAACTGACATACATAAATAGAAGTTTAGCAGCAAAGGAACTACAAGGCCAACGTTTATTTGTAAGGCAATATGTAGTTTCTGAAACTGTGCTTGTTTAGCGAGGATGCAACCCTAACCCTAAGTGGCTCACTGCCAACTGCTCACTGGTGGTTAAGAGGTTAAACTGCACTACAAGCACTTCAGCTCTCTCAAGAAAAAACAAGCGTTTGAGAACTGCATTTCTTTAAATGTGTAGGACTGAGAGAGAAAGACTGTGTGGCTTACAATCTGCAAAGTAGTACGATTGAACAAGGAGGCAATGTAATCTGGCAACACTGTCTTAAATCTGATTAATCTGCCAAGAGGCCATTAGGCACATTAGGTCACTCCCTGTCCACTAACTGTCAATCAGTGTGTTTTCTTTTCGACTGAGCAAAGCGGTCACTCAACAGATAAGATACAACATGAATACCATATTATTAAAGCTTTCTGCTGTTTGATCCAAACTTATCTAGTCTTTAGGCCTTATTGCAATATCAGGTCTCACCCTGTAATCATATTTGTGACTTAATTTCCTTCTTAAATGTGCTCACATTATCACATATGCTACTGCATTGTTCTGTTCACATATATTGCCCTGTGTGCAAATGAATGCAGTTCTCTGGGAAAGAATACAGTGCAGTGTGAGAGTGTAATGCAGAACACAGAGAGGCTGCCTACAAAAGATTTTAGTTTTGTTTGGTTTAGTTCTGTATCAAAGAAGTTGAGCTTAGAAAACTGACTGGCTTTATTCATTATCCACAACAGTAGTTCTGGATAAATAATAGATTAAATGTATTTAAGGTTTTTTCCATTATCTGGGCGCTGCTGTTGTTTTTGCTGGATTCATCTTTGATAGAAACTCTGCATGGTGTTGCAGCCTGCAGTGGCAATTTATGATCCAAACAGGTTGTCCATCCTTTGCCTACTGAGAAAGCCTGGAAGTGGAAGCCTGGAAGTGGCACATCAGTTTGTTCAAGATCGACAAAGAAAATCACAAAGAAAGACAAAGAGCAAGATAACAACATGTTCAGTATTTACCTTAAAGTCAGAGAAAGGAGGCACACATCAAAGGTGCTGTGCCAGTTCTCCAAAGATTCACTTCTACTGAAATATTGATGATATTATTCTTATGGCATTGAGCATACTATTCCATCATTATATTACATCACAATAATATATATTATATTATTCTATATAGCATGCTTCATCCAGTTCCCTCAAGTAGCATACAGTAAGTGAAGCAATAAGCAGAACAGCGCTGTGGGCAAGTTTGGGGACACTCAGCTGTGACAAATTCATTGAACACGGCGTGGTGTTTTCCTGCTGTAATTCTCTGATGAAAAACACAATTAGGAAAATCGCTCGCGGGGCACCACAGAGGAGCCATTAAAAACATAAAAGCCAAAAGACTGAGAGATTCTGTGTAAGCAGCTGGAGGAGAAATGGAAATGACACGTGAGCAGTGCAATGGCACCAAAAGCATATGAGATTGATTTTCAAGAATTGTAAGCTTGATGGTCAGACTGGACTCATGTGGCTGTGTATGCATGCATGTGGGTTATGATTGTGTCTGTGTCCACTTATGGAAGGGATGCCCGCATGCAGAATGACATCTGTCCCTCAGCTATCACATCCACTTTCCACCCAAGACACAAGCTATTCAGGCCTAATTATAATCAAAAGTCCCATCAGGTCAAGTGGTTCATCTCCTAATTGCTTCATCTGTACACTCATAATTGACTGTCAGTTGTCATCTTTTGTCATTTTCATGGAACGTGATGATGACACAGAATCAATTATCCTGACCAACAACTCAGAATGGGTTTGGAGGTCATCTCTAAAATTGGCATTTGTTTGTAGAGCTCCTCTCTAGCAATGATGCGTTCCTTAGCTTTGCATTGATATTTTGCCTCTCTTTGGTAAATGACTGATTCTTATAAAGTGCTTTCCTACTCTCCAGGAGCACTCAAAGTACTTTATACAACACGCCAACATTCACGCTGTGATGGATGCATCGGAGAACAACTTTGGGTTAGCATCTTGCCCAGGGATATTTGGCATGCAGACTGGGGGAGCCAGGAATTGAACCACCAACCTTCTGATCAGCAACCCTGCGGTGATGCCTGCTCTACCTCCTGAGCTTTACATCCACAACTCTACGGTGGATGAATTACTCTGTAAATAAAAGATGGCCATTCCCACCATAATTCACCCACTGCTTTTTATTTGTTTATTTATTTATTTATTTATTTTAAACTCCACTTTTTGAGGCTTTAATGTTTTGGCAAGCATGTTTCTTAGAAATGAAAACAACAGATTTAGACAAGATGGTGGTGTGCTAGGTTATATCAGTTAAAACTGATGCTTGTGTTTAGCAAGATGCTAACTGCACAGATGCAATGCACACATATGCATTCCTGCTAATCAGAGCTAAGTAACAGCTTCATAAAATGCTAGAATTGCATTCACAAAACCTCAAGTACAAGTTCTTGGATGACATGTACCAACGTAGACTGAAAGAATGAGTCAGGCTTGAAACTTGACTCCCCCACAGGCCAATTTGTTTAAATAAAAAACTACTAATACTGTAGACAAACCTCTGTGTTATTTAAGACCTCAGTGTGTCTGTGGGCTGTGAATGAATAAATTCTATCAGTGCCCGACACAGGCGTTTTTACAACCCATTCTTGGTGATAACAATGGCTCATTTCAATGATTCAAATTAGAAGCAGAGGCCTATCAGACAGCCACCAGCTACATCTGCCCATGTCGGCACAGCTCTCAATCAAAGTACCACACTTCCAACTTGGGAATCAAGAACTGGTTCTCTACAAGAACCAGTAGTTCGGTTACTTGGAATTGTTGATCTGCTTGTCTGTTGATTCAGCATACCAGTTCCACAACTTCATTATACTGCTAACACAACTTCGGCTATTTGCAAGCACCTGCCAAGAACCCAGTGATGTTAAAGCTGAGTGAATGTCTGGCCCTTAACCAGACCCTGAACTTTAACAAGTAACAAACTGATGAACAGTCAGGCTACAGCCTCCCTTTCTTTTTCTTTTTACAACAGATTCAAGTCTTTTTGTGCTGGTTTTCATCTTTGCATTGTTCTGTCAGCTTTGTGTTCATAAGAGAAAGATAATATGTGTGTCCTCATTAGATAAAATACTGCATTACTTTCATACATTACTTTGTTTGAGTTATGTTGCCAACACTGATCACAACAAAGAGGGGAAATAGCTCCAACATGGACCAATATTCGACCACACAGCAACTGATTTGCAGAGATGTAATATGTTTTACATACTGAATAGGTGGAGACTCTCAAAGCATAGCCAATGAGAACCAAATGAGAATTGATAAGGAATCAAATTGATAAATTATATCAATAATGGAATCAGAATCGCTACATTCTTATCAAATGCCATCCCTACCATACAGTTGTTATGAGGGTGCTAATGAGCTGTAGACAGCAAACTCTTGGACTCTTTCAACCGGTTGTATTAAAGCAAATACAGCCAATGTTATGAGTTACATGTTTGCATTTTTTTGTTTTGAAAGAAACCACCAGTGTTTGTATACCAAACGCTGTACCAACCATTGGACCTAAGCTGTCCATCTCTCTTTCTTTGTATCACTCATACAAAAGCTGAAGGTGCAGGTAGAGATTAAGAAAGATAGGCTGGTCAGCCGAGGCAGAGATGTGATGTGAGATACCTCCTGGCACCTGCCCGAGTATCTGACTGGAAGAGACGATATCAAGAATGTGTTAATATGTTAAATTGCTGGTGTCAGGAACACACACACACACAAAGAGCTAAGCAATCAGGCTTACTGGCTTTAGATTGTCGACCCTTGTTCCAGCAGCAGACACAGGGCTTTATATAGATATTACTTTACATCAGATATTTAATGCTAAAAATACATGTGCTCTCCTGGCTTCTGAGTATTTTTTTCTTTGAGTGCAAACACAGCTTTGCTGGCACAGAAATGGTGATTTTTCTGCATAAAAAAAAGTTGGTCTGAAATCACCAGTATTAAAATTACAAGAAAGCCTTCTAACCACATGCTGTGAAAACGCACACTTAATGAGCTTTTTTAGAAGTCCAAATCCTTTGGTATACATTTCATTTAACATAAACTGAATTAAATGTTTGCTTTCAAACACTGTCGAAAGCGTTTTCTCGTAGAGCGACTTCCAAGGAAATTTGAGTGTGTGAGGAATAAATATTACACAAAGAAGAGAAGCAACACACATATGGGAAATTTGGTTTTATTAACTGCTTCGCCTGCAGTAAATGTATGTTATCCGATTTTATGCTTTGAAAAGTCAACTGCATGAAAAAAGAGGCAAAGCAAGGAAAAGTGTTCTAATCAGAGCCCAGTCTTCATTAAGTAGCCTGAAAGATAACATCCAGCCCAAAACAGATTTTCACTCCAAAAGAAATTACATGAAAAGAAAAAACAAATTGGTGACGACCAGTTTAGTCTGTTAGAGCTGAACAAGAAAACCACTCAAAAGGACAGAAAAAACATTTTCTAAATGAACTAAACTTGGACTGAAGTTAGGGAACCAGATATGGGTATTTATGGTTTTCAGACTGGCCTATAATTTGGTGTAATTGTTAAAGCAAGACATTTTTTTCAGGCAGGCCACAAAGTACCAACGATAGCCCCGATGAGCTTATGGTTAAGCTGCCATTTGCTTCGGTTCTACACAATCAAGCAGCAAATCTCACATAAGGAGTTTAAACTGCTGTAGTCCTCCCGTAGTTGCTACATATCTGCAAGCCACTTTGCAGTCCAGGTCTCAAACCCAGTCCCCCTTTCCTGCTGTATCTAAATTAATCAGTGCTATACTTGTTGTAATTTATCCCTTCACTGTTCGGTGGTGGGCCTTTGCTGCTGCTCCCACTGCCCTCTGGCTTTTCATGTATGCATATAATAGGAGCAGAGGTCCCAGTGATTCAGTCTTTACATGGTCTGGCTGCTGCTGATATTTCTAAACTATTCTATATAGCTCCTTTATATCTCATTATGTTAAGGTTTACATTAGTTTGGACTTAAAACTGGCCGCTGTAGCTGTATTACAGCAATGACACCAGATCATATCATCAACCTCTCCGCTGTGTGTTTGATGTACCAGACTTTTTACTGTTTCTTCCTTGACCATTTCATGAACTCTTGAGGTGGATTTGGGTAAATGAAAAATTCTTAAATGCTTAACTACGAACTATTTTGTGGTGCACTGACTGAAGTGAGGTGCGTGATGATGGAGAACCTTGAAGCTAGTTGCTGTGTTGGATGTTCAAAGAAAGGTCACATTATGGCACAGGAAAAAAAACCCTCTGACCTTTGAATCAGTGTCTGTGAATGACTACAGCCCATGGAGAGAAAGGGAGAGAAAATAGTAGGCTACTTTTACATCCTAACAGTATTCGATGTGCTTTTACCTACGAACTGGAGTAGAAAATGGTGAAAACATGTAGATGTTATACTATTATATGATAAACTTTAATGTCTATAATAAAAGTAGCTTGATGGTGTCATTACTGCCGAAGGTGCTCTGGTGCACCAGAGAGAGCCAAGCACTCACTGTCATACAAATGGCAGTTTTAAACAAGTATGTTTTAAAATGTATTTATTTAATTCATTTGGCACTCTACTCATTCGTCTTTCTAGTTAAACCCACAAATAAAGGTCCAGAGACCAGAGACTTGTTTGCTTTATGCCATCAGTGAGCAGGCTAAGTGTGATCCTGCAAGGTCATTTCTTTCTAGCTTTGTACCTGCCGAGTATTTCAACCCTGTGGCTGTGCTGCTGCCAGCTGTTCTGTGTGTAAAACACAGGCCAGAACCGAACACAGTCTACCAAATTATGAATATCTACTGTAAAGACACCAAGCAATCCCAGTCTGCTAAGGACTGATTTTGTGATTTCTCTATCAAGCTCAGTCTATCAGACTGCCAGATCTGCCAGCTAACTGTAGTCTTTGACCATCAACAAACAAACTTTGATAAGAGAGGCTATTTTAAGCTTTTGGCTCTAATTTTAATCATGTAAGAAAATAAAAATAAATCTATGCTTTCCATGGACAAACATCCAAACTTGGGCATATTCCAAATCCTTAAACTTTCAAATGCCTTCAATGCTTGTTATCTACTTAGATAACTTCCAGTTTTCCACAAATAGTCATATTTCATTTAGCCTGTGTTTTTAAGGTTGGTCAGTGGGCTGTTGAGACTACTCACTTGTGAGTTTTGGATTTGTTTCAAACATAATGATTTAAAAAGTTCAGAGTAAAAAATGGGAATCCACAGGGATCTGTATTTGGTCCTCTCATCTTTTTTTTTAAAATGACCTTAACTTCAGAACTTCCCAAAGCCCCAAACAATCGAGTGGAATGAGTCAGAACAAGTGTAATCCAATATTAAGCCCCCTCATATAACTCCACTAAGCCAAGGATCTGCAGCCAATGTCCAATACCACACACCAGAGGACAGTTGCTGTACACGTCCCAATGTGTCAGAACTGTTTCGGTGGCATAGACAGAACAACCCAATATCATGGTTTAATGTTGTGGCTAATCAGTGAATTAAAATATATGCATTTTTTAAAAATTAGGTTTTATCTGACTAGGTACATTTTAACTGTTTAACATCTTGTACAGCTTCAGCTAATGTCTCACTTTGACTAACTCCTCTGAATGTACAAAAACCCAAATGAGTGATTCCTGAGATTAGGGACAAAACAGGTTTTAATTTTCTAAAAAATATTTTTTGATTTTTCAAAAACATATTTACATATAATTGCTACACAAAGGCGTCTCAGGAGGGGAAAGCGGTGGGCGGTGGATGGAATACTTCGAGGACCTCCTTAATCCCACTGACACATCTTC
>NW_024582526.1:160131-221270 GCF_018398535.1 Haplochromis burtoni | reverse complement strand
GCAGCCAAGTGGCGGAGCGCTTTCACTTCGGTGGCCTCAGAATCTCATCTCTGCTTTTCGCTGATGATGTGGTTCTGTTGGCTTCATCGGGTGATGGCCTCCAGCTCGCACTGCAACAGTTCGCAGCCAAGTGTGAAGCAGCGGGACTGAGGATCAGCACCTCCAAATCTGAGGCCATGGTTCTCACTAAGTATTTTTCAGTGGTCTTTTTGACCTTTTCCAGTATCCTCTTTCAGGTCTAAAGAAGTGAAGAGAGATTTTCTGTGTCATTGTCCTCCCTTGCCAGTCTGACCTCATAGAATAATCCCTGTCTTCCAGTCAAATAATAAAAGGAGGAAGAAACATTTGGTGATGGCAGATTTGCTTAAAGCTAGTGTCAAAAAATATTTGAGCATTTTCATCTCGGTTGTCCAACCAAAACAAGCGACTAACTGCAGAAGCCCACGTGTGTATGTAGGAATTCCTGGATTAGCAGGGATACCTGATGCAGTGTATTTACTTTTAGTCAGACTTGAAAATAAGCTGTTCAGTTTGCTGAATATCCATGAACGTGGTTACGTATACAAGGTTGGCATGATCCATAGAGCCATGACACATTAATGGGAATTATCAGTTGGTACATGGATGTCAACGCAACCTAGAAATTTGATAGTAAAAACATTTTTAAAGATGTAAATGTGAAATAAATTCTGTACTCGCATGACAAACATTGTAGTTATCAGAAAAATAAACCTCAACCAATTTTATCAAACAGCAATTTCTCCAAATAGCGAAACTCTTTAAACCGAATTAAATGCAATGCATTAACAAAAGCACCACTTTGTCTAGACTGCTAAACAACATGGTTTGCAAAAGATGAGCTGTCAGTCAGACCTCAAATATTCACATTCATGGTTTGAAAAAGCCAGCACAACGTTGTGGCGGTTAGCTGTGCCTAGCATTCGCCTTACAGCAGTGAGGTCCTGGGTTTGAAACTACTGGGCAGCTGGAAGCATTTTGTGTGCATTTTCTCTCTGAGTATTCCAGCTTCCTCCCACCTCCTAAATACAGTTCATTGGTTATTCTACATTAACACTAAGTGTTGAGTGCCTGTCTCTGTGTGCTAATCCTGAGACAGATTGGCAACCTCTCAACCACATCTTGTCCGTGCAACCCTGATTTGAACGAGTGGTGTGAAAAAGCAGAGCACAAGGTTGCTCTAGGTGAATGTTTTTGATAGTGGCACCTTTTGTTAGAAGGAGGTGATGGTCTTCACTACAGAGCGAGCCCCACCGCTCCCTACTGCAAAAAAAGGAAAAGGAAAAAAAAATGCTTTCAGTCATACCCCCCGGACAGACAGAGCATGACTCTCAGAAACAAAAAGCAAGTCAATATGATTGCCAGAGGACAACAGTCACAGTGCATTTGAGAAAGCAAGAAGAAAATGAAATTGCTTTAATTGTTTGAGAGCGTCTGAACGTATGTGTATGAGAAAAAGAAACAATAAAGAACATCTTGAGGCTTCAGTACTAAATCGTACACAAACTACATATAGGACCCTTGAAAATTTCTAAGACCAAGCACTTTACAAAGCGTCTCATTCACCTACGCTCAACCACACGGCGCTGCCATGTAAAGCATCAGTTTGCTCTTTAGGATGGTGGAGGTTTGGAGCTTTGCTCAAAAGCACTCTGAAATGTGGGAAGAAGAATTAAATCATGAACTGTCTGATGATTAATATATGGCCCACAACAATGACAGGATGCAGTGTTTTGCTTGAATATTGCTTTCAACAGCGTGTCCTGCTTGTAAAGATGGCAGAAAAAGAAGCAGAGAGTGGGAAATGAGAGGTTGAAAAAAAAGGAGGGTGTCAAAGGAGAGGGACATGCCTCCGCTTTTACTCCACCGCTTCCACAGCATTCAGTGTAAAAGAAGATCATTTATGGATGAATGGAGTCCTTGACCTACCACATGATACCTTTCTCAGACTGAAGCACTGTGCAAGTTGATCCCTGCTCCTTCTAACCTTTCATAAAGTCACATGATGTTAGCCATATGTAATTCAGTAGTTGCAGCAGCTAAATGTTAACCCCTCAAAGGTTCTGGAAGCAAAATCCAGGACCACTGCATCTCAAACTGAATCAAAAGCTTCTTTTCCACTAGTTTCTACTCTACTTGACTCGGTTTTTGTCACAGTCCGCTGTGGCAGACCGTGTGGAGAGTGCGTGGAGGACTCAGGCGCAGACACAAGTGACACGGGAGTGAACTTAAACAAAAGCGAGCCTTTTATTGTGGCTGGTGACACAAGAGAAACAAACAAGAATAAGGGCAGCACAAAAGCAGTAACTAAACAGAAACCTAAACTGGGAACAAACTAAGGAAGGCTATGGCTTGGAATACGCCAGACCGGGCATGGAGACACGGAGGGTGGGAACACAGACGACGCGACACAGACTGTATGAAACACAGAGACTAAATACACATGAGGGATGATCAGGGGAAGTGGCCACACATGGGAACGCAGCTGACACACATGAACTTAACGACAGGACAGGAGGAGTGAAACTGAATACACTGACAGTAAATACAGGCTTTCAAAGTAAAGCAGGAAACATGGAGATTAGACATGACACATGAACCGGGGAGACGTAGTTCAGGGGGAGGTGACAGACGCGACAGCATGAACTTGACAATACACGCAAACACGCAGACATAAACACACGAAGGGCAAGGGAGGCTTGATACGAGGGTAACATAATTACAACATTAAAGAACCTAAACAAACAATAAATGATAATCATCAAAATAGGTTAAACACAAAACCCTGGGTCGCACGACCCAGGACCATGACAGTTTTGGTCGTTTTCCATAACAATCGAGCACCACCTCAATGTGTGCAGGGTCGTTATAGCAACGAGTCTATGATGTCATTCATATGCGGCACAAAGACAACACAACAACAAAGGACGTCACAGGGTGATGGTATGCCTGCTGCTCGGCCGAAGGCTTTTTGTTTAGAAACACCATGTTGGTTTTTGTGTAGCCATTTTCCTCATTGTTGCATTTCAAAAACTTTGATTTTTTTAAGGAGTGGCTCTCATGGCTTGTTGAGTGATGCCACTGGCTGACCAAATAAACACCTAAAAACAGAGCCGAGTCAAATCAAGCTCAGTCGAGTAGGTGCTAGTGGAAAATGGAAAAACCATCACCCTTTGCATTTTGTCGACAGCAAGGCAGCTTATGACAATGAAGTAAAAAAAAACACGCATTCCTGTTCCAGCCGTTAGCCTATGCTAGCACTGTAAATGACACTGAACGATTGTGATTGTCTGTGGAAAGCCTGCCCATCACTACCTATAGCACATTTTACAGCCTGTCACCTGATTCAGGGAAGTTTAAAAAAACATTCATGACCTCTTAGGAAACATTTGCTCTGAAACTGACTTTTTGCCCATTTTCTGGACCTCACCTTTTGCCCACCATCGACCAATCAGTCCCAGGCCTGGGACTTTACAGCATGTAAGATTGGATAATTGGGTTGCATTAAATACGATAAAGTATTAAAAAAGTTTGAGTGATAAATGAACATTTCTTCCTAATGTTAAAAGAAAAGTGGTCATTTGTGATAGAGTGTACACTCCCCTGGACAGCATCATAACGAATACTGAATAATCTGGTGTTGGTTTTTCAAAAAGACACACTGTAAAGTGTAAAAAGTTTTAAAGAAATGACTATGACTGCACAGTACTGAGTTCCATGTGAGGTCAGGCCCTACGTAGACGTAAACCAAACATTATGCAATTACCATTTGGAGCTTATTGTCAGTGGGTATATAGTTAAGAGATGATGAAGATGCCTAAGGAATCAGGTAGCAACAGGAACTGCTGTCAAACACATAACGTCCGCACTAATACACATTACTTTGTTTCTTTTAGTCTTTGATGTCAACTTGTATTTGTCATCTGTCTGCACCTGAAAACATTTACTGAAATGAGAGAGGTCAAAGGTTGGCAGTGGCACAGGGATTGTTTTTCATGCACCCTGCTGCTTCAGTTTATTTTTAATATTATTTTTTACATGTTGCTACAGGCAGCACGGTGGCATGGTGGTTAGCACTGTTGCCGCACAGCAAGAAGGTCCTGAGTTCAATTCCACCATCAGGCCGGGGTCTTTCTGTGTGGAGTTTGCATGTTCTCCCCGTGTTTGTGTGGGTTCTCTCCAGGTACTCCGGCTTCCTCCCACCGTCCTAAGACATGCAGTTTGTGGGGATAGGTTAATTGATTAATCCAAATTGTCACTAGGTGTGAGTGTGAATGGTTGTTTGTCCCTGTGTGTTGGCCCTGCGACAGACTGGCGACCTGTCCAGGGTGTACCCCGCCTTTCGCCCTATGACAGCTGGGATAGGCTCCAGCGCCCCCCGCGACCCTGAAAAGGATAAGCGGAAGCGAATGGATGGATGGATGTTGCTATGATTGAATAAAGAGGCATCACAAAAATTTCATGAGTTTCATGAAACTTAGATTGACAAATAGATAAAAATTTTAGCTGCTAAAACCTCTGGCCATGACTGTAAGCACAGTCAAAGTCAACAGGTAAGGAAAGCAGAGAGCTGCGTTATGCAGGCTGGACTTAAATTAATATTGTTGAATGTAGTTTGTAGCTGCTAATTAATTTATGTATCAGTGAAACACTGATGTCACTGCATAAATGAAATACTAACAACTAAGCTTCTTTAGCTTTATGATTAATGTATTTGAAAATAACAAAGGCTGTAATAAACCAGTCAGATAGAAAACGCTAACAGACGAGAGAAAGCCAAAACAGAACTAAAGACAAACACGAGCAGAGAAGAAGGCACACAGCGTCAGGGAGGTGAGAGGGAAGGATTATGTAAACAGCATGCCACAGTACATTAATGTGCTTTAGTCTTTCTCTGCTATTTGGGCTCTTCTCCTCCCGCTGAATTGTAAAAGACGTGTCTACGGATCTAACAAAGAGCACTCTTTGTTGCTGTACCTCAGCTTTGAAAAAAAGGTATTTACTGTGAAAGCTACATGCATCCACATTATGTTGTTTTTGTGTAGACTGAAATGTTCAAACAGCAAGGGCGAACGTTCTCATTCATCAGGTCCTTTGGTAAGCTCACGGAAATACAACCGTTAATCAGAGCCTCAGGAGTTGGCCAGACACTCTGCTCATATTATTTATTTATTGTAATTTTCTCCCCAGACAAAAAAAAAAAGAAGAAGAAATGTTCCCGAGGCTTTAAGAGATAAATTTTTTTCCCAAATTATTATTTTTTCTGTGATTTATTTTGGGTTTTCTGAAATAAACAGTGGAAATCATAAATACAGTGTCAAAAACAGACATAACCCCATTTAAGCTTGTCGCGGTTCTGGGTCAGTTTGACCCAGTAGTTTGAGTTATGTTTTGGTTTATTTTTGAATGATGGATTGTTCTTTATGTTTCTCTGGTGCTTTGTTGGGTTTTATGATGAATCTGCGTTTCAAGTTACTTTGGTGTGTTTGATTGTTTTCTTATTCTCTTAGTGCTTGTGATGATGATCATGATGATGTTCTATGTTCCAGCTTATTCTGGTTTATTTTTATTTCCTCCCGTGTTAAGTCTGTGTTTCTTAGTCTGCGTCCTTGTGTCTTATTTCCTGTTTTATTGTGAAAGTCTTTGTCTTATGTTAGTGTGTGCAGCTTTGCTCCCCCTGTCTCGTTAGTCCAATTTCTCCCAGCTGTGTCTCCCTCCTGTTGCCCATTCCCTGATTACCACCCTGTGTATATTAGCCCTGTGTTTTCCTGTGCTCAGTGTCGCGTCGTACCCTCAGAATTATGCCTGTGTGCGCAGTTCTCAGTGTCATTGTTCAGTTCATGTTTTCATTTATCACCAGCAATAAAGCTAAGGTTTTCAGTTCAGTCTCAGAGTCTCGCATTTGGATCCTCCTCTCCATCCGCCTGCACACAGAGCCCTGACAAAACTACATATTTATCAGTGCCAAAAGTTCCAAAATGTCTTGTCTAGGAATATGCCTCTTTATTTCCTGTTAGTGATCATGACTAACTACAGCTGGCTGTTTCTCAGCAGCAACATAAAAAGGGTACGTTTCACAGACGGCATAGGACTGAGCAAAACACACTAAAGTGGGAAAATCCAAGTGGCTCAGTGCAGACCAAGTAAAGAGGAAAGCAGGTTACACAAGCTGCTAATGTGTGCCTTTCTATCCTGTCCTGAATGCTGATTAACGCTGGACTGCGCTAAACTTGCAGTCCTTGTAAGACTAGCATGTATGCTGGAAACTTGCTGATGTATATTTATGACCTTATTATACACACTTGTTATAACATTGGCTATAATTGCGAAGCGTTATTTGGGATACAAGAAGCATAGGGAGAAAGGCAGAGTATAAGAGAAGAAAGGCTTTGAAACCAGAAAAACTACAAGACTGGAGAAAGAAAAGATGTCGAGTTTATTTTTCAAAAAACAAAACCTTTCCAGGTAATGATCAGCCTCTTTAAAACACGAACATGTTTGAAATGCAGCCTTAACATCACACAGTGAATCCGAACAGCGAGCAGCCATCACGGCAGGAAACAGCCTTTTTTGTTTCTCACTCTCCACCTCTCTTTCACTCTTATTTTCACTCCCTTTTCCTGACAGTCTCTCACCCTCGCTGGCTCAATCTCTGCCTGAGCCGGTGTTAATTTGTCCTTCCATTGTGAGGCTCAGGCATCCGCATCTGGGGAAAATCTTGGTCTGAACAGGTGGCGTGGTCTCTAATATCACACACGGAGAGAGATACACACATCTATGGCAAATTGTGCCGGTCAATAAATGACAAGGCAAACATACGGGTGCACAATGAGCTCAATTGTGGTAGGAGACAAAAGCTGGTGTGTTTGTGGTTATTAAACTTGGACAGACGGGTCTTTAATGAATGAATCTGGGGATTGGACATAAAGCTAGAAAAGGGAAAATACTAAGTTGTCCTCTAATTCTAAACTATTGTAATCTGTATCTGCAATTCCTGGCATTTCCCAGTTGGTACCTTTAAACCATGAAGCTCTGGCTGTTAATGGAAAACCTTCCATCCTGCATGCAGCTCATATGTCCGTCCAGGTGATAAAGAACCCTGCAGCACATTATGTAAATCAGCCTACTCATCATTCATAGAGGATTCATCATGGTGTTGTCTTCTGGAGGCCAGGTCTGGTTGAAATACAACCATTATTCCTCAAACTGTCCACAAACCATGCTTTATAGTCTTTGCTTTGACTGCATAACTCTAATGGACAGCCTCTAAGCAACTTATCTATTCATCTAATTTCTCTGTGCAGTTATTTACAAACTCTGCCAGTAATTGCTGAAATGTGACGGCTCAATAACAGCCTGCTGCACCGTCAAAGCTCTCTCAGTACTCATGGGACAGGACCATTGAGTGTTTTGACTTTATCAGTAATCCCCAGCCTGCCTTAATTTGGCTTGCTTTAGAAGATTTAATGAGATGGTATAATTGAAGTTGAGGCCATTGAAAGGTAAAGTTATCAGTCATTTCATAATTCAAGGGTTAAGCTGTGCTAGATTTCTTTTTACTGTAAATCAGTGGATATCCCTGGTTAAACTGTATCCATATGGCAACATTTTACCATTTCATTGGATGGATGAACGTTACGGTGAGCAACTACAAAATGTTGTGATGATTAGAAGCAATAAAGAGTCTACTAACCTATTTTAGAAACAGCTCATCTGCCCTGTTACATGATTTATGACGTGAAACTAATACTAAAGCTTGTGTCCACTTCAGGGAAGGGGTAATATATGTTGTTCTAAATACAAATATGCATTGAAGAGTACTTTAGTTTTCTTGCACGTCAACATTAAAGCAAAAAATAACATGGAAAAAATAACTGGCTACTCACAAATACTATAAAGAACCCTCAAGTTTATGATACAGCTACTAGCTCTTCATCTGACAAATCATGCAGGAGACATACAACGTTCTAACTCTGACAGTCTCACAAGGGTAACCTTTGTGTTGAAATGTGACATGATGGTGCTGACCAAATATCAGTTTGTGATAAGCTGAGCATGAGACCTCTGTCAGAAAGTCAACAACTGGGATTTGACAAGACGACTTGTGCACTTGGGCCGTGGTGAAGTCAGGCAGCTTATCTAATGTCTGAAACAAGCTGTTTCCGATCCTTTTCCCTCCCTTTAAGCCAGCTTTCCTCTCACTCGGCGCCCCTTGTAAACATAAGGTATATACACCAGTTTATTTTTATTGATTTTGTCAAAGAGCGCAGTAAACTTGGGAATGGCTAAAAAACAACAACAAACCACCCTTGGTGTGGAAAAGGGATTTGAAATGGGTTGCTTTAAGTTAAGGACAGCACTTTTGTATTAAGGGTTCAAACCTTCAACAGATGAACAATGCAGTATTACCACAGTCTACTTCTCATACAGACAGTGAAGCTTTTAGAGTCTGCTGCAGTGGAAGGGTTTCCATCCAGTGATGGTTCACTTGATTTAGGCCATGAATGACAACATGTCTAGAAATTGGTGCTTTTGCACCAATCTTTGCATAAGAGCGGAGGAGCTGAATGTTTGAGTGTCAGGTGAACAAGGTTGAGCTGAGGAAAAGGGTGAAGACGTGTCAGAGGCGTTTTTCGCTCATAAGAGGAACATAAGGTCGTAGATGTGCAGTTTTTTACTAAAGGGAAAACATGCAACAGCTGATATTACAACAACTTGCTTAGTCAGCTTATCTATGAAGTGCTGTAAGCCATATAGCTAAGAAATTTCTACATTTATAATGCAGTCTTAAAGCCATTACACACAGAGCAAAAAACATGAAATTCAGACTTTTTCAGATCGAGATTTGCGTACACACCAAATGTGGAAAATTGGTGCTCAAATAACCACACTGGAAAAAAAGTAAAGTCGATATCAAGAATGATGAGCTGATCCTGATGTTTCTACATAAGACAAACAAATGAAAATTCTGGTTTCATCTACTTCTCACAAGAGGGCAGCAGCAGGAACGATTTCATCGTTTAATCAAGGAGTTGTATCCTGACCGCTGTCATACACGTTTTCAGGATGTCAGTGACACAGGGTGAGCACTTGTTGGCAGAGTTGAGACCACATCTGAGGAGGCAGAAAAATCCTTTCAGAGACTCACCCGGAGCAGCATCTCGTTGTGTTTCTGAGGTAAAACTGTATTATTTTACGATTTTCATTTGATTGTATATTCATTGTGTGCTGATTGGTCAGATATGTTCACTCAGATCTGAAAACTTGTCCAGCGAAATTAGGATGTTGGTGTGAAAAGCCGCATTAAGAAGAGACAAGTCCAAAAAAATATTTTTAACACACGAAATATTCACACGATTTTTGACCTGGTGTGTAGGCCTCTCCAGTGCTCAACTGATAGATGTGCTGTGATCACTAACACTCTGTTAGAATGACCTCTCAATACAAAAATATAAAGTAATCGTTAATATGAATCATTCATTTAACAAAAACTTGTATTCTTTTTAAAAAATTGCTGCATGTCTATACGTAATATGCTAACACCATACAATGTAAATTAAAAAAATATGTAGGCACAGTGACCCGACCTGGGGTCCTGTTTTTGGACCTTGGGTATCTTTGCATGCTTGACCTTTTTTTTTTTTGAGCCAGAAGTGACTGTTACTACTCAAAGTCAGAGAGCTAATCTAACATTAGCAAGTATGTCTCCGAGCTGCAACAACAGATAGTATGAATACACAACTACATGATAATTAGCTTTGAAAAAATACAAAAAGTAAACACTTTGCCCAGTCTTCTTGAATAATTGTTAGTCTAATTAACAACATCAATGATATTCATTTATTATTGGTGTGTTCTGCATCATGCTGCAATGCTGCAGCACAATCATGGCCGAGAAATGCAGCCGAGTGATTCCAGATTGCAGACACCTAGCTATCCGGTCTTTAAGTGATGACATGATGAATCCTGCTTCCGGGCCCAAAGTAGTCTGCATTTAATAAGGCTGTTGTGTTTTTAACATGTTTTAGTGCTTTGTATCTTGTTCTATTTAATCTCAACAAGCCCCTAAAACAGTCACTGATCACTGTCGGCTTTTCTCGGTTTTTATTACCGCTAATCACTTTAAAGCTCAGTTTTTAAACCCTTACAATGTAACTACAGCCCAGCCCATGCAGCAGTATATTAATGACTAATCTTATATTGTGGATGGATTGTCTTGGTGGTTCACCTGACTGACGTTTGGTCCATTTACAGCATCCTGCCATGCGATTGCATTTGCCCCTAACCATTGGGAACCCTCACGTTAACTTTTATCGAGGGGAAAAAAGACCTCCGTTCGTTAGCGTTTGTCCTCCAGCTTTACTGTTTATGTTATTCTGCCATAGCTTTGTCGCGCTAGTGATCATGTAGCACATCATTATATACCAGCTAGCCCAACTTCAGTAACCCTACAAACGTCAGTGCTGTTTACATTCCTGTCTTCATTTATGTTGGAAGTGATAGCAGAGCTGTACGTTTTGTTTCATAAATCCCTCAATCAGAACATGGTATATTATATTTAGATGGAAGCTAGCGAGCTCCATGCTAACTTCTAACACCGTTAAATATCCTGCCTGGATGTTAAACTTAATTCATGATTTCTTAACTTTTTAACATTTGTGACATGTTGTTAATTTGTTTCCTCATTTCATTAGCAAACTTTTGGTTGTCAGTAACTTATTTGTGACTGAAGAGATCTCCAGACATTTCTGTTATATAGTATTTTTTGTGTAATACTAAACGTACCTGTATAGTATGTACAGAGGATAAGTACCATCACACTTTTAGTATTTTAGTATAAGTATTTTGATTTTTGTTATGCCTCCTGCTGATCACTGGTTGACACAAATGCTGTTGTAGTGTGCAATGTGTCACTACGTCAGTGCTTTCATGTCAAAAGGCTCTTCTTCACTATTATTTTAGTAAATTCAGGAGGAAAGACCTGGAACACCAAAATCACAGTCCCTTAAACATGACAGTTTTGCTATTCAGTCAAGTTGCCAAATTTCAACATTTTCTTCTTAATTGTTAATGTAGGTAGAATTTACTCAGCACACAAAGGCACCAATTTTAGTGACGAATATTTATAAGTGGATCATAAATGTATGTGAATAACTGTAGGCAGCTAATGGGAATTTAAGAAAAAAGCAAAAAGCAAAAAGACAGCAACAAAAAGGGAGACAAAAATTGGTGATGGTAGGAGAAGAACATGATGACAGAATCCTGTAAATGTACTAAGGTGATTTAGTGAATAAGCAAAATATGAGACATGGATAAAAGTGTCTCACTTCTTACTTGTACTGGATCTGTGAAAGGCTGAAAGAGGTAAGAGAAAGTAAGCGCAAGGAAAAGGAGGTGGAAGGAACAGGAATGGAAAGAATGACGATGGGTGTCTTATAGCCCACTATAGAGAGAAAAGATGAAAGGCAAAAATACAAAGAAAATAAATGGATGCAAATACACATTCAAACATATATTTATAGCACCAATATTCATCTATAGCTTCTACGCTTGCATCACATATGGAAGGGTCCTGTGACTGTGCTATAACAAGGTGCACGTAAAGAGAGAGAGAGCAAAAAAACTCGATGAAAGAAGAAATAAGGGTCCAAGGGCTAAGTGAACCCAATCAGAGAGGAAGAGAAGAATGCAATCACAATAAAGATGCAAAAAACGAGCATGGAGCATGGTGGTTGGCAACATTCAGGAACAGGCTGGCAAAAAGGAAAAAAAACAAAAACATGGCTATAAAATGTGACTCGCTGAGAATGGACAGATGAGATTTGTCAGCAAACCAAGTAAGAGCAGAGTAAAAAGTGTCAGTGACATTTTACTTCCCTGGTTTCACTCAACAACTCTCCTGAATGATGCACTATGAGGCATGAGTGCAAATGATATATGGACTGGTTCTTATACAGCACTTTCCCACTCTATACCCACTCGCACACAAAGCGCTTTATAGACCATGCCTCATTCACCCATTCACATAATCACTTTGAGATTACATGAATGGGTGAAATCATTTTGTGATTATGTGCAGTGCTTTTTAACTAAAAAAAAGCTAGGAAGTAGCCAGATGTCTCTTACCACACAGTCATAGTCAAACGAATGCATCGGACAGTAGCTTGGGGTTCAGTATTTCATCCAGGGTGGTAGCCAATTAGTAGATGACCTGCTCTACATCCTGAACTACAGCTACAGTGTGACGACAAGACTGTGGTGATCATTTAAGAGTATAATAACACCAACTACTCATCCACAGCATCTACATCCATAAGATCTATCCTTGTGCAAGTCTGCAAATGAGTATAGTCTTAACCCAAGGAGTATAAGTGTAGATACTGAGCATCTTGTCGTAAAAACTAGAAGTAAACTTCCAACCATTCAACAAAGTTCCCATTATAGTATGCGCTGATGCATTTTAGAAGCATTCTGTTGAGGTACACAGCATTGTTTAAGCCAAAGGAGATATCTTATAGTGTTTTTAAAGGGATCTATAGTACAGAATGTCAGCAGAATTCAAAACCACTGATAGGTAAAGTAAATAATAAAATCTCATTATAGTGGCAGCTGTCGAGAGGTGGGATACACTGAGCAGCAATTTAACAGTCATCTCTTGAAGCTGATGTGCTGGGAACAGGAAAAATGGGCAAGAAAAAGGATCTTTTACATTCGATTATTTGGGGGAATTTTTTTTACATTTATTTGAAAGTGGCAGTGGAATCAGGCAGGAACTGTGAGGAGAGAGAGCAAGGAATGACATGCAGCAAATGTGCCAGATCAGCCAGGAATAAAAAACTGCACCTATGACACATGCTCACTAACAGGGCTGCTGTAATATCTGGTTTTTCATTCACATTTACAGTATGCATTCTGTGTATAATTTTTAACTGTATTGCTTTGGTACGATTACAAACTGATATTGATTTGGCATAACTCCAGACATCTTTCCACTCTGCATCATCAATTGCTATACCTAACTCCTTTTCCCATGTGCCTTTAAGCCTCTGTGACATCACTGAAAGTACAGAATATAAAGCCTTATAAAATATCTTCACAGGTACCTCTTTATCTGTTAAAAATAATAATTTTTCAACAGGAGAGACTTCATGACTCTCACTAAAGTTAGTACTATGTAAAATATAATGCCTTATCTGTAAGTAACGGAAAAAGTCATGTTTGGGGAGAGAATATTTCTCAACCATTTGGTCAAATGGCATAACTACATTGTCGGAGAATAAGTCCCTCAGTCTCTGAATTCCTTTGTTCTTCCATTCCTTAAAGCCTATATCGAACATCCCCGGTTGAAAGTCAAGATTATTCACAATAGGGGTAAACACAGATGTTAACTTCAACCTTCCCTCAATTCGACATAATGACCGCCAGGCCTGAAGTGTATTAAGTGTGACTGGATTATCACAGCTCAATCTAATATCTTTAAAGTTCTTAAAGAACAGTAAGTCCCTTAATGGATACTTTGAAAGAGAGGTTTCAATCCCCAACCAGATAGAGTGTGAATTATTTGTGACCCAGTCATGAATATAGCTCATGTGAGTACTCAATTGATATGTTCTAATATTTGGTAAATCTAGACCTCCTACTGAACCTGGGAGCTGCAGTGTAGCCATCTTAAGTTTTGGTCTGCGTTTGCTCCATATAAAAGAGCTTAGCCAGCCATTCAGATCCTTCATCACTCTATTTGAAAATATAACTGGAATCATTTGGACAGGATATAACAGTCGAGGCAAAATATTCATCTTAATCAAAGCTATACGTCCTAGCCAGGAAACGGGTAGGGAATTCCATCTCTCCAAATCCTGCTTTGCCTTCTCGAACAGAGGGACAAAATTTGCTTTATACATTTCTTTAAATTCTGGAGTTATAAATATCCCTAAGTATACAAAACCTGTGGGGGACCATTTGAAGGGGAAAGAAAACAGTCCAGTTGGCACTGAATTAAGGCTCCCAATTGGCATAGCCTCTGACTTAGTCAAATTTACTTTATAACCAGAAAATTGACTAAATGTATCAATAATGTTAAGTAAAGCCGGTACTGATGTCTCTGGATCAGAAATAAATATTAAAACATCATCTGCATATAAACTGATCTTATGCTCATAATCGATTTGCAAACCCCGTACATCAGGTGCTGTCCTTATAGCCTCGGCTAATGGTTCGATGGCAATGGCAAACAAAAGAGGTGACAGAGGGTAGCCTTGCCTCGTTCCTCTATACAATGGGAAACTATCTGATTTCAGTCCATTAGACAAGATGGACACCTGAGGATTATCATACAAAATTTTTAACCACTTATTGAAATTACCAGCAAGACTGAATTTATTTAAAGTGTAAAATAAGTAAGTCCATTCTATCTGGTCGAAAGCCTTTTCAGCATCCAGAGAAAGCACCAAACCGCCCATGTTCCTTTGCTGAGCAGCTTGAATTAGATTGAGAAGGCGCCTGACATTATTACGAGAATTACGGCCTTTTATAAAGCCTGTTTGATCTTCTTTAATAATTACAGGCAAGAGAATTTCGAGTCGAGTAGCTAATATTTTAGAAACTATCTTCCGGTCCACATTTAGAAGAGCTATCGGTCTATAAGAGGAACAAGACTGCGCACTTCCCCTTCTTCAAAATAAGAGAAATATTAGCTTCCCTTAGAGTCTGAGGTAATCTATTATGCAAGAATGAATAATTAAACATATTAAGTAATGGGTCTATTAACAGCTCACTAAATTCTTTATAAAATTCACTACAAAAACCATCAGGTCCCGGGGCTTTTCCGTTCTTTAAAGTTTTTATAGCGTTTAGTACTTCCTCTCTAGAAATGGGAGCATTAAGGGTAGTCTGTTGTTTATTTGTTATAGTAGGCAGACTAAGCCTGGAGAAGAAATCCTCCATTAATTCCAGTGCATCAACTGATTGTTCAGATGTATATAGTCTACAATAAAATTCTTTGAAGATGCTATTTATGGTTTTACTATCATATACGCGCTCATTCTGAGCATCACAAATAACTGTAATAAATTGTGTTTGAGATCTTTTCTTGGTGAGATATGCCAAGTATTTTCCAGGTTTGTTTCCATGTTCATAAAATCTTTGTCTAGTAAACGTAAGGTTAAGCTCTTCATCTTGCGTAAAAAGGCTATCTAAAGTTGATCTGACTGCAGATATCTCTTGTAGTAAAGCTGGGGTTGGGGAGTCAGCATAAGTCCTTTCTTTTATTTTAAGTTCTGTCATTAACTGATTCTGCTTCCTCAATTTCTGCTGCCGCTTACTGGTTGAGTAAGAAATAAGAATCCCTCTAGTGTACGCTTTAATAGTTTCCCACAGTAGGGCAGAGTCATTTGTTGACTGCAGATTGATGGACAAGAAATATCTAAACTCAGTGTTAAAGTATGATATGAATGTATGATCCTTTAAAATAGTTGTATTTAACCTCCAGTATTTTGCTCTGTTTACCATATTTTTGAGAGAGAGATCCAGCATTACATTGGCATGGTCTGAGATTATAATACTACCAATCTCACACGATAAGACTAAGTGCAATAACAGCCCCGGTAAAAAAAAAAAAAATTCAATCCTAGTATGGCATTTGTGTGGTGCAGAGAAAAAAGTGTATTCTTTATCTAAAGGGTGTTTTATTCTCCATACATCTACAAATCTCAACTCTTCACAGATAGAATTAAGTGCCTTAGCTTGTGGTGAGAGAGGCAAAGGTTTGTGGGGGAGCCTGTCAATAATAGGATTCAGTATACAATTGAAATCTCCCCCCCTATAGAAATGTCAGAATTAATCTCAGCGAAGTCTGTAAATACTGTAGTCATAAAATCAGACGGATGAGCAGGAGGGTAGTAAACCTTCAATATAGAAATAGCCATACCCGATAATATTCCCTTGACTATAACATACCTTCCATGCCTGTCCTTAACACACTCTGTATTTGAAAAAGGGAGGCTTTTCCTCACAAGGATTGCCACCCCTCTACTTCTTGAGGTGAATGAGGAGAAAAATACCTGTCCAATTCCACCTTGCTGTAATTTAAGGTGTTCTGCATCATCTAGATGTGTTTCTTGCAAAGGTGCAATATCAACGCGTTCTTTTTTCAGAAAGGTGAGTATTTTTCTCCTTTTAATAGGATTATGGAGCCCTCTTACATTCCATGTATGGATCTTTTAAACCTTTGCCAAAGCTTTTCTGACAACAAGAAGGAATTATTACGTGTAAG
Source organism: Haplochromis burtoni (assembly GCF_018398535.1). Lineage (NCBI taxonomy): Eukaryota > Metazoa > Chordata > Actinopteri > Cichliformes > Cichlidae > Haplochromis > Haplochromis burtoni. The sequence continues at coordinate 204,982 of NW_024582526.1, read as the reverse complement.
TACTGAGAACTGTGACTGTATCACATCCTAAAAACTGATTCTTTCAACATACTGTACCTAGCTGTTAAAAGCACTGAATAATTTTAAATCATGAGAATCATGTTTTTCACACTCACCAGATCTCACCATTCACAGCTATGTGAGATTTAGCAGAAACATGTTTGAAAGCCCTCGACCCCATCATCAGAATAACAAATCAGGGTGGATTATATTCAGTCCTTCCACCAGGGAGACATGTACAATTTATGCCATGTAGCCGTGGAGATACTCAGAGGCAAACAGCACCTTACTAACGCTTGCAGGATTTTTTCTTTAATGTGTCAGCCATATATGTATATGAACCGTATATGTGCAACAAATAACATAAATACACCAACTGCTATCTTAGAATACATGAATAATAATGGTAATGTTCTAGGCTCAGTATAAAATCTGTCCACCTCAGCTGGACAGCAAAAGAGTGCTAAGTGAACCTTTTCACAGGGTAGTCGTAAACCTCAAATATCACAAAGCCACAGAGAAAGCACAAGTAGAAACCTTGGCAGGCCACAGTGTTGGACAATCTTAGTTTACTATCTGACATTATTAAATCCTGTCATTTATATGTAGTCATTAGGACTGAAATTCGGTCTCCTTGCAGCAAAAAGGAGTTTGTAACTTTCTAAGTCAGACAAGTGCTATATAATAGTGCAAATATAATTATATAAATGAAAGTGTTAAACTGAAATGCAAACACACTGTAGAGTAAAACTTTACATAACAGGAACCTGCTATGTGGTCAGGAGTCTCTGACCTCATAGCAGCATTAAAACCTCAGGGTTTCTAGTCTCTAGGTAGAGGGCGTAGCTGCCCTATAAATGTGTTAGTCCGCACCAGAGACCCAATGTTTATTCTTTAGTAATGCTCATCAACATTTCTCAAGAGAGGATTTGAGAGAGTTCGTCGTTGGACTGGGAATACTGTCTTGGCAATTGGTTTGATTTTCTTTACGAGCTGCCGTGAACACAGTGGACAAGTCTTTCTTGCACCACATTTGCTTGGAGCATGGAACTAGTGCTTGTTAGACAGTTGCCTAGATTTATGAGTTCACAATAACCTTTAAAATGAAGTTAGGAGCCACAAACACAGACATTTAGATGATGCAGGCTGTGAAAGCTGCTTTTGTCCTTTGCTCTGTGGAAAATTGTCAGCTATGCTGGTCACCAAGGAACAAAGACAAAAGACGAATCGTCCAGTCTTTATTGTACTCCCGTGAGCAGCATGTCACCCCTAAGCTGTGAACACATCCCATTCTGTCCTAGACTTTTTCACATGAATGGTACAAAGAGTACCTCATTCAGTGAGACAGGTCTCACTATTGCTGTAATCCTGGCACTGATGCTAAAGGACATCTGTATCTTTCTGTGAGCTTTGCTTTGTCAAAACAGCCATATCAGATCCCCTGGGAATGAGAGCATGCTGGAAAGCGCCATAACACTGTTTGCTAACCACCATGGAAATCAAAAAGAAAAAAGACCAACAGCATTAGCCCTACAGATATACAACAGACCACAATCAACAGGGTTTGGTGGAAATCAATAGACCTGTCAGCCTTCACAAAATTAACAGTTATAAAATGGACAGCCACAGCATGCAGGCCAATTTCCACAGAGGCGGACAAAAGTCTATACTAGACAATTTGTTTGGGTCCTGAATGGTAACTGAATTTATGAGCCACCCTCAAGAGCACCAGTCGTCACTAGAATGCATGAGCTGTACATGAGAAACACTTACTTCACATCTCTAGGGAATCACAGCTAGGGATGGGCACCGGTGTCCGGTGCCATGATGGCACCGGTTCTGACATAAACGGTAGTAACCAGACCGAAAAGCAGCGCACATTTCGGTGCTTTATTTCGGTGCTTTTTTTTTCCTGAGCTGTGATACACTTCTAGCCAATCATTTTACGTTTCCGAGGATAGTAGGCGGGGCCAGGTACGTACGTTCTTTTAGAGCAGAGCTACAGATTAAAAATGCCCAAGGCGAAGCGGTCAAAAGTCTGGCTGTACTTCACAGCAAAATATGCAAACTCAGCAGCCTGCAACAAGTGCTTTAAGCTGATACTGTGATACTGTCAAAGGAGGTAACACCTCAAATCCGATGAAACACCTGGCGACGCATAGCGTTTTTTTAAAAGCCGAGAAATGCGCCGTATTTGATAGCTTGCTGCGAGACCTCACACCGAGCACATCTACTGCGGGTGTGGTGCCTGTTATCGGACCCGGAGTTAGCAACATCCCCCAAAAACCCGAAGAGGAGAGTCCTGGCCCCTAGCCCTGCCAGTGTAGCAGAAATGATGAGGATGATGATGCAGCAGCAGCCGTTCTTCTCTGCGTGAGTAGCTTAATGTTGTTCGTGTGTAATTTACGTTGAGTAGGCTAACCACGTTATTACATTAATGCATGTAAGGTGAACTAGCAAACATCATCATAGCTACATGCGGCTGTCTTCTTGTTTGATGGCAGATACTCCCTTCACCCTGGCCAAAAAGGCTAAAATGACCAAAGAAAAAGTGGAAAACAGTTAAACATGAGAGGTTTTTGGACAAAGTTTGTGTTTTTTCCATTGTTTAAGCACTGCTTCCAGCCAAGAGTGATACCATATATGCCCCATAGCTGCAGAAAAGGCTAACATTGTTATCTTTTTAAAAAAACAGCTGAACATGAGAGGTTTTTGGACCAATTTTGTGTTCTCCATTCTTTAAGCACCGGTTTGAGCACCGTTTGAGCACCGGCACCATTTCAAAAGTACCGATTTGGCACCGGTATCAGATAAAACCTAAACGATACCCATCCCTAATCACAGCTACCTTTGGGTTACAGCGCATTATCTCAATGAACTCCAGAAAATGCATTCACATGCAAAGAGAGAAGAGACATCGTGCTGAGGTGAACATTTTATTGATGCAGCTGTAGAATAAAATAAGCATGGTCAATAAAACCCATATAAAGATCTAATCTCATTGTACTTACAGTCTTTAATCTGGGAAGAATTTTAACAGGTGAAATATTTTTGTGAATAATCACTATTAATTTCTTAATGGCTTGACAGTCCTACTATGGAATACTGAGAAAGCTAACTGACTTGCTAGGAAGTAGCCAGATGTCTCTTACCAGGGACAGATGGATGACTGCTGCATTTCAAGGGATGCAAACCAAAGACTAAATGTTTCAGAACTTGTAGTGATCCCGATTGTTTGGGAATGCTTGTGGAAATGTGTTCTATGGTTTAGGAGCCATGTACTAAAAAATGTCAACCATTTAGCTGTCACAGAAAAACATAGGCACAAGCCTCAGGCAGAATAAGTGCTTTCACAAAGCATAAAGCAAGACTACAAAATAAGTGATACAAATATATAAAGAAAGATCAAGAACAATCAGTGTCTGACATCTAAGCAGTGCCTTATACTGTACCTGTGTCCTGTGAGAGCGGGAAAACTTTTAGTAATACTGACAGAAATAAATTGACTTAGAACCTTCCAAATCCTTTAGGGGTTCAATTCCTTTCTGTTATGCAATACAGAGGAGCAGCTCACTGACTCATGCAGAAGCTGTCTACAACAACAAGAAGAATAAGCAGTCCTTCAATAGTTGCTCACAGAGAGCTGATGTAAACATGATGGACTGCATTACGAGACAGAAGATGAGCTAAAACCCCAAAATTGTGGCAACGCCTCACAGATCTTTGCACAACACTGTAAATGAGCATCATCAGTATGTTAGAAAACTACCCAGTACTGGTCCAGGGAAACCAGTCAAGGCTGTCCCCTGCTTCTTGGCCTGTTACAGTTGGGATGGGCCATCTGGATAAATAGATGGATGGATGCTAAAGAACTCAAGATGGTGAATAGGGTTGCTGAAAACTGATGTAAAAAAAAAAAAAACAGCTTAGGAAATTTTTTGGGCCAATAATCAAATCTGTGGATTGTTTTGGATTTGCAGTGTCGCAGTTAGTGAGCTAGCTAGAGGCCAGTTCTTGTCCTTAAAGCCAGAATTGCACAAACACTGAGAACTGACCTTCAGTAAAGTAGATGACTGGTAAAAGAAACCTATTCATGGCAGGGTTTCTAAGGCTACATCGTCCAAACTTGCACAGGTATTTTTGAAAATGCAGACTTTTCTATGCGTTTTGGCCTTTCAGCCACATGTAAACGGCGTTTTCCATCAACGAAGATGGAGATTTTTTTAAAACTCCTACCATGGTGGAGATTTTCGAAATATCGTGTAGACGAGGAAAACAGAGATTTAGTCACGCAATTTTGAAGGTGTGCGCCTTTTTTGGTGTCACGTTGTTTGCCACATTAGTGTTTCTACCATGGCGGATGCAGACAAAATACTGCTGCTCTTAATCTTACTATCTGCAGTTTATACACACTTACATATACATGTTTTCTTGTGTTTTTGCTGCTGTCTGTTCACACATGGGACTCATTTCTACTTCTATGCACGATCTTTTTTTACTTTTTCCCTCCCAGGATTCTAGACTTCTGATTGGCCAACATTTCTACACAGTTAGGATTTTATCGCCACCTGTTGCTTTGGCGTGTTCTTGACTTTGTCTTTTGGATTTACATGTGAACAGGATTTTTTTTTTTTTTTAACGTAAAATCTCAGTTTACAAAAGTGTGGACGTAGCCTTAGCGTACCCTCGCACTACTTTTTAGAGTGGAATCATTAATACAGAGTTGATTAATCAATTTGTATCAGCTTTTTTACTTATGACCCAGTTCAAGTAAGGATTTCCTTTTTCTTTTAAAGACATGCTCCAGACTCCACAGTGTTCTAAAGTCTAGCTAACCTCCCTAATCTGAATATTGCCAAAGCACTTTCATCTGCTGTGCTTCTTTAGGGATTGGGATTTGAGGCAGGAGGATGGAAATGCTTTGAAGCATTTTGACTGATGTCTTGGCTGAAATAGAGCCTGTTTCACGGCTGGACCTCTGAGATGCTCGAGAAAGACAAGAATGGGACAATGTTGTGCAGTAAGAGAACAGCTATCTGAGGCCAGATCTCCTCATAGTGACAACTTATTCATACAGGTACAAAATAAATTGAGCATTTTCTGAATAATTAAATCATACAAAGCGCCACACAAAAAAGAATAATAATAACTTTGTTTATAAAACACTATCAAAGGGAAAAATGCACACAAATACATAATACATATATTTCTTTTTCTTCTCCTTTGCAAGCTGTATATTCATTGTCTTAGACTAAGTCATCAGTTACAAACATTATTTGCGTCACAGTTGATGAACACTTTGCACATATGCATGACAATACAGCCCCACTGCCACAGCGCTACAACAACGTTGTCATGGATCATGTCACCTTTTTGTTGAGATCAGTTACTCCTCATAATACATATAATTCGTAAGAATGTGATGATGATATAATTGATTAACATGTCTAGTTAGGTAAAAGACATAAGTATGCAACAATCATTATAGTAAGATTATGTATTAAAAAACATTATTGTTATTGACCAGCTAATGCCAATCCCTGTGCTCCGAATGGATTTTGTCTCCCTACCAATCCGTAAAAAACCTTCCATAAGCTTTGGGAAAACACGTGGACAAACAAATGTATGCCTGTTTGATGATGCTTTCCTCTCACACCATGCAACACCATCCACCCACAGCAATCTGTAATGCATTCTAACAGAACAGAGAGAAGAAGCAGAATAAGGGCAGCAGAGAGAATGTGGATCAGGCCAAGGAGCTCCATATGCCTCATTATGCTCAGAATGTTCTTCCAACCCCAAAACACAACCAGTTCCGATCAAAACACTGCATGCAACACATGCCATCACACATCATTCGTACTGAGCTATTTAAAAAGCTCCTGTGTGCAAATACCTGTCAACTACATGCGTTATGAATGTGGCACGAGTATCACAATTAAATTAATCATATTAGCCTTTTGATCTTTAACAATATTTAACTGTTTCCAACAAAGAATGGTGCAGACAGAAAAGCATGACATGATAAAATCGGTACTATCAAGTACTAAGAACCTGTGGCAGGTCCTGATAATATCAGCATGACAAGCTTTTGGAATTTTCAGACATCTTTAACAGAAGGTTAGTTTTAAGTACTAAAACCAGATCTGGAATTGTTTTGACAATTTTTGCATCAACAAAGTTGGTTCTCATGGGGAAACACACAGAACACTAGGACCTGAAGTCTGAACTGCAGCAGTGGAAACAGCCTTTATAAGACATGGAAAAAATCTCAGATTTTTTTTTCACAGTGTCCAAAAGTGTCTCATCTAACACTGCTTGGCTAAAATAAGTATTTGCAATTTATAGGATTGGTCCTACAATTCTCCTGGTGCAAAATATCACCTTTGACCCAAATTCACGCTAATACATAAGTAGTATATATATAATAGGATATATATAGTTAATATATATTATATGATAAACTAAAGTCCAGTTTATCACATGTAACACACAGCAGGAAACACCACTTCAGACATCTCCACATTACTGGTGGTATCCACACAATACCTACCAGCTAATGGTAAATGCCCAAGAATATTAGCTGCAATATTCACACATTGGTGCAACCCAAAATTGCACAGGTTTTCCTCATATTCTCACACGTTTCCGTTCACAGCTGCAGTACATGTGTGTAAATTTCTGTATAGTCACAAAATCACTACAGGACATGCAGTTACTACATAAATAAGTAGGTAATAGTTTTTAAAAAAGCATTTAGAGTGTTGATGTTTTTTTTGATTAACTGAATATGCTTCCAGACATGTAGTGCTAAAATCTTAGCACTTCAGAAATTCCACTAATGACCACTTAAGGTTGACCACAAAAGCAAGTTAAAATGTTAAAATCAGGCTAGCTGCACATTACACCCACAGGAGCTGCTCATGCCATGAAGTTTCTAGCACTCAGGTGTTTTTGACGAATATTATTGTCAGTGGAGGTTCTGAAATCTGCAGTCTTGTAATCAGCAGAGCGTTGGCAACTTTTACATACAGGCAGATCAGCACTCAGTGACCCTACTCTGTAACTTTATGTGGCTGCCACTTCTTGGCTAAGTTGCTGTGTTTCATAAACCTGTCTACATATTAGGGGTGGGGGAAAAAATCGATACTGTGTAGTATCGTGATATTTTGTTTGCTAATAATGTATCGATACAGGGACAGCAGAAATCGATATTTTGTTACAAAAAAAGTTTTTGTGCTCTGACTTCAGAGCATGTTGATCAGCTCCTTTTTCTGAGCAAGAATCCTGACATTCCTTCACTGTCCAAATGTGTTTAACTTTTTTTTGGCAGGAATAAACATGACAGTTTACTTATTTTAATTTAAGACATGTTTTATTTTAATGAAGTTTAAAACTTTTTTATTTAATGTAAAATTATATTTTGTTTTAATTTACTTTCAAATTCTTCAGTTGCTGAATGGGCTGCATAGTTTTCACAAATTGCATAGTTCAGAATAGCTGTAATTGTACCAGATGGTTGCATTCAGTTAAGTTGGACTAGACTGTAATACAAACCGTTCAGTTTGTCAACAATAAAACTGAAATGAGAGACTGAGTGTGAGACTTTGATATTAGATAAAATGAATATTGATAAAGTTTACCTTTATGTACAGAATCTGAATATCGCAAAATATTTTTAAAAAATTGCAATAATATCGTATCGTGCGTTAAGTATTGTGATAATATCGTATCGTGGGATGTATGGTGATTCCCACCTCTACTACATATGACACTTTGTATCATAGAGTATCTAGTTTTTCCAACCTTGACATCCTATTACATTACAGTGAACTCGAATTTAGTAAGCTCCTTCCTGTTTGTAAAGGCAAACATTTTAGATTGCAGCTGTGTAAATGACACTACAGGTAAATGACACTACAATATTAGGAGGTGTGGCCTAATATTTAGTGTGCACCTTAGCAACAAACAAGGATATTAACTACACTTCACAGCCTTGCTTGTGGGGTTGGAATCATTGCTTAGGATGAATAAATGTCTTACTGAAACATCAGCACAATGGAGGTATCTGCACCCATGTGCTACATCCATACAGACAATAGCTACATAAGCTAACAAGGTGCTGATAACATGGGGGCACTCCACCCTCTCATCTGAACTTCAAAAGCTAGTCCATAATAAATCAGAGAGCATAATGTTAACCTTCATCTATTTTTTTTAAAAATTTACATTCTATAGCACAGGGATTCGACTGATGCTAAATAGAGAGAAACTCTGGAATGATGATTAGGAAAGAAAGCTTTATTTAGGTTTGTGACAGTAACAATAATCAGTGCTTTTAGGATCATGTGATATAAAGGGTTCCTGGTGGCAGCTCACTCTAACAGGTTGAGTCTAAAGACTACATACAACCAAATAGCAGACAGATACAGTAAGCTGCTAGATGATAAAACATCATTCAGTAATGGAAGAAGCAGATATTTGTTTCAGTGGAGACCAAAAACAGAGCTGATCCTGCGTGATGAATGGTGCTAAAATACGTTTTGAATTAAACAGTCTGAAGCAGTGTGCTTGTGGATAATGCAACACAGTATTTGCTGGTTTAACCAAGCTCATTAATATATATATTAATGTTTTACTCCTGTACAAGGACACCAGATGGACACATTTTATCTTGTGTCTTTCCTTCATTTTAGCTCGTTAGTGCCTTTCAATAATCACAAGATCTGTGATCAGCTCATTTCCTTGTTACATCACATGGAATAAATAGCTCCAATTACTCTCATTACTACTTGCAGCAACACACACATGGTGTACTATATTGATCCCTTGGTAGTTTGTTCCCATGGACACTATATAGTTGCTGCCCCTCCTCCGGGTGCTGGCTGTCGTAGACAGGTCTCTGTGGTACACTGGTATGCGCCGGTGCTGGTTAATCATATGAACCATGATAACTACTCAAATTAATCACTACTAGTGAATTGGGAGTTTATTTAAGATGTATAAAGTGCAGTTCTTTACTATAATCTATTAGGTTTCACGCCAGTACACTATCAGTCACGGACAAGAATCTGACTAACATTTAATTCTGTGCAAAATCCTCCTCTACGTGTTGGAACTTGTTTTTGATGTTTTTTCTTTTAACCTTCAGTATGTTTTGATTAGCATCCAGTCTGTGCAGGTTGCATAGATTCATGCAGGAAATACAAAAACATCCACATGAACCTGTTCACGTGCAGGAACACAAAGCACTCTGATGCTGTAGAACAGAATCAGGAAGAACATCTGCAGCACAAGAGTTGAAGTCTGGAGAGGTAAATAATAACAGTGCAGTGTTACTTTTTTTTTCAGAAAATACAAAAATATACTCACCAAAGAGACAAACTGCTACTACCACAAAGAGAATCCTCAACTGTGGGAAACACTTTCATTACATACTAAATAGCTCTGAAAAGGATATTTTTGCACCTCAAAACTACACCACTTGAAGCATTAGAGGAACACCTTGTAAACACATCAAACCTCAACAGCAAAAGAGAAATCGTGCTGGATATTTACACTGATATGATTTGGTGGAAATGATGAATTTACAGAGGGCTGAAAATGAAACTGAAAAAAAAAGACAGAAATGTCATGCTGGTTGTCTAATTATTGCCCCTCGGGTGCACTTGTGTTAATTTCATTAACACCAAACAGCTGAAACGGATTAACTACCCCCTCTGCTAGTTAACTGACCAGATCAATATCCACAAGTTTAACCGACCTGATGCTGCAATCAATTTAATACGTGCTCATTTAATTTTCTTTTCATTGCATTTTCTGTATTTTACACAGTTTTGATGCAGGCCTGCAACTCAAACCTGCTTTAATGCATCCATGTATTGTTGTTCACACGTTAGGCTTTAATCACTGACAAAGACAGCGTTTTCTGCGTCCAGTGGTCACATGACAGCTGCTTAATAAGGTCAGAAATGGTGGATCAGTTCATTGATTTGGTTCCACGTTAAGTTGAAGTTGAGGACAGGGACCATTTCCAAACAGGAATGCAAATTACTGTACTGTAGTTGCTCTAGCTTCAAGGCCAACGTATGCATGTGCATTTACTTGTGACCACACAGTGGACCAACCAGCCAACAAGACACATTTTGTAGATCTAATTTTACATCATGTTGATATCTGAGGTCTAAAATCTCATTTTTGCTAACATAAAAACATCATATATATAAATTTGTAAGCCTAAAGGTAAATTCACAGTAGTTTGAAGTTTAGCTTCAAACGTATGCAAATCATTAGAAATTAGAAAAAAAACGTCTCAGCAAAAGTATTTGGTGAGTCTGTTGCTATTTGAGTCAAAGTGCCAATATACTGTACATGCGTAAAACCGGGAGCAAGGACACAGACTGATAGCTTACACACGACAAGGTTCATTTATCTGCCTGCTGTGTTTGTCCCTTGAGATCTCGGAAACACGTGTTGTCATATCACCACGGTACCACCCCCAAAACAGAGGAGTGGAGGGGCAGGGGATGAGCGGGAAGACTGAGGAGCGCAAATAACGCAAAGCAGCAGCAGGTGGAGAAGCGAGAAGAAGAAGAAATTCAGAAGCACAATAGTGAGATGAAGGGAAGGAAAGAAAAAGGGACAGAGAGCCCCAACTGTTACCGTCCTATTATGTGTGGGCTGCACAGAAATGTATAAGCGTTGTGGTTGTCGGGTGGTGGCAATGTCATCTCCTGTCTGTAACAAACACGCTCCTCTTCCCCTCTTCACTTTGGATGAGCTTCAAAGCTCTTCCACCCCCATCTAGCTCGGTGTGTGCACTGTGTATGAGGCACACACGTCTCCTGTTGCTCCAAAGTAAGCACATATTTAACATTTAGGCTTAGCTTTTTCACCTTCATCTTTGCATCATCCTCTCCTATTATCCAATTTACAGTGACATGCATTTAATCCTTCTTCAACTCGAGCTGTACCTGCTGCTCTAATACTCCGAGCAGAATGGCGAGCGAAGTGGCATGTACCACTGTGGAAACTGGAAAAAGTTTTATGAAACACAGTTTGTATAAAAGTTTAAATCCTGTGTAAAATGTAACTAAATGCAAAATGGAGACTTGAAATAATTTAAAGCCAATATATAACAGAAAAAACTTGAAATAGATGGCATATCAGATGTTGTTTTAGCTGGTAAACTAGGTTTTTTCAGTGGGTGACAGCTCTGGATTGTGGGCGAGCCGGTTTAGCACTCAGACTCAAAATCCTGATGTAATACATGACAAAGTGGTTTGGCATCATTTTGTATAAACACGCAAGGCCTTCTCTGAGAAAGGCATCACCTGGATATGCATCTCTTATACCTTGTCTCAACCACTTATCCGAGGCTACGTCCACACGAATGCGTTTCTGTTTGAAAACACATCTTTTTCTCTCCATTTTGGCCTCCTGTCCACACTGAGATGCCGTTTTTGGTCAAGGAAAACAGCTATTTGAAAACGCTCTCCAAAGCGGATACATTTTAAAACGCCATTTTTGCATCGCAGTGTAGACTGCACAAATGGAGACTTTCGGGAACGATGAAGCATTTTAGTCATATGATGCAGTCAAGATAGTGGAGGGCATTATACAGCAGTTGTTTTGTTTGGTCTCAGTTTTGACAGCCCTTGTATACACTGATTAATATCAGTGTATACATGCTCCAGATAGCTTTTCTTCAAATTCTTCAATTCCCAGTCACTTTTGCAACTTTGCGCTTTTGTGTTACTCGCAGCAACAACTCCACCTCATTGTTAGTCCAATTAAAAAAGAGCCAGAAAGTAAATAAACGTAGCCCAATTCAGGGTCAAAGGTAGCTTGGTGCCTATCCCAGCTAGGGCGAGAAGCAGGGTGCACACTGGACGGGCGACATTTTCATCACAAGGCTAACGCAAGATACAGATATCTAGAATCACTCATTAATCCCATTTGAGTGTGTGGGAGGAAGTCATAGACATAACGAGAATAGTCACATGCAGAAAGGCCCCAGATGACCAGGAATCCATCCTCATATCCAGCCTGTCCCAGGTGCCATAAGGGCAAACGGCAGGGCAAAACCTGTACAGGTTGCCAGTGTGTCACAGGGCTAACAGAGAGACATGCAACCATTCACACTCACATTCACACCTACAGGCAATTTAGAACCACCAATTAACCTAACCCTGCTAACTGCATGTCTTTGAACTGTGAGAGGAAGCCGGAGCACCCGGAGAGAACCCATGTACACATGGGGATAACACGCAAACTCCACATAAAAAGCCCAGTTGGCGAATTTGAACCCAGGACCTTCCTGCTGTGAGGCAGCACCACCGTCCATCTAACATCTGAACCTCCTGCCTTTACGACCACCGTCCCTTTGGCAGGCTTTTACAGGCTTTTTAGCTGTAACTAGTAAAGCTGTCATTTATTCCAAGTGCTCTTTCTCAGTACTTACTCTGTTTTCTTCTCATCCCAGATTCCAGACTCACTTGAGTTCAAAGCCTGTTGAAGTCGCTCACCTACCTGCTCACTTTCCCTTGTTTTATAATGAGAGACTTCATAAATATCTTTACTAAAAGACTCTGTAGCCTCACTGCCAGCCTTAGTTGTTCCCTTCAACCTGTTGAATACACACCTGCAAATATATCTGTGAATTGTGAGCAAGCTTGACAATGGCCTGACTTCATTGCCTTGCATTATGGCAAAATTCTCAGCTTCAGCATCTGAGCTGTTCTTTTGACTATTTTCGATCTACTCTAGGGCTCAAACGGTTTGCAGATCATTTCATTGTGTTTCTGTTTACATCGCACACCATGCTGCAGTGTTTCTACAGACTGAGTTGTCATGCATTTTGTTCCCTAGTTTGAAAGAAGTCCAAATGCTTACAATGTGTCTCTCAAAAATAATCTGCAACACCACTGATTGTGTTTCACCAAACCCTGGGATAATTGCACATTCTAGTAATTCATTGTCAAACTTTCCTCAAACTCAGACACCAAACAACTTATCTGAGTCAAGGCTACCCAATCTTCTACATTCATGTTTTGAATTGCTGCATCCTTAAAGACACACAATTTGCTGACAGTAGATGATAATGTCAGGTCTGACGGTGCCCCGACCAGCGACCTGTGTGTATGTGTGTGTGTTTGTTCTCCTCTCTCTCGCTCTGTCTTTCCTCTCCGGCCCCGCCGCGATTGTTACGCGGTCCCGTAGCAACGGGAGATCTCGGACCCGGAAGTGCTGCCACTCTGAGCTGTCCCACCTGCGACTGATTCCTCGCAAGCTGCTGCCAATCATCCACCGTCGTTGGCAGAGCTATTTAATGGTGTGGCTGAGTGACAGACAGCGCTGGAGTATTGCACCAAGCCTGGTAGTGACTCGAGCTCAGCAAGGGTAAAACAAGTGGTTGATAGCTGAGGGAGGCTAACCGTGTCTGTTTTGCCTTTTCTCAGGAAGCGGATGAGACGGAAGGAGAGACGTCACTGATTCACGGGAGTTGTGTGGACACACGAGGGGAGACGGGGAGAGGAGCACTGAAGGGACTTGCACTGTGGATAACTGTGGATTGGCTTCACTGTAAATAAAGACACTGTTCAACTTTAACGAGAGGTCCGCGTCTGGGTTCACTAGCTCACCACCCTTAACAGATAAGGGGAAAAAAATCTCGAGTATAACCAAAACATAATGATTATAAGTGCCTCAGTCTACAGCTTTTTCTCAAAGGCTCATTAAAGGAAGAACAAAAGATTTTTTTTACCAAAGTGAAACATGGAATTAAAAACATTACATTTATTGACTGATTCCTCCATCCGATGACATGATTGTCTCTGCGCGTGTTTCTCATTAAATCTTAGCACAGAGGAATAAATCAGAGCAAAAAGCTGGTGACACTCTGTGCATGTAAAACAGAGCACGGCTTCATTTACCGCTGATTTGAGAATCTTCATAATTATTAAATCCAAATGCTGGATTGGGACAATTGCTGACACAGTGGAAACAGCCTTTTGTTCCCTTATCTGCACTCCACTGTTCCACCACGTGGATGTTTGCTGTGTGTGTGTGTGTGCCATTTGTAATTGGTGAAAACTCATTGAAACTTAAAGGGCTGATAGATCAGTGTTGGGGTACTGCGTGTTTCTGTTAGTGAGGCAGAGAAGGAAAGAATACACTGCCTCCAGTCTGTCTGTACGAACCTCTTCAATTTTCTTTGATCTTGTACCTTCAGAACTGAACATCATGGATCTCTCATCCTGCCTCATAAAAGCTCTCTCTACCTTTCTTATATGTTAACCTTATGCTCTCTCTCTCTCCTCTCTTTCCCGTTTGTCACGTATTACCCAGAGGCTCCCAGTCTCAGCGTTCCAGGCTCATTAATCCAACAGTGAGTATTTACACTGGACCTTTAATTATGCTAACCTGATCTCTGCTGAAGGAATTAGCTCCAAAGTTTTGTAATGGCAGGACAAACAAGTTTATCCACAACTACTGTTGTTACAACAGGTAGTGATTAACATTGTCTCCTCACTGCAAATGGTCTTGGGAGAGTTGACAGTCAGTAAGACAGAGAGCTGGACTGGACTTCTGCAGGACTTCCAATGAAAGTCTTGTTATGTGCATAGAGTAACATGCCACATCATTAATATGGAACTAAAGATTTGCATACATTTAGATTTGTATTTTTATTTATTAGCTATTTTTTGCTAATATTTTAACACTGAAGCAAAATCTGTATATATCAGTTCATGCTCTTGAAGTATTTATCTTTTTGTCCACTGTATCTATCATTTTTAAAAATTCATCATGCAGAAAAACTGAGAAGTGCTGCTGAAATTGACTTCTTTACCTTATATTAAAATATCTCAGGGATTAATATGTAGTTAAATGTCTTTACACTCACAGAAAGCAGAGTTTCACTTGAATTCAAAGATCACTAGCCAAATGTATTGATTTCAAGGCACAGAAACAACGTTTCTCACAATAAAATGGCGCCTGTGTGTTCGGCACGCCGTCTATCGCTCTCCTTTATTTGTTTTGTTTTATTGTTTTTAGCTAACTTTGCGTTACATGTCTGTTGTACTTTTTCCTATGATCGCCAGACATTATTATCCATCTGGATGTCTGACCGGCCTGAATATGACAACCAAGGCATTTTGATCTGTATTGTTCAGCACTTTGGTCTGCCTGGTGTGTTCTTAAAGTGCTATACAAATAAACGATGATAATGATGATGATAAAACTGGTACCTAAATACTTGTGCCTGCAGCAGGTGACAGTGATCAAAATCACCATCTCAAGGATGTTCATTTTTGATCACGTTGGTTGTGGCTTTGCGGTGCACGTGTGCCATATATCGCCTTTTGATAATGTTGAACTCCAGCAGGCATTAGCAGATAATCAGCAGCTGTTGGAAACATTACAAAAACACATTACTTCTGTTGTTGTACCTGTTTTGACAGGATGCAGCATGTTGAGCTTTCTTGTACTTTTACTGCCTGATCCAAGGTGAAAAGCGAGCACATCTCACAGCATGTTGTCTCACATAGACTTTGCCTCCATTACAGGACAAAGCATGTGTGAAATGGACCATGCCTTTCACCCGCACAGGCTAACCCTCCATATAAATGTCTACCCCTATTACATTCTCCCTAACAGAGATTGGAAGTAACAAAGTACAAACACTTTGTTACTGTACTCTACTTTTCAGGTATCTGTACTTTACTGAGTAGTTCAGTGTTCCCACACCTGCTGAATCCCAATTTAAGTGGGTGGTATTTCGCGGGTGGCTGTAGCTCAGGAGGTAGAGCTGGTCACCTACTGATCGGAAGGTTGGAGGTTCAATCCCTGGCTGCTCCAGTCTGCATGTCTAAGTATTCTTGGGCAAGATACTAACCCCAAGTTGCTCTCCGATGCATCCATTGGAGTGTGAATGTAATTAGACAACACTAAGTTTAGAGACAGTGCTAGTGAGAATAGGTGTGAATGTGGTATGTTGTATAGAGTACTCCGGGAGAGTAGAAAAGCGCTGTATAAGAATCAGTCCATTTAACCTACTTTTCCAACAGAGAATAGATGTTTTCCTTCTGATTCAGACTGAGTACAATTAAAATTAAATATCAGACTAAAGTTTGTATTCCCATCTACTAATATTATTTAAATCATTATATAGGTTCAGTTAGCATTGACCAAAAATAGAGGTAGAAATCCTCCAAAGAGCTACTTTTTACTTCTTACTTTTGAGTACATTCAGAGCCTGTACTTTTTTACTTTTACTTGAGTAATTTAGAAATTTAGAATCAGTACTTCTTTTACTGGAGTATTTCTTTATAATACTATCTGTTTTTGTGGGCCCTCTTGGTTCCCATTTGCCTAACAAATGTTAAGTGAATGTGTTAATTACTAATATATATATGTGTATATGTGTGTGTGTGTGTATATATATATATTATTATATATATATATAATATATATATATATATATATATATATAATATATATATATATATATATATATATATATGTTTTGGTTATGTATATATATATAGATATATATATAGATATATATATAGATATATATATAAATATATCTATATATCTATTATATCTATATATCTATATATCTATATATTTATATCTATATATATATAGATATATATATATATCTATATATTTTATTATCTATTATATATATCTATATATAATATCTATATATCTATATATCTATATATATATATATCTATATATATATATATATATATATATAATATATATATAATTTATATATTGTCTCTGGGGCATCTTTACACAGCCTGCACCTGGGGTCTTGCCTGGTGTGATAGACCCCAGCCTCTATGGATCTTGTGCTCAGAGCTTGTTCTTGTGCTGCCATGATTAGTGCCTCTGTGCTGTCTTTCAGTCCAGCTTTGTCCAGCCACTGGTAGGATTTCTGGATATCAGCCACCTCCTCTATCTGCCGGTGGTACATACCGTGCAGGGGCCTGTCCTTCCATGATGGTTCCTCGTCTCCCTCCTCTTTCTTGGGTTTCTGCTGCCTGAGGTATTCACTGAGCACTCGGTCAGTTGGGGCCATCTTCCCAATGTATTCTTGGATGTTCGTTGTCTCATCCTGGACTGTGGTGCTGACACTCACCAGTCCCCGGCCCCCTTCCTTCCGCTTAGCGTACAGCCTCAGGGTGCTGGACTTGGGGTGAAACCCTCCATGCATGGTAAGGAGCTTTCTTGTCTTTATGTCAGTGGCTTCTATCTCCTCCTTTGGCCAGCCTATTACCCCAGCAGGGTACCTGATCACGGGCAGGGCGTACGTGTTGATGGCCCGGATCTTGTTCTTACCATTCAGCTGACTCCTCAGGACTTGCCTGACCCTCTGCAGGTACTTGGTGGTTGCAGCCTTTCTAGCGGCCTCTTCATGGTTCCCATTTGCCTGCGGGATCCCCAGGTACTTGTAACTGTCCTCTATGTCTGCAATGTTGCCTTCTGGTAGTTCAATCCCCTCAGTTCTGACTACCTTCCCTCTCTTTGTTACCATCCGACTACATCCTTTCTGTGTCCCACTCATGTATTGACCCATGTGCCTGTTCATCTTAGCCGATATGATGCCTGACAGGAGCTTCCATGTAGTACTGAGGCAGGTTATTGGTCGGTAGTTGGAGGGGACCGGTCCCTTCTTGGGGTCCTTGGGGATCAGGACCGTCCGACCTTCGGTTAGCCATTCCGGGTGTCTCTCGTTAACTAGCAGCTGGTTCATTTGTGCTGCCAGACGCTCGTGGAGTGCAGTCAGCTTCTTTAGCCAGTAGGCGTGAACCATGTCGGGCCCTGGTGCTGTCCAACTCTTCATACTGGAGACCCTTTCTTGGATATCTGCCACTGTGATGGTTACTCAGCCCGACCGTGTCCGTGCCATCGGTGAGAAAGGCACATCTCACTGATTCTGATCCGCGGGTCCGCGCTGTGTGTTTACGTCTTTGTGCAGAATCCGTGTTCCTGCTCTCATTTACTGTCTTAGCTGTTTGGTGGTTGTTGAAATTTTGTGAGGTTTCACCTGAGATTCTGGCATTTCGGGCAAAATAAATTTATATTAAAAAATCGATTCAGGATTTTAATGAATCGATTTTACGTTATCCAAGCCAGAATCGATTTTAATCGATAAATCGATTATAAAAACCCACCCCTAATATATATATATATGTTAGGGGTGCAACGATACACAAAATTCATTCGGTTCGGTTCGATACTTTGGTGTCACGGTTCGATATTTTTTCGATACAAAAAAAAAATGTTCATGCCTTTTTAATTTGTCATTTATTAAAATTATAAATATATATTTTAACTCAAAGTACAGTTTTTAAATTTAATGTTGCTGAAACAAAAAGTAATAAATAAAATCTGAGGAGAAATCCCTCATCTTTGGAAAAAGAGAGTTTATTACAGAGAAATGTGCTCTTTCCAAAATAAAAGCTATACTATACGCTTCTTCTGGGCTATATTCTCAGCAGCATATTAAACATATCAGGTCCCCATAAGGAGAATCATGTGCTAACGGCTGTCTAAATGACTCGGGTAAAGTTTGTAGCATGCGTGCTTGTTGTTTTTGTCTGCTTCCACTTGTCTTTGCACTAGGATGATGTCGGAGTAAATGTGCAGTCATATTCGTTGTGTTCCCACTAGTGCTGTCAGCGTTAATTCTTGAAATGACTTAACGCCACAACACGGCAAATCTCCGTTAACGAGCTACCGCGCATCGCCCGTGCGTGGGGCTGGACGGCCAACACGTTAACGAGCTAACTGCGCTAACCACTAGTTCCCACCCATGTAATTGAGCATTGCGTGGCACATCCAACATACTGTTTTACTTTATGTCCATGACGCGCTTACCTTCAGGGTCATACGTCACATGAAAACCAAAATAGTTCCAAACGGCCAGATCTGAATGAGTGGGGAGGTTCAATTTGCAAGTTCAAGGTTCAAGGTTCTTTTATTTGTCACATGCATAGTTATACAAGTATAACACACAGTGAAATGTAACCTGACACGCTCCTCGACATGTGCAAAAATTGGGGGGGGAGAGGAAGAACAATTATTATATATTATTTATATAATATATATATATATATATATACTATACATATAGTATATAACACTGGGTGAATGTGCAGTAGTAGCAGCAAGCAGGTGAATTCTGTACATTAATATGAATAGACATCTGACTATTTTACAGGATAGACAATATAAACATATTTAAAATTAAAGGAATTGAAATGTACATTGTGCCTTGGTTTAGTGTCTGGAAGAGTCCTGTCTCAGTCAATTATAGATGATGTGAGAGGGCGGGTGTGTGTGTTTAGGGCACGGATGGCTTGGGGATAGAAGCTCCTCTTGAGTCTCTCTGTCCTTGCCCGGAAGATGCGGAACCTTCTACCAGATTGCAGAAGTTGGAACAGTTTGTTGCCAGGATGGGACGGGTCCTTCAGTATCTGCGCTGCTCTAGTCCGGCATCTCCTGGTGTAGGTGTCCTGAAGCGGGGGGAGAGCAATCCTGCAGCAGCGTTCTGCTGTACGGATCACTCTCTGGAGAGCTTTTTGGTCCTTCACACAGCTGTTCCCGAACCACGATGTCATGTTCTGTGTGAGGATGCTCTCCACAGCGCCTGTATAGAAAATCCTGAGGATCTTTGGAGAGACCCTGAACTTCCTCAGTTGTCGTAGGTGATACAGGCGCTGCCTAGCCTTTTTGGTCTGGACCTGAATGTGGGCAGCCCATGTCAGGTCTGAGGAGATGTGGACACCAAGATACTTGAAGGACTGCACCCTCTCCACTGGAGCTCCATTGATGATAATGGGCTTGTAGTCTCTGTGCTGACCCCTTCTGAAGTCCACCACCAGCTCCTTGGTCTTGCTGACGTTCAGCTGGAGGTGGTTGTCCTGGCACCACGATGCCAGATTCTTCACTTCATCCATGTAGGCCGCCTCATCGTTGTTGGAGATGGCACCCAACACCACTGTGTCGTCAGCAAACTTCACAATGGTGTTGGAGCCATGGGTGGCCACACAGTCTGAAGTGTAGAGGGAGTAGAGCAGTGGCGAGAGGACACATCCCTGAGGTGCTCCTGTGTTGATGGTGATGCTGTTGGAGAAGCACCTGCCCACCCTCACCACCTGAGTTCTGCCAGTGAGGAAGTCCAACACCCATGCACACAGACGGCTGTTAAGTCCCAGATCCCTCAGCTTTGTGAACAGTCTGCAGGGCACTATTGTGTTAAACGCTGAACTGTAATCAACAAACAGCATTCGCACATAGTTACCCTGTTTCTTGTCCACGTGGCTGAGAGTGGTGTGTAGGACGTGGGCGATGGCATCCTCTGTGGATCTGTTGGATCTGTAGGCGAACTGCAGCGGATCTGTGGTGTCTGGGATGGAGGAGGAGATGATGTTCTTCAGCAGCCTCTCAAACACCTTCATTACTACCGAGGTCAGTGCAACTGGCCGGTAATCGTTCAGGGATGAGGGTTTGCTGTTCTTGGGCACAGGGATGATGGTGGATCTTTTGAAGCATGTGGGGACCACAGACTTCGCCAGGGACTCGTTGAAGATGTAAGTGAACACACCTGCTAGCTGGTCAGCACAGCAGCGCAGCAGACGGCCGGTGATGCCGTCTGGCCCCGCCGCTTTCCTTGTGTTCACTCTCCTCAGTGCCGCTCGGACGTCATGCTCCACGATGCTGGTCACCGGTCTCTCGCTGATGACGTCACTGTCCTCGGTAGTCAGGCGGTAGATAGCATTAGCCGCCTGGCTAACCTCGAAATGGGCGTAGAACCGATTCAGCTCGTTGGTGAATGCATGTTGCCATGTTGCAAGGAGAGCTTAACTTCTGTCTCGCTAGCTTGCCCTGCGGTCAGTGAATCCGCGTTTGACTACTCAGCCTAGGCTGCACTGTCGAGCGCAGATCTACTGAGCGCAGTGCACGCTAGCAAGACAGAAGCTAAGCTCGTTGCAACATGGCAAATTGAACCTCCCCCACCCTCATTCAGATCTGGCCTTTGGAACTATTTGGTCTTCATGTGAAGCATGACCCTGAAGGTAAGTATTGAATATTGTTGCTGACCATCTCCAGCTTTTTATTAACATCCTGGGCCAACCTTGTACTAGTGTGTCTAATAAAAATTGCTGGTCAGCATATTTGCATGTCTCTTACCTAATGGCTGCAGTATAAGCAAAGCTGTAAAGTACTCTGATATTAAGCAAAAAAACAAAACAAAATTTTCTAAGATTCAGATACTTTATGAATTTATCCTCTGGCAAATTAAATCTGGTGGTTATCAGATAAGGTAACTTAAGGTTGGATGAATAACCTGACCTTAATCACTAAAGACATTATTTTGATATATTAGGTAGCTGGAAGTTGCTAGGCATGCTATTATCCAGGAAAATAAAAGAATCTACCCAAAACCAAAAAAAGATGCCTCCATGTGATTTCACTGTCACAAGTTTTGTCCTGGCATCATGTGAGGCTGGCTATCTTTCGACTTGATCTTAGCTTCTCTTATTTTAACCTAAGTTACAAGTATTAAATAGCAATTAGCCTGCTTCCTAGCAGTGTACATTTAATGATTTAAAGTTGTGTTCAAAAGTTTTACACTCTGACAGCACGGATTCTATCAGAAATAGTACCATGAATACTCTTATCCTCATAGAGATAAGTGGTTTTCCATGATACCCAAACAGATAGTTTCTATAGATGTCTGTAGGTTGTTCCAAGCATCCTCACCAAGATTTGATTTAGACCAAATGTGTGACTGCCTCCATGAAGTTGGTCCTTATTACTTGGGCTGAGTGCTTGGAGCCACAAGACAGCTCCTATGATGGCATTGTATAACAGGTAAGAATCTAAACGTCTTAAATACCCTAAACCTCCTCCGTAGGAGTCAGGAATATAACGGAGCTCTTAAAATTCACGTTTCACTCTCTGTTCTTCACTCAATATCCCACATTCACATTTTTCATGTTTTTAATAATACATGGACCCGTCAGATTTTGATGGATGGTGGTTCACTTGTGTGATTTTTATAGTTTCATAATACAATCCACGTGTATGCTTTTGTGACTGGAAGTATAATAAAACAAGTATCAATTGTGTGTTGCCAGATTGACCCTCTAGATGTTTACTTTTATATTGACCCAGTGGATCATTAGGTGTCCAAAAACCTTGTTCATTATTTTGACCATTGATCTAGAAAATTCCAATAACCAACTGCTGTTTCCAACACTCAGAGGAAAACAAAGAAAGCAAGCAGCTTTTCAGTGGTGCACCTTTTCAGGCTTAACTAATTGATGCAGTTGTGTGTGTAGCTGCTGTGCTTATGGCTGATTTGCTTGTTTGCCTAATACTGCACTTTTTAGTGTAGTGTCCAGAGGCCAGCTGATGTGTTGGTCAAATGGCCAACACATCACCTCTTCAGGCAGCATGCGATCGCCTTCTGCACCTTTTATTTGTCTCGCTTCATTTGAAAACAAAAAATCAATTTCTACACTTATGCACAATCAGGAGGCAGCATGACGCCCCGCGATGCTGTTACGCCACATTCAAGTGTGCTGTACAGATGTGTTGTTGTGGATATGACCAAACACGCATACAGGCACTGCATGTACAAAAGGCCAGTGTCAAATGTCAAAGGTCTCTCCAACCCTGGTTTTGATTTGCTTTACAGCAGCGGTCCCCAACCTTTTTTTGTGCCACAGACCGTTTATGTCTGACAATATTTTCATGGCCTTTAAAGTGTCGCGGATAAATACAACAAAATAAAACCAGTACCCATACCAAAAAACAGAAGATTTATTCATAACACATGGGAAAAGACCCAGGGAAACTGTGTTAACGATAAAAATGATAAAAAATAACGCTAAAAACCGTGAAAAACATAAATTTCGCACCCGAGCCTCAACTCTCGCGAACCGGTAACAAACGACTCACGGACTGGTACCGGTCCGTGGCCCGGGGGTTGAGGACCGCAGCTTTACAGTGTTTGCCTTCATGTTTATTATTTTGCATTGTCTGATTTCACTGTTTAATTCATAGTTTTTGATCATCGCTGGGTTGAGTTTCTGACTCCTGCATTGATTTCTGTTTTACCCCAGTATCCTGTTAGTTCTTGCAACATCTAACATGAAGTCTTCCCTTCATGTTTCTAGAGTTGAGTTTCAGTTTTGATTCATGCTTTGATTTGTATTCATAGCAGCTGTTTCCCTGTTTGTCTAGTCCTCCCTCCACCTTCTTTACCCTGAATAAAAGTTTTGCATTTTGTTTTTTAAATCATCCATCCTCATAGAGGGGTTATCACTTTCTCTTTTATTTATTTGTTTTAGTTTATTATTCACATTATCATCTGTGTGGTTTCTATGCCAGAGCTGATGAATGGATGCTTCATCAGTAGATACAGGCGACCACTCAGAATTACTTTGTGTTGATCTGTCATGACCTTTTTCTCTAAGATGACCCAAACCATCACTGCAAACAAGACTCCTCACAGTGTGACTTTAATTTGTCACGTGGCTGAATATGCAAGCATCAGGTTTAAAAACAAACAAAAAATTCAAGGTTAAATTTGAAAGAGTTTAAATTACTTTTGATTGTAGTCAAGAATTGTACTTGTGGCATACCACAGTGTGTGTTAATGTATCATGCACACATTCTTGAGAAAGCATTGCTTCCTTTCAAGGTTAGAATATAAGATTTTGTCTGTTTCTTTTATCAAACACACACTTCAAAGAACACTTACATAAATGCCTGCAAGCTACTCTTACACTGGCAGGGACTTTGTATTTGTGGTTGAAGCTGCACTTCAGATGGACTGTCTGTGCATCTGAAATGAGTAAGTGTTGCAAATTGAGATGTGGCAGAATTCACACTAAAGCCTGCAGTGAGACTTTAAGCTCACAGTCAAACTGCATTAAAGGCTGATTTCTTTTTGTAAATGTACTTCACAAAATACACAAGAGCAAAAATTTGAATAATATGAATGGCACGTAATGTAGACTAACGACTAATGGCACTAACACAGATTACACTCTCCATGGAGATTATGCTCCCCACGAGAAATGAGGGATTTTTTTTCCGCTTGTCATTCGAAAAAAACAAACAAACCTGGAAATCTCTTTACTCCTGTTCACCTGTTCCTCGCCACATGTTTACCCATTTCACTTTCATGTTGTTACAGACAATAACTAAAATGCCAAGTTTGAGCTTGTTTGTGTTTTGGCTAGAAGAGTTTCCCCAACACTGACAAAGTTTACTGGTTCACACAATGAGAGCCAACTATCGTCTTTATTTGTTTCCTTGGTATTTGGTGATAAGTGAAGCCACTGTTTGGATAAGTGATTTTTGAGAAACAGGAAGCCCACAATCTGCCAGCTCTGCACAATTACAAACAGACATGTTAAAAGCCACAAACAGGCACAATGTCACACACACACACACACACACACACACACACACACACACACACACACAGAGCTGTCCTCAAAGCAACAACTTTATGATTGCTTTTATGTGACGCATCGGTAATTTAATAATGTGTGTTATACTTTCCCTGAATGGGCACGGCGCTGATAAATTAAATATTATGTAAGGCAGTCAAATTTGCTCTCATCTCTATTGATGGCAGTTTACACAGCATGTCTACTTTCATTAGACTACTAGATTAGATTACTAGATTCAACTCAATGCTTTGTATGCTGCTAAATTCTTATGTGTAGATGCTATAAATCTGTAGGATAGAGCAGCGAAAAGGTTGGGTCTGAAACCTTGTTATGTGTTGTGCCCTTAAGGGAACACGGTGAAGGATAAGGTGACACTGCATGCTGCTGAACCAGGGGCAGATGGAGGAAATGCAGTGGACACATCCACAGAAAGCAACAGACAGTTCAAAGTCAAAGGATCGTGCCGAGGAAAGCTGAAGAAGAAGAAAAATGTGAAAAAAGGAAACAGGTCGGTAAAATGGTGATAGAGCAAGCTGTTCTATTTTTCCTCAAGTTTAAGGAGTGAATGCTAATTTCAAAACAGCTCATTTAAGCTAAAATCTAATGAGGTACCATATTTAATCATAACTGCCGCAAACTGTCCTGAGAGCTCCACAAGTGGTGCATTTCAAAATCATCATTATAACAAAACAAAACTGTCTATGTGATGGCAAAGCAATTGAGATCATACATTCTTAAATATAGTTCTTATATATAGTTCTATATTGTGTATTTTGTTGTACAGTTATTTTATTTTCAACTTTAATTTATATATTTTATCTTATTTATATATTTTATCTTATTCTTTCCCAGTTAAATTTACCCTTCATTCTAATTTGTGTTGTACAGTTATTTCATTTTTAACCTTAATTTTTTATATTTTATTCCTTCCTAGTTAAATTTACCCTTTTTAATTTTTCATATTTATTTCCTATCTTATTCATAGCATTTTCCTTTTTTTTCTGTAGGTCACGAGCAGTTGTCTAAGCATTTCACTGCATATCGTACTGTGTATGACTGTGTACGTGACAAATAAAATTTGAATTTGAATTTGAGATCAGTCCACCTGTACGTGTGTGCAATAATCTGCAATCAACAGAGCTGGAATTCCTTTGGTAGGTCAGGTCCCAGTCTTTTGTAAATTTAACTCAGTCTTAATTTGAAATGAAGCAATCAAGACGACACTGAAGAGCAGACTTTATTTTGAACGTAACTATTTAGGAATTACACAAATTTTTCCACAGGCCCTACTTTTTCACAAGCTCAACATTAAAGTTGAAAGTTGAGCGAGGAGCAAATTCGTGGGGAGGTGTAGCAGGTTTCCTCATTACTTTATGACCAACGAAGTGCTCAATTTGGCACAATTTCATTCATTCTAGAAAAAGAAAGAAAATAGCATCTTATCTTTATTAAGACTGCAGTCCTATCATCCAGGGTGCTGATGTAAAGTTAGGAAAAGTCAGCAAATTAGCACAAACTGTGAATGCTGACGTCTTTAAAAACAATCCTGAAACAAATTATAAAAGCATGTGTTTGATAGTAACAGGAAGCTGTGGTGATATCTGTTGGTTAACATGCCGTTTGTTCCCTGTTCACCTGAAATGTAAAACTGAGAATGTTTTT
This sequence comes from Haplochromis burtoni, assembly GCF_018398535.1. Classification (NCBI taxonomy): domain Eukaryota; kingdom Metazoa; phylum Chordata; class Actinopteri; order Cichliformes; family Cichlidae; genus Haplochromis; species Haplochromis burtoni. The sequence continues at coordinate 178,826 of NW_024582526.1, read as the reverse complement.
CTTTTTCTCACTGCAGAGAAAACTGAAAGCACAAGAAAGACCCAATAACATCATCTGAGGTTGGCTGCAGTGAAGGCCTGGCAAAGCAACAAAAGCACTCAGAATTCAGTGATATTCATGTGTTCTGGCCTCGAGGCATTCTTTGACTGTGTGTTTGCGTCCAAAAAGTAAAAAATAACCCTCATGTTTATCCTTTTGCTTTTTTTGCCTGTCCTTTCACATTTAAGCTTCTGAAAGTGTCATTTTTAACCTGTTAATGCAATAATTTGTTATCACACTTGAATTTGTAAAAAAATGTAATTGTCCAAACATTCATGTACTAATGTGTAAAGTGTATGTTATAAAGTACAACAACAGTAATAATGAGCTTGAAAGCAGTAATCAGTTACCTCTACAAACAAATGTGTTTAAAGTCCGCTGTGCCATAATAATGTCCCCAGTTCCTAAATAAAGGACATATCCAAATTCCACATATTCTGCAACCTTACAATAAACTTTAACCTACAGTTGAAGGCATTTCCTTCAATACTTCTGGACTGTAACTAATCTTTCAGTTGATGACAACAATTTTTAAAATTCATTTTGATACTTTTAAGGCTTAAAGTTATGGCCACGTTGACTCACAGATGTGATTCACAGTCATAGACTGTATTTATAAATAGCTTCTTGATCTGCAAAGCCAGCACAAACGTACCATAAAGTGACATTCTTTCTAATGACCAGGATAGAGTAACGTGTCTGTAACACCAATGCTATGTTGTACAAAGGTGGATATACACTATACTGTCAAAAGAATACACTCACCCATCCAGATCATTGAATTCAGGTGTTCCAATCACTTCCGTGGCCACAGGTGTATAAAATCAGGTACCTAGGCATGCAGCTTCTGCAAACATTTGTGAAAGAATGCGTCGCTCTCAGAAGCTCAGTGAACTCCAGTGTGGTATCATGATAGGATGCCACCTGTGAAACAATTCCAGTGGTGAAATTTCCTGGCTACTAAATATTTCATAACCAGCTGGGAAGTGAAAAAGTCACAGAGGGGGGTCAGCAGATGCCGAGGCACATAATGCGCAGAGGTCGCTATATTTCTGCAGAGTCGACCACTACAGACCTCCAATATGATACAGGCATGCCAGGCCAGAGAGCGGCGACCAAGAGGATCCTGCAGTTACACCACACACACACACACACACACACACACACACACACACACACACACACACACAGAAAGGAGAGAGAGAGCCTATGTGGAGATCGAGAAAAACTGGCAAGGGTACCAGGAGGACTGAAGGACTATGACAACCAATTATGGATTATGGCGGAGTTGCAATCAGCCCCTTTGTTCCAGTGAAAGGAATTCTTAATGCCTCAGCATGCCAGGACATTTTAAAAAATTTCCTGCTCCAAGCTTTGTGGGAACAGTTTGGGGATGGCCTCTTCCTGTTCCAACATGACTGTGTACCAGTGCACAAAGCAACGTTTGGTTTGGAAGAAGCTGACTGGCCTGCACAGAGTCCTGACTTCAACCTGATAGAACACCTCTGGGACATCAGTGTCTGACCTCACAAATATGCTTGTGGAAGCATAATGGAATTCCCATAAACATACTCCTAAATCTTGAAAGCCTTCCCAGAAGAGTTGAAGCTGTCATAGCTGCACAGGGTGAGCTGACATCATAGTTAACATGCGTTTGAAAGCAGACAAGCGAATAAGTTTGGTAGCAGGGTATAGTCCAGCTCCACCATTCACTCATCACATCTGGTCCAAAAATACCATTGCCAAGATTCAAAGCCAAAAGTGAAAAACCAATAGGTGACAGAAATATTATACATGTATATTTATATAAATAAAATTGATGTATGTCCATTTTACAGTGTTGTAATGACTACATCTTTGCTGTCCTGCATGAGGAGCTCAGATTCATAAAATCACTTTGTATTGAATTTATTTTTATTGCTTAGCCTATGAGTTGATTTAAAAATGTTGATAAATAAGACTCTGCACTGTTATGAATAAATTATTTATTGATTTGGTTTTCCAGCAAATTTTTCATTGGCTTGCTATTTATAAACATTGGTTTGAAAATTGCTACATAAATGAGTTTATTAATTTCTCGTTTTTATTACCTTGTGATGAGTTACAGTTAATGTGATTTAAAAAAAACACTGCAAGGGACTAAAGTTTGTCAAAATCAAGATGTACCCTAAAAAGAAAGTAGGAACATGATAACAGACATGCTAATGAGCCATGTGGAAGCAGTAGGTGCTTGAAAATATACAGACTGACGCAGTACGATCTCAATGATTACTGCTGTGTGATCAAAGCAATACAACTGCACCACTGACAGCCAGATCTAATAATTAGACAGAAACAGACAGATGGAAAGACAGGTGGATAAACAGGGCAACGGTTTGGATGGACAGACTGGCAGATGAATAGATAAACAGATGGATGGACAGCAAGGCAGACGGGATTTTAATACTGCTCATAAAGGCAGAGAGAGGACTGGACAGACTGACTTATAATTAGACAAGCGGAAAGACAGACACACAGACTGGCAGACTTTGGATAAGTTAGACATGATTAGTCGTTGCTTTGAGCTACACTGAGATGAACATACATAAGACGTCTGCACCTCACTGGTTTCTTTTCAGCAGCTGAGTTTAAAAATAATGACCAAATATGATTATTGATGTAGAAAAAAAATTGACATCTGACTCCCTGGCAGGCTACAGCATCAGGGATTTCTTTTCCACACACACATGCGTCACAACCATTAGGTTAACTAATATATACAATTAACCTTTTTAAAACTATTTATTTATTTATTTATTTATTTCGTTTCACACATGGTACAGCAGTAATTCATTTCCCATACACAATTTCTTATTGACACCTGCCCCCTATCTGTGACAATACAAGTAAGCAACCAAAATTACACTCTGACAATATTCTGCACATAACAAAACAAAACAAACCAAACAGAACAATATACTCAACAATGAGCAATACCACTAAAATCAAACTAAAAGGATAATTTTTTTCTACAATTAAATTCTGTTATTTTCTACTTCTTCATACTGGTTTATTATTTTATTCTTATAGCAGATTTTAAATTGAGAAACATTTGTATAACACTTAAGATGATCATTGAGAGAATTAAAGTTTCTTATGCCGATGACTGTTGGACACATTTGCCATTGTGTGGTTCCAGCAAACCGGTGCTTAAAATAAAACTTCCTTCTGCCGTCCCCATTTTCTGAACACAATACAAATAAACTTTGTAACTTAAGAGGTAGTGTTTTATTTTTCACCCTAAACATAATAATTAAAGTCTGTAATTTCACTATATCTTCTAGTTTTAATAATTTTGATTTTATAAACTAGTAGTGTGTTCTCTATATTTAACATTATGCATAATTCAAAGTGCTCTCTTCTGTAATAAATATAATGGTTTCATATTAGTCACGTATGTATTCCCCCATACTTCAACACAATAACTCAGATAGGGCAGAAACAATGAAAAATACATTATTCTCATTGTCTTGTAATCTATATCTTACATTACCCAGGATATAAATACTTTTAGCCAACTTTTTTTTTAACATGTTCAATATGAGATTTCCATGTTAACTTGTCATCCACTATTACACCCATAAAACGGAATTCTGTCACTCTTTCAATTAATACTCCCTCTATAGATAATACTATCTCTTCCTCCTTTACACGGTTTCCGAATATCATAAACTTTGTTTTTTCCAAATTCAGCGATAACTTATTTACATCAAACCATTTTTAAATTATTTTCATTTCAATAACCATAATTTTAGCCAATTCTTTCAAGTTTTGAACAATAAAAATTTGTATCGTCCACAAACAAAACAAAATGTAACATTTTTGGCACATCACAAATGTCGTTTATATATAAATTAAAACGTTTTGGTCCTAAAACAGAACCTTGAGGGACCCCACATTCTATTTTCATTCTATCAGATGAATTGCCTAAACACTGCACATACTGAAACCTATTATCTAAATAACTGCTTAACCAGTTCAATACTATTCCTCTCACACCATAAGTACTTAACTTAGAAATCAAGATGGAGTGTTGCAGAGTGTCAAAAGCTTTTTTTGAATCAATGAATACCCCTATAGTATATTTATTATTATGTGTTGCTGATGAAATGTCTTCAATAGTATTCATTAATGCTATTGCTGTTGATCTGTTCCGTCGAAATCCGTACTGACTTTCACTTAACAGTTGACGTTTTTCAATGAAACTATCAAATCTTTGTGCAAAGAGTTTTTCAAGCACTTTAGAAAAAACTGTGATAGCAATGATACTAGTCTATAATTATTAAAACTATGTCTGTGTCCTGATTTATAAAGAGGGATAACTTTTGCCACTTTCATACGGTCACCCGTATAAAATGAGAGATTAAAAATATAACAGAGAGGTTTGATTATACAATCCAAGGTCTTTTTTACGATGACCATGTCTAACCCATTACAGTCAGTGGATGTCTTGTTTTTAGATTTTGCTACAATAGCTATGATTTCTTTTTCAGCGATTTCCCCTAAAAACATAGACTCTACCACTCTGCTATTCTTCTATTATTTTTATGCAAATAAAAAAAATGAAAGGATTGGTCAAATTATAAAGATGTTTTCAAAAAGTAAAAGGAATCAGAATCATATTTGATTCTTTTTAGTTTTGACTAAAACTGTTTTTTGTTTAGTTGATATCAGTTCATGTTCACTAATTACAGTAAAACAGTAAGATAAGAGAAGCTAATGAAAAACCAATATATTAATATGTTTTTAATATAAGGATGAACTTTCTGTTAGAAACGACTGGGAATCGTATGGTTCTGAGAACTATGACTCAGGTGGAGTGTATTAATAAAGATACTGTTACTGTGTGAGGTGTGCATTGTTCCTGCAGCTTCATCATTAAAAATTATTATTGATTACAGACGCATATGATATTATATATAAACATTTTCTATATCAGAACTTTTTAATGGCAGTAAAAGAAAAAAACACATGAATGTTGCTCTATGTGTCCACTGCTGAGAAAAGACAGGGAGAGATGTTTCCCTGCGTACCTGTGGGGAAGCCTGAAACACTCACCGTAAAAAAGGAGCAGAGCGTTGTTTGACCGCGTATGCTCGTGTTTTCCACATTAAGTTCCTGCTCTCTCTCACTGAATTCCAGCAGCAGAGCAGGAATATGTGGGGGCTCGGCTCTAAATACTGCAAGGACTAAATTACAGGACAGAGCCAAAGGTTTGGCACTGCACTCACAGCTTTCAGCCATCCAGCCATGCGAATTACACACTCGGTCTGATAACATCTTCCCTTCTTATTCCAAATAAATAAACACTCCTAGTGGCGATTATCACACACATATCAGCTGCAAAATGAGACATGCTTTTCAGCATTACATTTAGCCACAAACCTTAGTTTGTATTAATATTTGTATTCCTGTGTTCATAATGTTTCAGTTCCAGTTTCTCTATGGTTATACTCTCCATTTAGTCTTTAGGTTACACTAGTTTTAGTTTTCTGTGGTTAAAGTTCTAGTTTATATTTATTTGCTTGAGTTTGAGTTTATCCTGCCTCCCCCTGGTGTGCCTGTATGTTTTGCTCTGGATTTTTCCCTTTTCTCTTCTCTGGTTACCCTGGAGAAATGTATTTTAGCTTTTTGGATTTATCCTTTATCCAGTTAGTTTCAGTTGGTACAGCACCAGAGGACACCAAGCCCAGCTCCCACCACTCAGCAGGCATCATGGGAGACAACTCACCAGGGACGACCTACATCCATTCTTGGATAACAGCGAGTGATAGCACTCATTGCTGTAGCCTGCAAGTAGCTGATATTCAAGCTAAAGTATTCATTCCCCCCAACCCAGCTCTCCATCTGCTCCAGTGGTTACCCTCTAGGATACACTATACATCACTGCCTTCAAGGACAAACAGATTTTCTTTGCTACACGTCAGTCCGTGAACTCTCTGAAACATTCATCATATATTGATCCCCTGTAACTCTGTATATAACGGTACCACATTTCCATTACTTTACCTTGTGATCATTAGTGTGAACTAAATTGATTAAATTCCATTTTCCCCATTATTTTTGACAACTTCTGGTGCTCCAGATGTTTATACAAGGAGAAGCAGTGGGTGATCTGAACTTAAATATGCAGATGAATTATACATATTGCATCATTAAGAAAATAGCGAGTGTAACGCTCTTTGAAAAGAAAAGAGCAGAAATTCTGAATAAAAACAGAGCCTTAATGTCTGAGGACAAAACAAACAAATGAAAAAACTACCTCATTTTCAGGGGTTCTAACTTCTATTTATTCTGCAGAAAATATACCAAATTGTTGATCTGGCTGTTCCTAATGTGATCTCCCTCATGAATTAGTTTTGCTCTTTCAGCCTAAGAATCTGAATTAAGGTTTCCTTTGATGTTGAGGGGGTCACTGCAACATCTCCAAAATTAAAATGTTACATTTGGGGTGAACTCCAGACTTTACTAGGTTATTGGTTAAGAAATTATAGAGAAGTTGTACATGGAAGAACTGATGAAGAGGAAGCTGCAGAGCTGCAGAGTCTCTAAAGCTTTCCTCCAAATTGGATGTGAATAAAGTGTAATTAAAAGTCTATGGATCTGTAACTTAAATATATTTTGGTAAATTGCACTGCTTGTAAAATTTAATATTTCAAATATTTTCATTTCTATACTTCTATTCCACTCTCTATAGCTTGGTAGATTTTATAAGAAGTACTGTATAAATCAATTGGCCGGGGAACAGCTGACAGACAGCGCAGCAGGATGTCACGGTGTGTCACTATCATTGCCGTTTACCAGTGACGGGTCTGGGCCACTTTCAGGAAGTCAATTTACCAAAACAAAGAAACTAGAGAGCAGAAGAGAAGTCTCCTGTGCCTCTGCTGTCGGACAAGATTCCCATGCACTAACATGAGTGCACAAAATAAACCTTGTGCCATGAAAAGACACAAGGTTTTTTTTAACACTGTCAGTCATGAAACCCAATTAATCACACACATAGCAGCAGAGAATGACCTCTTCCCCTCCAACATCGATCCACTTCCTATGTCTCTCTTCTCTGCTGGAATTTCTCATCTGTCTGTACGTATTAACCATAGTGAGGCCGGTCATTTACGCAATGATTCGGTCACAGGGTGCATGACATGGACACCGGCATTAGCTGTCAGCACCATCTTCTCTGTCTCGAGCAATAGGCTAATGAACTAAAACAGGGAAACAGCCCATTCCTCCACCTGTCATCCATGTATTCACATGTTGTCTAATGAATCCATTTATTTTTAATGTGTTTATTCCAGCTGCATAGTTTTTCTTCATTTATTTATTACATTTAAAATAAAATTAAATCAGCAAAGATCTCCCTAAACTGTTCAGTGATTGAAAATTTAAAGTTAAATGAAATATGTCAATGGATCAGCACTACCAGTGTGATCCCTTTAAAAACAGTCAAAAGCTACAAAAGGGCTTCATCACTGATAAAAGCTCCTTGACTGTAAAGGTTGATTGAGCTTTTGTGTGGCTTCTTAGCACCAGTCTGGTATTTTAGTTTTCTCCATCTTCATGTGATGTGCTGAGCCAACAGAGACAGTAAATATCTTCACCTGTAGTACTGCAGTCTGACCTGTGACAGCCGTGTAATTGTTCTCGCCACCTACTGCTAACATAAAGAAAACGTGATTTACCTAAAGTGGAATTTTACACATCAAGGCACCAGAAATAGTGCTCAACTTAATATTATGACACTCTCTGATCCTAAGTTGAGCTGGGTTGTACTGTGGGTAATACACTGCTCAGAAAAAACAAACACACACACACACACACACACACACACACACACAGCATGGTGGATATCTATAAGGATATGGACTGGGTAATGTGTTAAGAACAAAAGGATGCTACATTACCAGCCTACAAAGGGCTGAATTCAAAGACGCACTAAAAATCAAAGTGAAAAGATGATGCAGCAGCCTGGTTAATTCACTGAAATTTCATTGTAGTAACTCAGAATGGTACTCGGTAGTTTGTATGACCCTTGTGTCATTCTATGGATGCCTCCATGCTGGAAGTCATTTTGTATCTCCTGTTCCAGGAGCAGGTACCAGTCCGGCTGATGGGTTAAGGACCTTCTACAGCCCTGTGCGTACACGCCCAACTGTCCACATCTTCTCAAGCAACTTCCCATTTCCTGGAATGTCCTCCATGATCTTGAGACTGTACTGGGACAGCCAACTTTCTACCAAAGACGTGTAACCTCTGTAGGGTCCAGGTATCACCTCATGCTACCAGTGGTAACACTGCCCCTAGCCAAATGCAAAACTAGTGAAAGAACAGTCAGAAAAGGTAAGGAGGGAAAAATGTCAGTGTCCCCCACCTGGAAAACCATTCCTGTTTCGTTCTTGCCCCTCTAGTGTATCTGTTGTTCATTAAGACACACAGCATGGCAAGTGACAGAATGTGTATTGACAGGTGTTTTTACCATACAGGCTCAGCACACAACACACAGCTCTACCAGCAGGTCTCAGTCTCCTAGTCATATAGGTGAGGCATGATTAGGTGATGGAGATCAGATATGCGGGTCAGCGTCCCCTGACACCACACCCTGAATCCAATGCTCCACCCCTCCCTTGCAGCTGAACCACAAACCACACTCCGCCATAAATATGTACTTAACTTCCAAGTCTGAGAAAGTGAAGCCAGTGTGGCTTCTGCTTGCAAAAAGATGTGCAACGTTTGAGAAGACTAGAAGGAACAAGTCTGCAGCTAGCTTGTCTGTGACTTCAGGAAACACTGTCTGAGTTTATGAGTCAAATTTCAAGATTCACATCATGCTGAATCTAACACGGTGACCATTAGAGTCAAATAAGAAGGAGAAAGCGTTATGTACTTCAGGAAGAGTCTGACTTGTGTGTCAGTGTCAGCTTCTCACCCCACTCATCATGAGGGTTTTTCTTTCTAGCACTTTTTAGTGCTTCTCCACTACAAGCCACATTCAACCTGTTTTTTTTTAAAATACTACACATAGCTGAGAATATATTGTACAAAGTAATCAGGAAAGTCAGGTAAATAATCACCAGTGGGTAATCAGCTGTCCTTCTTGACACACAGCTGTAGCCTTTGGATGCAAAAGTTCGTCTGCCCTGTCAGTTCTGTTAATCGTGGCAAGCACCCATATGCCGCATCAGTTCCTACATAACACAGAGACTGCTGATGATTAAGTTGTCAGTTTCTGCACATCACTGCTCATTGGAGCTGCTCACACTAACTGCAGTTGGGTAATTAGAATTTCTTGAGTGACATGTGACATCGCCCTCCATTGTGAGTGTAAAATGTCTCGTGTACAGATACTCTATCTCAGAGTGCACTGTATTGTTGACCGCCATCTGCCTTTTATAATGAGATGCAAATAGAATGACATTTGCCTATGTTCAGCTATTCTCTATAGTGAAAATGTCTTTCTTTTAATTTCCCCCTAACTTGACAATGGTTACTTTACTGTTCAATCAATATTGACTGGTTTGCATAGCACAAAGCGATACAGGCAGCAGGTTTTTATTGCTGCCTCAGCAAACCACTGAACCTGCACCACTGTCAGGACAGCAACATTTTACCCCGCTCTGCCCTGCTGTCCTCTAATATGATCCACATACATATTATAGGACATGAACACAGTGAGACACTTCAATCCTGAGACCATTTCTACATAATATGTCACTTAGATTGATCAAAATCTCAAAGCGAGTGCTTTGTCAGGTGGCCACAGCATAGGCCATGATGTAGAAGAAACAGAAGAGATGAATGTTCCAGTGACAGACCAGTGACACTGTTAATATTAATGAGTGCATATTAAAACAGCTGCACCAGTCGACAGAGAATGCAACCCGCTGCCTTCTCCTCCATTAACTGCTAAATATTTCATGTTCCCATCCAGACTAATCTTAACATATGCTGGTTATGTCTGTGTGGTCTGCTCTGCAAAGACTATTGATGCCTGGTCTATCCTTTTCTCCATCTATTCCCATTTATCTTTGTGCTTTTGAAATTCTTTTTAAAGAAAGTAGCTAAAGCCAGCACAAAAAGTTATTATCACACATGCAAATAATGAATTCAATATGAAAATGTGTATGAGGAATATTTTCTCTACAAGATGTCACCACAGGGTTCACACACATCTTCAAACATAACAAGAAGACTGGCTGTACTGAACTATCTACCTTTCTTTCTATGATTTAGTCTGAACTGTGTGTAGATTAGTAAAGCTACATTCATCCCATAGACTGTATACAAAAGATGGATGGTGAATGGACTGATACTTATATAGAGCTCCATCCATCCATCCATCCATTCACTTCCGCTTATCCTGTTCAGGGTCGCGGGGGTTGCTGGAGCCTATCCCAGCTGTCATAGGGCGAGAGGCGGGGTACACCCTGGACAGGTTGCCAGTCTGTCGCAGGGCCAACACACAGAGACAGACAACCATTCGCGCTCACATTCACTCCCGCATTCACACCCTATATAGAGCTTTTCTACTTTATCAGAGCATGAGCCAAGCACTTATTTCGATACCTAAGCATACTGAGGTATGGGCTGGCTGTAGCTCAGGAGGTAGAGCAGCTCATCTACTGATAGGAAGGTCGGTGGTTTGATCCTTGGCTCCCCCCATAATCACAATTACTGACTTTCATGCCCCCCCAATCCCCCCCCACATCCCACCCATAGCCACAGTGATCATGCATGCTCATATGGTAGTGGCTACCATAACTAAATAAAGTAAGCTGGGACATTTTAGTTCCAGTGTGAAATTGCTTTTTGAATGCCAGGAATCAACAGACATTTATTAGACTGTGTTCTGCACCTTTGGCCACCACTGATATTTGAACAGGAACATGCCAGAAGGCCAAGTCGGTCAGTACGTTCATATGATTAAAGAGCCAAATGTACAGATAGATAAATATAAATGTTTAAATTGAAATGAGATGCTCCATTCAAACAACATTAGTTAGAAAGGTTACATTTTATGCAGCTGTAGAAAACAGTGTGGTTAGTCCAGTGTTGCATAGTTTTGTTACAACATTGTTTACTGTTTCTTTACCCATGCATTCATGACAGTGCGAGAAAAAAACAAAGAACAAAACTTCATTCACCGCAATTGAACTATGACCTTAACCTGCTACAACCTGAACTCTTTCATGGCATCCATTTTTAATTTCTCTTTGTTATTTGGGCTGATTGGGACCTGATGAATGTAAAAACAAGAAATTACCAGATTTTTTTATTTACCTGATTTTTGTTTCTGAGGAAACTGAGATCCACATATGAGGACATTCATTTTAAATTTTGATAGAACGGTGGCAGTATAACGTCCTCGTAAGTGGATATCAGGCCCTTGTAGAGCAACATTTTGCATTTTGGTCTAGACAACCCAAAATGTGATGTCCACATATTTGGACGCCCGGTCCTAGGAGGTTAAAGCACACTAATGCGCACAATTTTCTGTACAATCACATTCAAATATACAACACTGAATGTATGACAGATACTGGACTTCATGTTTCTTTCACAACAAGTAAAAGCTTTTACGCTGTTGTGTCTAAAATTGTAACTATTCCATACACACACACACAGACACACACAGCTGCATTGATGAAAAGTAACTTCTGGGCGTTTTGTGTATAATGTTTACAGCCTAATGAGTGACAGATAAGTGGAGGGAGGTACACTTTGAGGCTGAGACAAGTTTGGTGGAGACAATTCAGATTACAAAGTGGTGTCTATATGCTCTGAATTCTTGGTAAGTGATGGGAAAGGCAGGGCAAGATTTGAGAGTAAAAACCTGACAGTAAACCACAGTCAATTAGAGATAAAACATCTGCTGGCACATGTACAGCAAGAGGTCAAGAGGACCTTAAACTCTGTCGCTTGAAAGTACGCGATGAACCAAATAACACATATTCATACTGCTGCTTCACAAGAGGTGAAATCATGTTAAATGATCCCCTTTTATTTTCATTCTACTCTAATATTTTAACAACCCTCTTTATACAGACTGACTGAGTCCTGTATTGACATTTTCTGTTACCTGATGAAGAGATGAAAAGTGTCGTGTGTGTGTGTGTGTGTGTGTGTGTGTGTGTGCGTGTGTGTGTGTGTGTGTGTGTGTGCGCGTGTGTGTGTGTGTGTGTGTGTTTATTGCACTACTGCTTTTCCTATCACACTAATGCACAAGCATTATGGTCATTAACCGGGCACTGTCAACCACAGTCTGCTGATGTCTTTTTCCTGGAGCTAAATCTAGATGTCACTTAAGTTTCTATTGAAACACAAGCCAGATGAGCAATCTTTATGAATTATGATGTGAGTTTGTTGTTGGTACATGAACGAAAGGCAAAGTCACCTGATTCTTTCCTCTTTCTACCAGTAAAGCTGAACATGTGGAGGATGGCCTATATTTCCATATAGTCTGTCAATGTAGCGTATACATTGCTCCATTCAATTATCCTTTAATTTATCACCCATACGCATATGTTCTGTCAGTTAAGGGTGTGGTCACTTTCACTCGCAGGTCCTGTTTTGCCTAACAAATGAAACTGACTTGAGCAAGACTAAGATACTAAGCTGTGCGCTGTTCCCTGTGATAAGCCTGATTTTGTATAGATGTTATTCCATTGTCAAAACTGTGCTCATTTCCTCACAGATTCAGTCCTGAAATCTTTGAAGAAAAGAACTCTACGGTGTTCCTGAGAGGTCAAACGCACAGCAGCTAAAGAAAAACGCAGCAAAAGAAAACCCCTCACAAAACACATGATCCTGGGGAGACAATAGTTTGATGGAACAGCTGCTGAAGTGACAAACTAACAGTGAACAGCTAATAGCAAACATGTATCTACAGTATTGCATGAATTGTGCAATTAAAACACAGATTACCTGCATCTTTTTCTCCCTCACACCAGTGAATTCTCCATGAATTGTGTCTCAGTCCTTCACCAAATACATACATTTCAAACTATGCATTACTGACAAGAAGTCCAACTATTTGTTAGATACAAAAAAACTGTGAAAAATTGAGCATGATATTGTACTGGTACCCTGTCAGCTCAGCACACACACAGTTGGTTAGATTCTGGATCAATTATGAATGCTCCAGGAACAGCTGGAACAATCACTGTTCAGATCAAAACATCCAGACCTGGAAACTGTCACAGTTTTTTTCCAGGGGGTTTTGATTTCTCTTCAATCTGCCCAAGTCTTGTCTTATTTGAGGTTTTCCTTCGGTCTTTGGAAATTTTAATTCAAACAAATCCTAAATATGTGTTGTGTGATTTTTTTTTTTAAATCTAGATTTTGTGACATCTTCTGTAAATATCCATCCATCCATTTTCTCATTCACTTATCAGTTTCAGGCCTTGAGTCTATCCCAGCTGTGATTGGGCACGAAGCAGGGTGCACCTTGGACAGGTTGTCGGTCCATCACAGGGATAACAAAGAGAGAGACAACCATTCCCAGTCACATTCACACCATTTGGAATCACCAGTTAACCTAACATGTCTTTGGACTGTGCTAGGAAGCTGGAATAATCAGACAGACAGAGAGAACATGCAAACTCCACACACGAATAATGTCATGTCAGGATGTGAAGAACTCTCTGTGCTGTGGTATAAAATATCACAGTCCACGGGTGAGTTTCTTTTCCTTCCCACTATTGAAAGGCTTACGTTTTTCTTTTTTTCTGTTGTTTTAGTTTTAAAGCTTGTTTTCTTTTTTTTAAGACTAAGAGGCTCGTAAATCTGGGAGTAATCTGGGTCCAAAACTTTGTCTGCTTCATGTTCCAAAGTTGAATGAACACTGCGGCATCACTGAGTTAAAAACTGTCTAAATTATTTCATCCTTGATAAAATGATCAGCATTGCTGCTTTACCAGGTGTAACAATTAAGTTTAACATCCGGGCATCCATGAAAACAGAATTTATTACATTTAATGGAGTTAGAAGTTAGCAGGAAGTTAGCAGAAGTTAGCTCGCTAGTTTTGCTAGTTACCTAAGCATGATATAGCATGTTCTGACTGAAAAAACTATCTGAAAAAATCAAAACGTACAGCTCTGCTATCACTTCCAACATAAATGAAGAAAGAAAACTAAACAAGAGTGATGTTTGTAGGGTTACTGAAGTTGGGCTAGCTGGTATATAATGATGATGTGTGATCGCTAGCGACACAGCTATGTTAGCATAACATAAACAGTGAAGCTGGAGGATGAACGCTAACTTTTTTCCACTTGATAAAAGTTAACGTGAAGGTTCCTGATGGTTAGAGACAAATGCAATCTCATGGCAGGATGCTGTAAACGGACCAAGCTTCAGTCAGGAGAACAACTGAGATAATCCATCCACAATAGAAGGTCAGTCATTAATATACTGCAATATGAGAATAGAGCAGTTGTGATAGAATACAGGATTATTGAATCAATATTCAATAATATTGAAGTGGAGGAAGCAAGAAGAATGAGTTGAATAAAGTTTTTTTGATTTATCTGACTGCTTTGTTTCGCTTAATGTGTCTTATAATCCCGTGCACCTTATAAGGAAAAATACGTATTTGACTTTTTTTATTTGACACACTGCAGTTTCATGTTGCAAAGCACCTCTTTTTAACTTTAGTGGACATGGTTATGCTCAGGATATGTCATCCCATTTCTACTGGAAATGCCCTTTAATTAAACTTTCAGCACGGAATTTGCATTTGCACTGTTAAATTTTTATATAGCTTTAATGCACATAAAAAACAGCTGCTTGTTTAAGTGAAAATAAATGGATGGGTTTTTTGTGCTAGTAAAGTTGTGGAGTTGTATTTTGTCTTGCATCAATTATATCGTCAGTTATATCGTTATCACAAATTTTCAAATGTATATGATAAATATTTTTGGCCATATCGCCCTGCTCTAGTTAACAGTGAACATTACACCATTACATATAAACAGCACAGTCCATATAGTGTCCTCTAGAGATGTTCTTAGCTCTGGCAACAGGTAATATGATGATAGCTTTCGCACATATTACTAATTCTGTCAGCTCAGTCAAAACACCAGAGTTTAGCATGTACAGCTCTGCACACAGACTGAGACACAGGGGTATTTATACATTTCCCACTTTGGCATAAACAGATATAATTACCAGTCACATTCAGTGATGAATGATTTTGTATAACTTGATTAGTGGACATAGAGTAATGTGCAAAAGTGATCACATACACGCCAAGGTTAAGTAGATCGTTGATCTAGCATCAATAACCTTATCGGTGTCGCACACTGTTGTGTAGGACTCACTCCTTTTTACAGTGTTACTTTGGTTTGTTAAGGTTTGCATCTGTTTGTTTACGCATAGCTTTCTTAAGGTCCTGCCAAACCATTTCAAGGTTAGGTTGAGGTCTAGACCTTGGCTGGGCCATTTTGTAACACCTTGATTCTCTTGTTTTTTGGCCGTTCTACTGTAGATTTGCTGCTCACAACAAACACTGTAATTACCCTCCATCAGAGTCCAATGCACCTCTTTCCTCCTGCTTCCACTGGGCTGTTATGCACCTGCAAGGAAATATTTAATCAATACTCAAATTAAATGCCAGTCCCACCCTCTCTCCCCCTCAGAAAGCTCAAATGTTCAGCTCCATTGAAAATGAACCAAGTGACTCTTTTCCTCCTCATTTCCACAGCATTCTTCACACGCCATCATGTTTGGCATTTTCATAATTATCAAGCTGTAATCAAATTGACTGAAAGTGCACAAAGCCCATGGCACTTGAACAATGTGGTTGAGGTAGAGTCATGCATAAACTTCTCTCTCATCAATTTGACACAGTGCCATAATTGCATAATCTTATGACTCTGGCAGGCTATATTAAGAAAGGTGGTAATAATGCAAATGACTCGAAGGCACAAATGCAATACATGACAAGTTTCACATGCACACACACACACAATGTGCAGCCAAACAAAGCTGGATTCACATGTAGAGCCAATTAGTTTGACAGAGGAGAGCTGTGGAGCTAAGCGTACAGTCACTCATCTCCTTCTGTTGTATCTCCCTGCAGCTGACAGGCCGGGATAAGAAGGGAATGAAAAAGGAATAAGATCAAATACCTGCCGAGGTCAGACTCATACCAAACCATGAATACTAAAATACATCCATTTATATATTCTGCTGCACATATTACTCTGGCGCAAACAAACATACAAATGAAACCGTATTGTCCTTTGGGTTCACACCTTATGTGAGCTGGGCTGCTTTTCAGAGTTCAAACACACTCAGAGGAGAGGGATTAATGGCATCTAGAGAGCATTTGCCAAGAGAAGCCCCTTCACAGCGAGCCTACCTCCAGGTTACTCCCAACCAACAGACAGCACTGAGGACTTAAGCAACTGAGCAGCATCTTTGTGCCGTTTCCTCAACAAATATCCTTCTATATTTCAACACTATAGACGTTATATCTAACTCATCAAATACATAGTTAGAAATGAAAAGAAAACTCAAAAGAAGACGCGCAAAAACACAAAGACAGCGGCAAAAGAAATGGTTCAGTTCATCTTGGGGCCTCGTAAAAGCGTTCGCACTTGTTTTTTCACAGCAGACTCTCTCTGACCAGCTGCCACTCCCAGAACCCTGCCACGGACAGCAGAATTGTTTTTTCTTTATTGGAGCATTGCTTAGTCACCGGCCTTTTGATGCTGGAAAAGAGATGGGCCCGTCGCCTTCTCCAAAGTCAATATTTGCCACAATTACACAAAAGCAGGAGGAGATGGCAAACTGGAGAGAAGCGGAGGGACTAATGATGCAATATAATGGTCATCTACCAATCCAAAAACAAACAAATGGACATGAACGCATGCTGAATAATATATGCACCTTATCGTCCGCACACAAATCAGGGATGCACCTTTTTAATCTATGGTGCTTTGAGGCGGTGGCAAAAGGGCCGTCTCCAGCATCCTCACTGAGGTAGAGTGACAGTCTGCAGGCTCTCTCTGCCAAGTCCTGTTTGGGTCATTTGGCTCTGGCTTAGTGTTTATGTGACTGACTGACTGACTAAACAGATTCCAACTGCCCTGCACCACCTTTAAACTCTCCTCTTAGCCATATGCCACAATCTTCCTCCGCACACACCTCTTCCTACTTAAGAAAGACCTCTTCTGACCAGATGTGCCTTTTACTGTGGATAACATTCACCAGTTACCCCTCTTTGTAGCACCACTGACTCAAATAACTAAATAACATTTTTCCATTAAATAAGGCAATTTATTTTGTTGACAAATCCACATCATCTATATCTTTGTATCTTACCCTTTAAGCACATCCTCTCATACTTCAATCAGAACTATGCAGAGCTAGGCATATACCATACATGTAAACCACAACAAAAGATTAAAGTAGCCTCCTGACTGCACAAAGAGCTACTGTGTTTATGGGCTTTGGCTAAACAACATGGAAAAATCTGAATAATAATAATAACTTACATACACACGATTGCACCTTTTTAAAACATTATCACCTACATGACAATTCCCCCGTGCTCCATTATGCTTATTCTTTTTTACTTCATCCTTTATTTGCATTTTTCCACTTGTGTTTTTCTAGGCCCAAGACATGGAGATGATGACCTCGTTTGTTTGCAGCACCGTGTAAAGTGCTGCAGCACACACCGACAGAGACCTCCCTCATCTCACTCTCAGTGCGCTCATCTTTTTTCATGGTCTCCAAAACAGAAGAGGGCTTTTGTTCAGTTGAGGATGATGGGAATTAAATTCATTGACCTGATGTTGGTAAAAACTAAAAGATTTTAATGATCATTAAAATCAGCATAGCTGCCAGTTTTGGCACACCTGTCAGTCAAAGAAGCCATGCTCCTAATGTGAAGCTTCACCTGGATTAAAGTCTATAATGTATAAAAAAGCTCAGCCACAGGTTTTGGAGCCAGCCTCGATTGGTCATTAGAGGAACTGCCGCTTTCTGCAATTATCCATTGGCTTCTTTTTTGAATTTACTATTAAGGGCAACATTGTCACACTCTGAGACCTTTTGTTGTGGTCCTGAGTCTGACAACTCAGTGTTTTGTGTTTCTTTATTTTCTGTTCTTGTTTATTCTGATTACGTTTTCCGTTAAGATTTGCCATTTGTTAGGTTTCTGTTCTGTGCCTGCCCTGGTCTCTGTCCATGATGTTATTATGTCTGCTCATGAGTCTGTGTCTGTTAAGTTCTGTGTCATAATCTCTGTGTCTGTCATGTACTTCCTGTTTTACTTTGTAGGTCTGCGCCTTATGTCAGTGTGTTCAGCTTTGTGGTCTCCCTGCCTCGTCTGTGTAATCAGCGTCAGCCGTGTCTCCCAGCTGTTTCCTCTCAGTCCTGATCACCTCTTGTATTTAGTGTCTGTGTCTGCCCCTGCTCGTTGTTGCGTCGTCCCTCAAACGTCACTGTGTTTTGTTTGCCAACTTGCCTGCCTGTTAGTTTTTCTTTCCCAGTTTAGCTAGTTTTCTCTTCTGTCTGCTACCCCACAATAAAGCCGCATGTCCAAAGACATGCAACTTGTGGGGATAGGTTAATTGGATAATCCAAATTGCCACTAGGTGTGAATGTG